>NC_081558.1:111100491-111414838 GCF_022355385.1 Mustela nigripes
AAAGCACAGATCATGCCAGGCAACATGTGATGACTTTTTTCTTTCCTCCTCTTTTTTTCTCTTCTCCTCTGACAGAAGAAAATTAGTGCTTCAAAGGAACACAAGTAGAAGGAATATTTTCTTGAATTCTAGAGAAGCATTTGACAGATGTCACAGGAATCTTATTCAGAGTGTTCACTGAAACTTGCTCAGAGCTGGGGTGGGGGGCGGTGGGAGATGAAGGCCTGCTGCCTGAGAAGCCCCCTAGGACAGAGGCTTGGAGGCCCTGCACACGTCCTACCATGTGTCCATGGGGAGCCTAACGAAGACCTTCAATTCTCCATGTGTCTTAAAGGAAAAATGAAACAATCAATAACTAGAGTTTAAATGTTAAAATCCTGGACGCCTCTATGGCTCAGTCGGTTAAGCATCTGCTTTTGACTAGGGTCGTGATCCTGGGGGCCTGGGATCAAGCCCCACTTCAGGGTCACTATCAGCAGGGAGTCTGCTTCTCCTTCTATCCCTGCCACCTGCTCGTGAGATCTCTCCCTCTCTTCCTTCTCTCTCTCTCAAATAAATAAATAAAATCTTTTTAAAAAGAAAAAGAAATAAATGTTAAGTTCCCAAAACATTATTTCAGCAGGAGTGTGGCCAACCACACACAAAAAAAGCCCTTGGCCTAGACTTGCCTCTGTAGTGGGCTGCCCACTGGGTTTACTCTTCTGCCAAATGCAAGTATGACAGAAGCCCCTCTTTGCCCCCTAACTTGCTTCCAGACTTTCTGTCTCCCACCATTGGCCTATATTTTACTCCCCACACACAGAACATATTCAAAAAAAGCTGCTCCACTGAACGATACCTCCTGATGTTAAAAAATAATGATAACATTCAGAATTTTTCTTTTATGAGTACATACCAAGAAATGGGATTAATATGCATTCACTTAAATGGAATTTCAGTTCTCTTTTAGCCACACAGTGTAGTAAATGAGTTTCTGTAGCTTTTTTTTCTGCACGTATCTGAGTCAGCTCCCTTGTTTCTGTGTCACTCCCTGCCCCCCAACCTGCAGCTTGATTCTCCTATTTCTTTCTAAAGCCCAGCACCTGCACCTAACGTGTTGGCATGAGGCCTGAGCAATGAGGGGGCTCAACACATTCTTCTGCTGGACAAGGAGACCATTAATGAGGGTGAAAGACCTAGCGTGAGGAGGAAAGATGAGCTTGGTTTTAGGGCTGAAGCTGAGGGTTGGTTCTAGAAATAGACACCGTGGAGACATCAGAGACATTAGTAATAAGTGTGAGAACTCGAGATGGTCTATGACATGGAGTGTAGGCTGCAGATAAGACTCGGGGCTGAGAAGGTCTGATCAGAGGATGGAAAGCCCAGAAACATGGTGTCATGGGAGCCTTCCTAATAGTGAGTTCTGAGGAGCAGGTGGCCAATAGCGCAGCAAAGCGGGTGTGCAAATAGAAGGGCAGCATAGAGTCTACAGAAGGTGCTAGTGAGACTCTTTTTGACCTTGGGGAAGGTCCTTTCTGTGGAGATCAAGTAAGAGAAGCCAGACATTTAAATATACTACTAAGCTATGTTATTCAATGCTACTAATTATTTCTCCTGATGCAGATGACTAGAATTTATATATAATAGCATCTACTGAAGTCAGTTTTCTGGTTTTGACAATGTACCATCGTTACATAAGATGTTATTGGGGGAAGCTGGGTGAAAGGGATACAGGAACTCTCTGTACTATTTTTGCAACTTCTTGTGAGTCTTAAAATATTCCCAAATAAAAAGTATTTTTTAAAAAGAGTTAATATGGCAAGGCATTTCCAGAAATTCACACTCAACCCCACGCACAGGCCTCTGCACTCTAACTGCCCCCACACCCAGACACACGCTCTCCCCTCAAAGGGCAGCGGCTGCCCCCTTCATTCACCCTGAACTATGGCGGAGAGTGAAAAGCGCAAGGAGCAGAGCGGCTTGGGCTCTACCAGCTTTGGTGGCTAGCCCTTAACCTTAGACCTGGTGTTCCTCCTTTGTGGGACCCTCCTTTTCTCCCCTGTGACCCCAGTTCTCCAGGTTTGGGGGCTTTCGGTGAAAGCCTGTGTGCTTCCATTCTTTCCACATGGCACGGTCATGACCACTAACCAGACGTCTGTTTTCCTCTCGTTCCCTTTCAGGATGCTTCCATTGCACACAGATTCCACGTGATGAGAGAGAAACACCCTGAAAAATTCAACAGCAGGTAAGAGTGTCATGATGCTGCATCCCTCCCTGCAGGCACTGCCCGCCGGACCCGCCCTGCCCCACGCAGCCGGCCAGACCCAGGCGTCCACCTGCTCTCACCCAAACGTTCTTGGCCCGGTCGCCCAGGGACTTGACTTGGCTTTCCTGCCACGTTGCCGGAAGGAGGGTTTCCATTTCCAAGCAGAAATGGTGTCAGAAACCTGCCGCAGCCTGGCCGCCTGTCCTCTCCCGGAGGGTGCTGTGCAGTGGGAGGGCCGGCGGGCCGGCAGGGAGGGCGTGGTATGCCGGTCTTAAGAGGTGGGGATCTGCCCTTGGCTAACTAGAACCCCATTCCAGGGGCTTGGCCGCTTTCTCTAGGCGGTAAGCTTCCGCAGCCCCCAGCCCCCGAGAATTTCTGTGGGGAGGGGCAGGCGGGACGGCAGGGGCCTCAGCTCCTCTGGATCTCGAAGGGAGGGGGAGGCAGCGGCGGGGCCTGAGCCGGAGGGCGGAGAGGGCGTCGCCTCCGCGTCCCCCGACAGCAGAGGGCAGCAGAGGGAGGCCCCTGCAGGGGCTGTGAGACCAGAAGCAGGCCAGGTCCCAGCCTCCGCCCCTGGGTGAAGCCTGGATGTTAGGTCCAAAAATACAAGGAGAGAGAAAACCAGTCCTCTCGCAAACAAAACTAAACCCTTCTTGCTGGTGGGAGGCAATATGCTAGAAGTGAGTTGTGACTGGCACCTAGCTAACTTGGGATTGCTAAAATACCTTTCTCCATTCTTCTTTCCTTTTTTCTTCTCTTTGGTTGATTTCCATCCCCGTTCCTCTTTGTTGAGCCATGGCAAGATGACCTGTTGGGTCCTTCCCCACCCTCCAGCAGGTGGGGAGGAGGAATGCAGACTGAGCCTGAAGGGAGTGACGTATTCAGCCTGTAGGATTCCCTTCAGAGCAGAGGTCCAGTGTTGTCTGAAGACATTTGTCTAAAGCCTTGCACCCCCAAAGAGGGCCATCATTTTCCTTCCTGCTCCTTTCCCCTGACCCCACTGCCCGGAAGGTTAACCGGGAAAAAGAAAGTCTTATCACAACATACTTCAGCTGCAGGAAAAGTTATCTGCGATCTACTAGCTGAACTGATCTTCTTAGTGTGGTCCTTCTGTCCTAGGCCTGTTCCGCCTGGCCCTCTCCTACATCCTGCCCACAATCACGAATCACTATTAACAGGTGTACATCCAACTCCCACCCTTACTGTAATCAGCCGACCGTCCTTACACATACTTCGTCATTTTCCCGTACATGCTAAATTATTCCTTCTCTTTCACCTCTGAGGTGCTCTTTTCCCAGAGGTGACCTTACGCATACCCTTACACACATACTTGTTAAAATGCCAGATGCCTGTGAAATCCATAGCGGTTCTGCTCATTTGTTCATTCCACACTAGCTTTTGAAAACAGACTCCGGGGACGCCTGAGTGGTTCAGTGGTTTAAGCCTCTGCCTTCGGCTCAGGTCATGATCCCAGGATCCTGGGATCGAGCCCCACATCAGGCTCTCTGCTCAGCGGGGAGCCTGCTTCCCCCTTCTCTCTCTGCCTGCCTCTCTGCCTATTTGTGATCTCTGTCTATCAGATAAGTAAATAAAATCTTAAAAAAAAAAAAAGAAAAGAAAAGAAAACAGACTCCGTACCAGGCACTGTTCTGTAGGTGTTTTGGACAGAGGGGATCACAGTCCAGGGATGCAGACCAGAAGGCAGATATGCAGAGTGACTTGTGTTTAGTGGTATGAATAGAGCTAACCTATGGGAACACAAAGGAAGGACATGGAATTTGGTGTGGAGGGGCTTCTATCTGTGGAGATGCCAAGACCTGGGAAACAAGTATATATCTTCCAGGTTGACAAAAAGAGAAGGACAGGGGTACCTGGGTGGCTCAGTGGGTCAGGCCTCTGCCTTTGGCTCAGGTCATGGTCTGAGGGTCCTGGGATTGAGCCCCGCATTGGGCTCTCTGCTCAGGAGGGAGCCTGCTCCACCACCCCCCCCCCGCCCTCCGCCTGCCTCTCTGCCTACTTGTGATCTCTCTTCTCTCTGTCAAATAAATAAATAAAATCTTTACAAAAGAGAGAGAGAGAAAAGGCAGCCCAGGGAGAAGGAAGCAAATGTACAGAAGGATAATAACAAGGAATGAGAAGAAGCAGCATGCTCGGGGAAGAGCAAAGGAAGTTTGTAGAGTGAGGAAGCAGAGGAAGGCAGAAATTTCTCCATGTTCCATAAATCAGAAGGTCCTCACAGGACATATAAATAGGGTGGTTGTCAATTGCCCACATGATTAAATATAATTAGAAAGATACCTCTGTCAGAAAAAAGTTGTAATTGTGCCTTGCACTGTGATCCGGTGACTGTTTTTCCTTCCCACTTCCTCCATGCCATTAATAAGACTAGGCTACAGGTAGTTGCACACCCTTCCCCTGGTCAAGGTCAAGGTAGTGGGGTCGCCCGGGATGAGAGGCACACAGATTTGCGTGCCTCCAAATAAAGGGAGACCTAATGGCGCAGAGGTGGGTCCTGCGGCACAAGGTCCTAGCAGCCGTCCTAGTAAGAACTTGGAGTCCCTGCTGCTTCTACCCCGCCTGCTTGCTCTGGTGGAAAACACTCATGAGTGCCTGCTTTGTCCACCAAGAGGCAGGCGAGCAGCCATTTTCTCCAGGCTTCCTTATTTAGCTTTGGAGATGGTTTTAAATAGGCAGGTGGTTGTTGCCATGGTTACCCCATTACACCAGCAGCTAAACATAGGAAGGGCCACAAGGGATAGGAAGAAAGCTTGATACCGGGGATTTGGAAATGTAAACGATATTATCAAACAAGGCTTCATTTTACTTGGCTGAACTTAGGTTTTCCAGAGAGTACCCACTGCTTGCTTGGCTAGATGTCCTTACAGTGAAGGTGCCGGGCCAAGCCCTCGGGGACAACCCTGAGGTTAAATCTGGGGAGTTGTAACTGTTTTGTTTTGGTTTGAACATGGGCTAGAATTTATCAGGAACTTGAATCTTTCACAGGGCTCATTCACTTTTCTGGGCTATTCTAACAAGAATCCTCAACCTGAGTTACAAAGGTTGCAGGAGCTCCAGGAACCCCCTGAAATTATATAGAGGACACTGAATATAGTTTTCTGGAGAGAAAGTCCATACCTATCAGAAGGCACTCGCAGGGACCTGTGCCCCTCTTATGGCTTAAAGTCACAGTTCTGAGGCCTCCTTAAATCCTAAAAGGGGGTGGGGGTTTGGTTGGCGTTTTAGGAAATTCTTCCTCCTTTGGCTTCTCTATACAGTTGTTGCCAGAGAAGGTGGCTGGTTGTACAAAACTAAGTTATGTTCGTTAGTGGAATAGCTTTGTTGATGGAGTAAGAACCAGACCCAAGAATGCAGGAACATGAGCCAACTGCGATAGGCAAGGATAAAAAGGCCTTTAATGGGGCTATTTTTGGTACATTCTGCTTCCTAATCATTGGCAGGCTAATAATTAATTGCTAGTTTAGAAATATTATGAAAAACTATCATCTTGTCGTTGGCAAAAACAACAGAAGACAGATTTAATTCAACTAAGATTCTGACATGTGTTAGAAGGTGTTCTAGGCTACAAGGGTAAATAAACCCTGATTCCTGCCTTCAGCGAATTCATGTGTAGCAAAGAAAGAAGAGTAATCTTCAAATATTTTTTATGAAGTGATTTTCACGTACAAGGAGGTTCCATTTTATAAGTCATAGAGCATAAAGGAAGCTGGATAGTGTAAGACACTTACTAATGGTTGTGTCCCTACATCACTTATAAACGAATGGTTTAGAGGACAGAAATGGTGTTATAGGGAACCAAAGAAAGAACTATTATTTTCTGAGCTCCTACTAGGTGCCAAGTGATAAACTAGGTTCTTCAAATACATTATGTTATTGACATCCCATGATCATCCTACAAGGTAAATATTAGATAAAGGGATTTTATAGGTAAAAACACTGAGGCTGAGAGAAGCCGAGTCACCTGACTGAAATGAGACATCTTTATAAGCACTGGAGCTGACGTGATTCTAAGCCAGTTCCTAACTCCTCCAGACTTCAGACTCTGTCTTCTGCACTTGCTTTCTCTTGTGGATTTCATTCATCAAATACCTATTGTATATCAAACATGCTGATGGGTACTACATACACTGTCCCACCCAGTGCTCACAGTAACACGCAAGGTTAAGTGCTGTGATCTCCATTTTAGAGAAGAAAATACGGAGGCCAAGGAGGGTAGAGCTTTTATCACCTCTGTCCATCTATATGGATTGTCTCTGTGGGAAAATGCCTGCTGAGTTCCAAAGGGGGACCACGGGCACGCCACCCACTCTCAGTTGTGTGGCATGACTCTTCTCCCTGTCTCCCTGTCCATGGCACGGAGCAGGACTGAATAGATGGAGGCAGCCAGTGCAAGGTTAAGATGCAGGGCCCTTTAAGAATTTCAAGTCCACGGTAGTAGAGCTTTAATTAAACCAAGAACAGAGCCCTTCTGGTGTCCGGCTCCTTGCACTTATGTAGGTTTCTCTTTCGTAAGGTGGCCCTGGCAAGGAGAGAGGAATTTATTTAAAACAAACAAACAAACAAACAAACAAAACCTCACATGTTCCAGGGCTCTTGGAGGGGGGACGTTTGCAAGAAAGGCAAAAGGAATGGAGGAAAGATGGCTTTAACCAGGGAGGAGGGAAGGAATGATAAGTCCCTCAAACCAGCAGTAGTCTGTATTAGCAGATGAGCTGATGACACTACGGAAGTCTTGCTGGTCTCTAAGAACCTGTTCTCCGTGGAGTTTCTGGATGAACTCTCTGTGAAGGGTTTTTTTTTTGATTTAGGGAATATATACACGAAAGCTCCCAAATCCCAGTGTCACTGTGGCTGAGTGTCCAGAAAGAGAAGTCTAGCAATGGAATTCTTTTCGTTGTTGCTCTGCTCATAAACTCCGAGCACTTGGAGAATGTGTTATTCCAAACCTGTCGAGTGTCATCCACTTGAATATGTCCCTCAGCAGTTTAGGCTGAAGCGAAGTATTTCCTGTTAGACACTTCAAAGGCACCGAAACAGTGCTTCATTCCTACCAAAAGCGGACCACCTTTCCCAAAAGCCCTTGGGTAATTAGTACATTCTGGAGTGTTAGCTTTCTTGGACTCAGGCCCATGGAGTAATTGATGAGGGGTTTCCCTAGAAGTCCTTATGTAGCCTGAGACCTTAGGAGGTTGGAATTACATCTTGCAAATAACGGAGCCCTTACCAGATATTTATAGAATGAGGCAGCAGGGTATAGTCGAAGTTGGCATCCAGAGTTGGCTCTGCCCCGTACTAGCTGTGTGACCTTGGGCAAGTTACTTAATCTCTTTAATCCTTTGCTTCCTCCCCCGAAAATCTTGCAAGGTTGCTGTACGTATACGGAGATCGAGTATAAGTCCATGGCACACCGTGGGTAATCAATGAACATTTGTTGTTGAGTATTGTTGAATAACAAGCATGAGTAAAACATTGCCTGAAATTGTCAATGAAATCAGTCACCATGAAGTCTTTGCTTTATTGGCATGGCCCTTGAACTGAAATTTGGAGGACAACTGAAAGTTGGAGGAGATCTCTTCTGTGATACATTAAATCCCTCTCCTAGGGAACGGAAGGATAGCATCAATTAGCCAGGATTGAGTTGGATTCTATAGGACTGGAGCTATAGAGAAAATTCCCTTTATAGGCTCCATGGGTGTTCAAAGAGGCAGAGATTTGGCCTCTGAACATCAGAGATGCTAAGTCCAAATGCCAAGGCCAGGCTAGAGACAGGATCAAGACTGGGACCTCAGACCCCAGATGACATGGAAGGAGAAGGAAGAGGGTAGGAGTAAGGGGGAGTTGCAGGGCAGATGCTGTGTGCTTCCTGGGATACCTAGGGCTTACCAGCTGGGGCCATGGAGTGCACTGTTGGTGGGTAGGGGGATGGCCAGGGGCAGTCAGACACGAGACATAACGACCCTTCATTCATACTGGCTCTCGCCTCACCCACGGAGCATCTCTCCTCGTACTTTAGATAACACAGAGATGTTCTATAGGAGGCAAAATAGAAACCAGCAAAGCTCAAATCATACAATTCTGAAAATGAAAGGGCCTCCCCTATTGAATATGGGTGGTATGTGATGAGTCCCAGGTATAGACTGTATCACCATTTATGTAAGATTTTTTTTTTTAAGATTTTATCTATTTACTTATTTGACAGACAGAGGTCACAAGTAGGCAGAGAGGCAGGCAGAGACAGAGAGAAGGGGAAGCAGGCTCCCTGCTGAGTAGAGAGCCCAATGCGGGGCTCAATCCCAGGACCCCGGGATCATGACCTGAGCCGAAGGCAGAGGCTTAACCCACTGAGCCACCCAGGTGTCTGTAGATACTTTTTTTTTTAATTGAAAAATGAAACCATTCTAAGTTACCCTTTCCAGGAGCCCTATGAGGTAGCCTAGTGTTATAGCCCAGGTGTTTGACTTTCCCAAAGCATAAAGGTACAAAAGCAGCAGACACAGTAGGTAGAGTTAAAATCCTCACCATTGGAGGCTTCATTTAGTGTCCTGACTTGGGTTTGTCTAATAGTCAGCACCCAAAAGAGACCTGCTCTAGGTACCCAGAGATCCAGACTGTCTGCACCTGTTTCCCTCAATACAACAAACTATTTTTTCAAACATTTGGGATTCAGAAAAACCCCAAGTGAAGTTGATTGTGGCATTTCTATTTTTATTGTTACTCCCATAGGTATTTAGAAAGGAAATGCAAACCTTATGCTTGTGTTCAAGTACCTTTGACTCTTCAAGTCACTTCTGACAGAGCAGCTTACTTAATTACTGGGATGTTTATATACTAGCCCACAAAAATGTTTTATCCCCACCCTCCCCACCCATCCTTGGAAGAGATGCAGGGAGTGAAATGAATGAAATATGGGTTCATGTTTTTTTCACCAAGCATTCATCATTATGCAACTGTATAAGTTCAGGGATTTTTCTTGGCTGTCTTATTTGTTTACAGTCAGCCCTTGATTATTTGCAGAAACAAGGGAACAGCAACATGGATCATTTAGAGCTGTGGATGTTACTAATATTTGTGTGCAGGTCTCTCTACCTTAACGACTCACAGTAATTTAATATGATGAAATCACATTGACTCTTTTTTTTTAAAAGACACATTTATTTTTGAGAGAGAAAAAGCACAGGGGAAAGGGACAGAGGGGGAGAGAGAATCTCCAGCAGACTCCCCACTGGGCACAGAGCCCTGCGCAGGGTTCCCTCTCGTGACCCTGGGATCATGACCTGAGCCAAAATCAAGAGTCCTGTGCTTAACTGACTGAGCCACCCAGGTGCCCTGAAATCACATTGACTCTTAACATTTCTTTCATTTTCCTCTTGCCTCCCCAGCACACTGGAATGGGTAACACAGCTTCAGACTGGCACATTGGAGAAGCCTATGGTATCTCAGGGCTCCTTATAAAGTTGCTGGTTTGCCAGAACAGTTCCTTACTGTAGTTTAACAAACCTTTTCTTCTTGCGCCTTCCCAACTAAAACAAGAAAGGTATGACTCATGTCAATAAAGAGTGGAATCAGTTTGTGGTAATATCAAAAGGAACTTGAAAGCAAGCTATAGTTTCAAGTCATTAGAATAGATAATGCAAAAATTATCAGTATTGATGGATTGATATTTAGAAATATTTCCATCAAAGAGCTCAAGATAGACTATATCAAGTTCAGAAGGGTTAAGGTCAGCATGATAAGCACCTGGAAGAAATCAAAGTAAGGTTAAGAACTGCCCAGGTCCTCAAATGGGTGTCAACAGTGTGAATGATTTCCAGAGGGAAGAGGTCAGGAAAGTGCTAGAATTTAATATCTTAATAAGGAAAGACTGAATCTGGGTTTGTTCCACCCAAAGAAAAGACTTAGGGAGAAGTGATTATTGACTTCAAATATTTAAAAAATATTTCTCATAAAGGAGGAATTGGGTTATTTGGCCTGATTAATCAATGGGGAAAATGACTGGAAAGACCATTTTAAGCACCAAATATTGGACATCATTTCTACCAGTTAGAGCCATTCTCAGGGGCAGAGGGCTACTGATGAGAGCATTTTCAGATTTTAATGTTCACGCAGGTGCAGCACAAACATCTGGGGCTCCAGTGGGGCCAGGTGCCTGGGGGTACAGGTGATATCATCAGACAGCCTGGGCTCCAGTGCTGGAGCTGTCATAACCACTTATATGCGGCCTTCATCAAGTTACTCTTCTAAGGCTTAGTCTGCTCACCTGCGAAATTGGGATATCATACTTTATTTGTTTCCTACGGATGCTGTAGCAAATTACCACAAGCTCAGTGGCTTAAAACAACGCTAATTTATCATATTGCAGTTCTGGAGGTCAGAAATCTGAAGTAGGTCTCACTGGGCTAGAATCAAGGTATTCTTAGGGCTGCATTCCTTTGTGGAGGCTCTAGGGGAAAATCCGTTTCCTTACTTGCTGGCATCTGGAGTTGTCTACATTCCTTGGCTAGGGCCCCCTTCTATCTTGAAAGCCAGCAATGACCAGTTAAGTCTTTCTCTCCATGGCATCCTTTTGATAGTCTCTTTCTGCCTCCCTCTTTCACTTACAAGGACCCTTATGATTATACTAGACCCACACAGATAATTCAGGATTATCTCCCTATCTCAAGGTCAGCTGACTGTCAATTTCAATTCCACCTGCACCTTTAATTGCCTTTTGCCATATGAATTAACATAGTCACAGATTCCAGGAATTAGAAAGTGGACATTTTCAAGACATTATTCTGCCTACTACAGATACCTTACTTAAGTACCATAGAATTATTCTGAAGCTCCAATGGACCAATGCATTTAAAGTGTTTATTACAAAGGCTTGGCACACAGTTACTATATTGCTATTATTATTATTATTATTATTATTATTATTTATATTATTACAAAAATAGATCCTACATGAAATAATAGTCATCTTGGATGACTCAGAAGCCCTTAAATTCTGAGATTTGGTGATTTTCTGAAAGGGACAAATAAATACCTGTTGGTCATAGGACATGAGCCATCAATACAGCAATATGTGACGTCCTTTTTCTCTTCATTTTTCTTGATAAATTTTTTTCAATGCATTTATCACTATTTAATAATAGATCATAAAGTATGATTACATAATACATTGCAGTATTATTATAAATAATTTATAGGGGTGACTGGGTGGCTCATTTGGTTATGTGTCTGCCTTTGGCTCAGGTCATGATCCCAGGGTCCTGGGATGGAGTCCCATATCAGGTTCCCTGCTCAGAGGGGAGCCTGCTTCTCCCTCTGCCTCTGTCTGTCACTCCCCCCACTGTCAAATAAATAAACAAAATCTTTTTAAAAATTTAAAATATTCAATAAATAAATAATTTATAAAGTTCAGAAAAGTTAAAAAAGAAATGAATCACTTAGAGTGTCATCACTCAGAAACACAATATTACCTTTTTTCAGTGGTTTACTTGATACACGTATTTTTAAATATTTGTAGAAACATGTTTTTATAGTTATATGTGCCATTTCTCAAAAAACTTTTCTTTATACGAGTAATTAAGGCTTATTATGGAAAACAAATCCTACTGTCCCCAGGAAATAAACACTTTTAGCATTATAATATATTTTTCCCATACTTGCACTGTACGATTTTATTTACTTGAGACCACACTGTACATACTGGTTTAAAACACTATTATCACAGTAGGGGCACCTGGATGGTTAAGTGTCCAACTCTTGATTTCAGCTCAAGTTGTGATCTCAGGGTCCCGGGATCAAGCCTACATTGGGCTCCATGCTCAATGGGATGTCTGCTTAAGGATCCTTTCCCTCTCTTTCTGCCCCTTTCCCCACTCACACTCACTCTCTCACCCCGCCCCCGTCGATAAATAAATCTTACTTAAAAATACTATTAACACAGTAGTATTTACAGGGTTTGGAGGGAAGTAGATATAAAGGAGATGATTAGAGTAAGTTTATCTCCAGTGGGAATTTTATTAGTCTTCTCTGATTAAAAAAAATCCCAATGATTTTGTTCAGTCACTATGAGAATTTTAAAGATACCATTACTCAGGTCCCTTTGCAAGTGAAATAACTGTTTGATAGATTATGCAACTTTATCTTTGTGGAAGGAAAATTTGAAAAATTGACCCTCAGAAGCACAGTTCTTCGTCCTGTACGTGGTTTTGCTGTATGGGAATAAAACCAGTTTGTGTTTTATGTGACCATGAGAGGCAGCAAGAGTTACCATCTGAACTATGCAGTGATGTCATGGTTTAAGCACACAGACTTCCTGGGTGTTTATTAAAGTCCTTAAAGGGTGGTTTTCCCCACGTCATCAGCATTGCTCCAACTGACACCAACAATGGGAGCCATCATTTTCTAATGTTTTCAAGAATTTCATGTACGTTATTTTTAACCAGCACAACTCCCCAAGTATATGGTAACTACTGTTGATCCATTTTACAGATGAGGAAATTGAGGCTCCACTTGTATGTATCAAAGAACATACAACTAGGTAACAGGGCAGCTGCTATTGAAACCTTGTTCAGTCTGGCTCCACAACCTCCACTGATCCTGCTGCACTCCCTGCGTCTCTGGAGGCCCAGTTTGGTGCCCCATGACCAAGGAGACACCCAAGAAAGAGACTAGAGAAGAACCACAGAGCTAATTAACGGCCCCATGAGGAAACCTTAAGTAAACCAAAATAGTTTTTTGCAGGGGAGAGTTTTTTTGTTTTTGTTTTGTTTTTGTTGTTGTTGTTATTTTTTGTTTTGTTTTGGTTTTGTTTTTTTTGGAGAGAAGAAGCAGAGAATATATTGGGACTAGGCCTCAACAGTGTGAAGGATTCACAACAGGAAATAGTGACCACACCTTACTTTTCATCTGGACTCAGGAAAGAATGAGAGGGAGAAAGTGTGCTTCTAAAGTGAGGAATTGCTGTTTTGGATGGGAGGAAGATTCTCCTGGCCTGGAGACCTATTAAAGGCTAAAATGAGTTATTGAGAGACGTTGTGGAATATGTTGCAAAGGTTTCTAAAAAGAGGAGCTGGATTCATTCATCTGGATGACACACACATCATCTTCTCTGAGCCCAGGGGTGAGCTTATGGTACCCACTGAATGAGAGCCCTCTGCCCCCCACCCCAACAACCAACTGGGGTGCCCCCGGGAGATCTTTACCTCCTTAGTTCCTCAGCTCCCAGCTGGTCCCCACGTTGTCCCCTCCTCAGGATTTCCTCATTGGGCCCCTGGCCGTCTTCATACTCTTTGTTCTCAGGTCCTCACTTTGGCAGCTGCCCGTGTTTTGTCCTGTTTCTGTCACACAAGAACCTGCTGCCACAATCCTTGCCCCATCTTATAGAAAGGCGTGCTTTGCCTTAGGACCCTTTATAAATATCTTTTCCCAAATGCCAGTCTGGCCTTATCACTTGCTTGCTCCTTTGCTCCCCCTTCCCTACGCCACCCTGACCCCTCAGTCTAGTGTGGCATCTCCTTCTGGGGCCTGATCATCACCCATTATTTCAAAATGCAGTCCTAAATATTCAAAACACTCCCTCCCTGACCAACCCCAGCCCTGACCTCCACTTCCTCTTACAATCCACCTACAAGGTTTTTGACACATTTTTTCCCACTTTTTCTGCTTTGTCTTCTCTAAGTCATCGTTTTGATGCTAACCCGTTATCTCTCCACCTCATTCCTAAGCTTGCTCACTCAGGGAAGTGAACCCTCTTGGGATCCACTGACCTAAAAGCCGAAGGATGGTGCTGAGAATGTTCCCTCATTTGGCCAGAATGTGTTGAGCATCTATTCTGTGTCAGTATTGGTACACAGGGATCACCACAGCCCCTACTTCCAGGAGCCCATGGGTCTAGTTGGGAAGATGAGCATATCCAGAAGCTGTCACCAATGTATTCACTTCCTAAGGCTGCCATGACATACTACCCCAAACTGGGTGGCTTCCAATAACAGAAACATATTCCTCCATAATTGTGGAGGCTAAAAGTCTGAGATCAAGGTATCAGCAGGATTGGTTTCTTCCCAGTGTCTGAGGGAGAATCTGTTCGTGTCTCTCTTCTTGCTTCTGGTGGTTGCCAGCAATTCTTGGCATCTTTTGGCTTGGAGCTACAAAACTCCAATCTATACCTTCATCTTGACATGCTTTCTTGCTCTGTGTCTTTCTGTCCAAATGTCTCTCTTCTTTTAAGGACTCTGAGTCATTGTATTTGTCCCACCCTAACCCAGGATGATGTCATCTTAACTTGATGACATCTTCAGAGACCCCCATTTCAAACACAGTCACATTCGCAAGTACTGGGGTTAGGCCTTCCACAGAGCTTCCTGGAGAACACAAGTTAACCAATCATATCCACCTTCCCTCAAGCTATCACCAAAAAAGGATATACAGTATAATATGGTGGGCTTTGTTTGAACAAGGAGCCATGAATAATGAGTGTGTTGTGGGAGCACCTAACTGAGAGAGAGTAGGATTAGACTTCAGAAAGAAGGTTCCATTTGAGCTTGAGAAAGAAATGGGAATGCCCTGAGGAAAGAAGGACCCAGGAGGAGAGAAGCAGGCTGGGCAAAGGGCAGACGTGCTTTGCGAGAGGATGCTGGCTGTGAAGAGAGAGGCGAGTGGTTCTGAGGTGGAGTGGGAAGACAGGGAGGGAAGGCGGCGGCAGCATGGCCTCCATGCTGTGCACGGGGTGAGTGAGTGGATGGGGAGATGGTTAGTCAGCAGATACTTTGTGAATAGGTCCGCAAAGAGATGAATTATCTCGCAGAGTATTTCCAGAGCCCAGATTCCAGGACTCCCAGGAACATGGGGACTTTTATACTGAAACATATTGGGTGTACAGGGTGTTAGGTCAGAGAGAGATCCAGAGAGACAGGAGATGAAGTAAGCCTCAGGGAGACAGAAAGAAGAGGGCTGTCTGGAGAGAGGCAAACAGGAATCAGCTCTGCTAACCTGGGGGAGTTCATGCAAATCAGGGCCAGGGAAACTGTGGAAACCAACCATGGGGCTTTTTTCACAAGCCCTGAACTGTGAAGCGTGCTGTTTGGTTGGGGAAGTAGAAATTCATATTGAACAAAATTCCACACGTCATTCTCTCTTCCTCACTGCTACAATTTCAGATTCTCTCAAGCAGAAATGGACTTAGGTGGCCTCTAAACTTAGTTCAGCATGGTTTTTTTGTTTTTTTTTTGTTGTTTGTTTGTTTTGGCTTGGGTTTTTTTGTCTCCAAAGAAAAAAATTCAGAGTTTATTATCCGTCTGTTATATTTTACTAATTAGAACTTTGGAGAAGTATCATCCTTTTGTATTAGGGGTGTTTCTGTGATACACCAGAGTCCATCTTTATATTTAGAACTGATATGATTAGCATATTCAGTCTCATATAGTTTCCTTAAACTGTTCATACTTGCCATGTTTAATGAAAGAGATTAAAAAACGATAGATATTCCAAGAAAGATTCCAATGATTAATTTTAATCCTTCTTTTCAAACAGTATTTACTAAACACAGTTTTAATGTATTTGTTGTTTGCCAAAGGAATTTTTTTTTTTAAACTTTATTTATTTATTTGACAGAGTAAGAGAGAGCACAAGTAGGCAGAGTGACAGGCAGAGGGAGAGGGGGAAGCAGGATCTCCACTGAGCAGGAAGCCCGATGCAGGGCTCCATCCCAGGACCCTGAGATCATGACCTGAGCCGAAGGCAGAGGCTTAACAACCGAACCACCCGGGTTCCCCATGGCCAAAGGAAATTTTGAAAGCAGCCTTTTGCTGTACTGATCAGGAAACCAGGTAACTCCCTGGTAAAATAAGCAAATAATCTCTCCAGAAACACCAGGCAAATGGCCTTACAACTCCATATGTTAGGCTGCATTCCCCTCACATGAAACATAGGTACTAATCCCTGCGTTTCACTGCATCCAAAAATCAGAGCTGAGTTTCAGCTTCTACCCTGCCTCTTACTTACTCTGACCTGGGGAAAGTTACTCACTTCCCTGAGTCTTCATTTTCTGGTGTGTAAAATGGAAATCACAGCTATCTCACAGGATGCTTCTGAGAATGAGAGCAGATAAATGAGTGGATGTGAAATGTTTCAGACGCTGGTGTGATACTGTGGATTATTATGGGAATTTGTAAGAAGAACCTTTCGAGGTCCATAAGCAAGTCCACTGTAGCCGCTCTCGTTTCCGGGAATAGTGCTGTAATTCTTAACTGTAGTAATAATTTGCGGACTCCAGGCTCTGAACTGGCACTTGGGTTTCAGCCCCCTTCCCAGTGTAAGCATCTTTCTGTAAACACGCCTCGGAGAGGGGTCATCAGATCTCTACTTTGAAGATTATAGATCTCTACTTTGAAGATCGAATGAGTGTTTAAATTCTTTTTTTCCTTTGGGCTTTACCACTTCACCTTTTACTAAGAAAGCAGTTTCCCTATCTTCTAATGCTCTTCAATCAAAGAGGCTCTCCTCATTCCAAGAATGTACTTATACCCTCCAATTGCTAAAGCATCAGGGACTTACATGCTAGGTATAATAAATGCTATGTAGTCATGTTTATTGGACCTACACTTAGACTGAAACTCCTCATTGTCTAGTAACAAGATTTTTCTATTCTGTTGAATCAAGAGTCCCTTTAATCTCCAAAGTGGAGCTTTTTGGAGAGCATTCCAAACTGCCAATCAAGCCAAGTACCATACCTTGCCTTTGAACTCAGTGGGCTGAATGTGTGTCTGCAGTCTCTGGTTTTGGATTACCATAAGGCAAGAGGTGGTAGGAACGTCACGGGTGAATTAAAACCCCAAACTGTTAGTCTTGTGAAACTTACTGGAGCTATCAATGCATTCCTATTAATTAGCTTCTAATTCATCAGGTTCTCCCTTTCCTCTCCTGCATCACCTCAGCCCTAAACTTGGCCAGGGAGAGGAATGGAGGCTGCTCATCATCATCAGGGTTTCTGCAGACATGTGCAGTGTTGAGGCAAAGATAATAAACAGAATGCTCTCTGACTTGAGCTGATGGCCTGGTTCATGATTTGTACTTTTAATTTTGCTCTCCACCAAGCTAGTGATAACTATACTAAGGAAAAATGAAACCACCAGCAATAAGCCAATGAGTTAGAAAAGAAGAGATTTGAGGACTGGATAATAATTTGTCCTTTAATAATCAAGACTTGATAGCCTAATGTTAGCGTTCATAATAACCATCATTTGTGCAAAGTAGAAAATTCAGGGGAAAGGTAAACATGAGCTTGAGCTACTTCTTCAGGAAAGGATGAGTTCATTAGTTGGGTGTTCCATGCTGGTCAAACAGTTGATAAGCCTGACATGTTGTACCTAACCTGTAAACACAGGTTTAGCGACTGAAAATCATTTTTTCTCTGAAGATGTGGCCTTGGGATGATACTCTCTTAGCACATGGTCAGTGCAATGCCAGTGCCAACGGCTTCAGTTCTTACTCTGCCATAACTAATCAGCCCTTGACATTAGACATGTATTAGGACTCGTCCAAAGGTACCAGCAGCTCAAATGGGAGGAATCAGATGGGGAAGGAGGTGGGGGAGACCCTTTTGAGGCAGCTCCTAGGAAAACTCCTAGGAGGAAACTGCAAAGGTCTCTGTGAGGGGTCACAGATCAAAATGGCAGTAGAGGCAAGGTAGTTAATTTAAGTGAGGGGGGTGAGAGGATGTGGGGCTCTAGGGAGTGCCGCGGACTCTGGCAAACTGGAGAGCATGTGCTCTGTGTCATGGGAACAGCCAGAACTCAGCTCTGGCCAGTTGCTGCCAGGTTGGAAAGCAACCTAGTACTAACAAATCCAATATCTCAAGAGGAGCTGGGCTCCAGGTGTGTATATAAAATCCTCCAATTTAAGAAACCGTAGTGCAAGTCAAATAAACTATTTCCAGGCCTCATAAGATCCAAGGGCCTCCAAGGTGTCACATTATTGCTCAAGAAATATCACCTTAGGCATGTGATGGGGGCCAGTTATTGATTTATCTCGCTTGACCTTGGTCACAAATTACTGGTGTTGCACATGTAAATTGGTCTCCTCCCATAGGAGGGAATGAATGAGCTCCAGGAAGCTTAAGAGATCAGTGTTTTTGCATTGATGAAGGGTTTCTAGATGGCCTAAAGGAAATGATCCAGAAAGAAAATGAACTCAGTAGGTCAAGGCAACATAAAGCAAGGTCAGAGGCTGACTAATAAATAGACATAACATGGAAACAAAGAGAAAATACCCCATCCCTGTTTGGGGAGGAAAAAAAAAAAAGTCTGAGACTGTATCCAAGGTGAAGTCTTGGGTCTTCTGGAGAAGGGAAAGTGGGACAGCCAGCAGACTCCTCATAGGTAGCTTCTTAGGCTGTCTGCTTCAAGCATGCATCAAAGCAGCATTGGTAAGAGTGCATTCTGTGGGATGCTAAAAGGAAACGCACAGGAGGGCAATCATCAAATTCATTTGGGAAATTCCAAGTTAAGTATATTTCTTTTCTGTGGAATACTATAGAGCCTTTAGTGTAGATTCTAACCTCTTGATACCATGCAAAAGCAAGATACTGGGTTTCCCTGACCATAGAATTCCCCATCCTAGAGCATCTTATGAAACCAATATTTTGCTGAATTGACTTTGATGAAAACGTCTGCACTAGAGACAAAAGGAGGTACACATACTCCTATAACCCCCTGCTGCCTGTGGGTGTGGGGGCAAGTAACACATCCAGAAGAATCCTGGTCAGTATCCCTAGTGACTCTGGTGTCTTGTGTAGGAAATGAAGGGACGTGGGGCAGAGGTGATGTTCAAGTCTCTTCATCAGGCATGAGTCATGGTTTTAGAAGAAACAGGCACGTATGTGGAACACAGAGCTGCTCTGTAACCGATCTGAGAACGACTGTTCTTCAGGACCATGGATCTCAGTGCTGATTCCTGGCAAGGAATCAGGAGCTTGTCCCATAAACCAAGAGGAATATTTTTGGCCAGAGACTTGAAGACCAAACAGGAGAGCTTTAAAATGAGATTTAAAGGGGATAAAGTAGAATGTTCACATGAAACTCTACAATCACAGCCCACGGTGGGGCAGCAGGTGTGAGCTAGAAATAAGAAGCCTCGCAGACGAGGTGCCAAGCAGTTCTCCCGAGGAACTGGCAGGCAGGAGCAGCAGGGTCACATCCACAGTGGGGACATGTCTGCCAATGGCACCATGAGGGGGCAAAGGGAACGGGTTGGGCTTCTCAGGGGAATGAGCATGACCTCTGAGAGACCGTGGGGATTTGGTGGGCTTGAACACACAACCAGAATGCCAGGCTCATGAGGGGGACGAGTTCACATGATCACAGTCACTGCAGTGGGTGTTAGGAGTGCATACACAAGTATCAGAAGTCACAAACATCAGAGTGGAAGCAAAGCCGAGAGCATATGGATGAGATTTTCTAAAGGGCAAAATAGAAAGGATTCTGCTGGCAGCGTATACTGCAGCCTTCTCCGGCAGAGTGAGGCTCTGGCGAGTGCTTTCCTAGTTAAGATTTTTAAGACTGGCACAGGAAGAAGATGCAATTGGGATGGGAAGGGGGTTTTATCCAGGCATGTGCCCCATCTAATGAATCGTTGGCTTGCCTTGCTAACGGTTTCATGACTTAAAAGGTACAAGAAGGAGGGGAGAACGAGTTAGTCTGTATTGCACTATGACTAGGAGGTGTCCGGCTGTTTGGTGGTGTGGAAGGCACAGGAAACGGGAAGAAGTAACCATAGCATCGCCTACTTTTATGAGAGCAGAAGGAAGAAATAGGATGCCTACCTACGTTGTGCCCTTACTCACCTACTTACCTCTGCTCCTTCCTACTTCTCTCTGGCACCTCCTGTCCCATTCTAAGAACTCCAGCCCAGACTTCAGGGTAGCACCAGGGATTGGAGGACACGCCATGTCCCTTTCCCAGGAAAGCAAAAAATTCTCCAATCCGAAGTCAGCCAGAAAGGTGCACTGCTTATATTTCAAATTGGAATTCAGAATCCATGGTGCCACAAAGCCAATTTTATACATGGCAATGGATCTCTATTGTGCCGTATATCAGATGGCCCATTTTGAACATTCCCCTAAACGCTGCAAGGTAGATGATATCATCCCAATGCAAGATAAAGACACTATGGCACAGAGACTAAATGACTTGCCCAAAGCTACATGGCAAGTAAGTGACTGACCTGTGGCTTGAACCCAGGCCTTTCTGGCTTCCAGCCAGAGCTGCTTCAGCTCCACATAGCTGTCTCCAAAACTAGATACATAATCAGTTAATTGGCTTTTGTAGGTTAGCCTGGGAACCAACCTCAACATCACATCGTTTCTACGGGGAAATGTGCTTGGAGTGACAGCAGGCGGCTTAACCACAGAGCTGTTGTAACCTGACCTACCATAAGTCTGGCACAGCCCCCTGTTCAGAAAAGCTGCTTGTGGGAGAGAGAGGAGAGAGCAGGCTCCTCCGTTGCCTCCGACACCGTAATACTGTTCCAGTCAGCTTTGCAGTTTAAAGATTATTTATTTATTTATTTATGTAACAGAGAGAGAGAGAGAGAGATCACAAGCAGAGCAGCAGGAAGAGAGGAAGGGAAGCAGGCTCCCCGCCGAGCAGAGAGCCCGATGCGGGGCTTGATCCCAGGACCCCGAGACCATGACCTGAGCCAAAGGCAGAGGCTTAACCCACTGAGCCACCCAGGCGCCCCCAGCTTTGCAGTTTAAAGGATGTCTCAGATGCATCGATAGAAAAACCACTGAGTGTAGACGTGAGAACCATGAGAGGGGGACCCTTGGGTCTGCAAAACAGCTAGTGCAATGGGAGCACACAATAAACATGGGGTGAATCAGGACTGAGAGGACTCTCAACGGATGGAGGGGGGCTGGACAGAAGGGTGTGTGGAGGGAAGGCAAAGCTCTGCTGGGTGTCCCACTGGCGATCACAGTAGGGAGCAGGTGTGGACCTGCTTCTAGGGTGCCTCTACTGACCTGGATGGTTTCTAGTTTCTAGCCTTGGTTGGTCAGGACCCAGGAAGCGGCCTTCTTGGACATGAGCTCCATTCCAGCAAAGTGGCTTGCCTTTTCTAGGCATTTGGGACTTATGTTCTAATCAGCCATCTCCTCTTGCCTGGGCCTTAACTGTCCCCACCTCCCTTTGAAGACCAGCTTCCCGGGCTGATGGATGTGTGAATGCTGGTAAAGCATAGTTCAGAATCAAAAAGGTACATAGCAGCGGTGCCCTCCTGGCTCAGTTGGTAGAGAATGTGACTTGACCTCAGGGATACGAGTTCAAGTCCCACACTGGGCATCCTACTTAAAAAAAAAAAAAAAAAGAAAGAAAGAAAGAAAGAAACACAACAACTAAGCGGTCATTACAGAACCTTAGAAACACACATTGCCACCTGCCTTTGCTCCCTTTCCTCCAGGCACAGGATTTCTTTTTGTCCCAGTATTTGACTCTGCTCTCTGAGACCTGGGAGAGAAAACTTACTCAGAGCCCTCTAGCATTGGCCAAATTGGCCTGAGGGGGATTTTCGTTCCATGAATAAATCTTCAAAGGAGCCAAACTCTGAGATTTTTTTCTTTCTTTTTTTTTTTTTTTTTTTAATTTTTGGATGGGGGAAGGGAGTGATTTTCTTTTGGCAAGGACAAATAGTGACTGGAAGAACATTCCAGATACTCAGACCCTCAGGGGAGGAAAACCCTAGCTGCCTTACTAGCTGTCGCTCCCAAGAGTCACCCCCAAAGTAGCAGGACCATGGGGTGGCATGGTCATCACTGCAGCAGATCTCAAGTCGGGCTGTGGAAATTCTAGAGACCCTGTCACCTCAGAGAGGCCATGGCTGTGAGTGTGCTTCGCAGCAGAGTATCAGAGAAGCCTCGCTGTGCTGGCCTGTGTGTGTCTACACACACACACTCACACGTGTCATTGATGCTACCGTGGGGGAGGATCAGATTTCAGACTTTGGCAGCCTTCATGCTGGAGTCCTGCCCTTAGGAGGAGATTTCGTCAGGTGCCAGACAGAAATGGGGAGAGCTTACCAAAGGAGACTATGTCCATAGTCCATGTAACAGTGTTGCATGAAAGAGAAGCATCATTGTTCAGAGGGGATAGATTGTCTGGACCCCAGATTCCATCAGAGTGGTGGAGAGGCTGCCCAGTGGGTTTGGCCTTTTGTTGTTTCGGTAGAGAAGTGTGGAGACCAGAGGCCGGTAAGGAGGCCCAGATCACAGACTCTGTGGAGAAGCGCGCCACGGGGCCCTGAGCAACCAGAGTCGGTCAACCTAGAGCTGCCCTCTCTCAGCCATGCCTGTGGCTGGGGAGATGTGAACAAAGCCACTGCACCACTGAGAATGGCTGCAGCTTTGTAGGCACTAGGTCCCCTGAAGTGGCTGACTTTTCCATTTCTCTCAGATGCATCCCAGGCACAGCAACAGGAGGCAGGGCAGGTGGAAAGGTAAGGGATGCGGACTAGAAGTTGGAGCTGGGCCTTGGATTCCAGCCAGTATGTCACTAAGGACTGGTCTGAGCTTCCTAATCTGTACCATGAGAAGACTGTTCTGGCTTAGAAGAGAACTACCTTCCAGAGCTGGTATGGTCTAGCAGTTCTGCATGCACCCTATTTTTCTTCATTCCTCATCCCTCACCACCATGGGTGCCATATTGACTAAGATTTCTCTCAGCCATAAAGCTGTTCCAAGTAATAATTTGTTTTCCCATTTTTATTATTCAACACCACCCATTTACTAAGCAATCAGTGACTCTGGTTACCATGAGGTGACCAATGTAATACTTTAATTCCATCCCATGGCAAAAAATTTTAACCCACTAGATAGCCTATGCGGTCTTTATTATGAGCAAATGCACAAATACTGTTTCACATTAAGAAATGTTGACAGCAACTCATGGACTCCTTTCATACTTTGGAAGATTCCTTGGAACCTGTGATCTTCTGGCTGGGAATCCCTGGACCCCAAAGGCCCCTTAAGTGCAAACGATCTGTCATCTGTGATTTTACAGGTAATTTTTCACACATGAAAATGAGCTAAGAAGTTATTAAGGCGATTATAACATAGGTTACTAAGAGGATTCCGTATTTATATTGCAAAATACATGCTAGGCATGTCCTTCCTCCTTTCTTGGCCTTCTTGTTTCCTTTAGCTCGTTCTTGAGCCCTTTCCTCTTTTTTTGTTCCCCACAATTCTACCCACCCCCTCCCGGTCTCTGGTCTCCAGTTGTCTAATCTAGTCACCACCCTAGATTTTCCTGAGTGCCGTGAACACCAATCTGTCCCCAGTATGGAAAGCAGCCAGCAAATACCTTGCCTCCTTGAGGCCGAAATACACTGAGCCAAGACAAATCTGTTGGCAAGAACCGTGGGCACAAGAGTCACACTCGGAGAACAAAAACAGCTATTTATAAAGCCTGCTTCCTGATTGCTGGGGGGTCACTTTCCCTTATAGCACAGGGGCCAGTGCCCCCTCTTGGAAAAGATTGTTTCACACACAGCTCCGTGCCTCAGGGTCATGGAGCGCCCATTCCAGTGAGCAGTGAGAACAGGGGACAGCATGCAGGGTGGATTAGATGCGGTGACAAGCTCTCTGATGGGCCAGGACAGCTGGGTGTGCGGGTGACACAGATGGCCTCAACAGCACCTGTGAGGGGACAGTCACAGGGCCCTTACAGGACTTAATATCCTGGCCTTAGAACCAAGCCCACCTGCCTTGGCTCTTTTTTTTTTTTTTTTTTTTTTTTTAACCTTTGATCTAAACTTCAGTTAACACAATTACTAAATTTCTAAAGGCCCTTGATATTCAAATAGTGTAAAATGTTAACAGATAAAGTATTCTCACTATTATTACTGACCTTCATCATTCAATTACAATTCAGCTCAGGTTGCGTTTGTTCTTCCTGTGTTATCACATCTGTTTAATTTTGCTAGATTATTATTCACCTTAGTAACCTGACACTGGTCTACTGTCTTCGGTAGGAGTAGCAGTAGCTCCAGCAGTAACTCAACAAATCCCTGAGAACAGTAACTGAAATTCTTTGCTTTGTTTTCTGATTGAGCTGAACCTTGTGAAAATTTCTAATTAATGTACTGAAATAGTGTGTTGGCTAGCTATAGTTTTCCTCTGATGTGTAGATTTGGGTCTTTTAAAAAATCTTAATCAGGGGCTCCTGAATACATTTTTTTTATTTTTTTTTAAAGATTTTATTTATTTATTTGACAGAGAGAAATTACAAGTACACTGAGAGGCAGGCAGAGAGAGAGAGAAGGAAGCAGGCTCCCTGCTGAGCAGAGAGCCCGATGTGGGACTCGATCCCAGGACCCTGAGATCATGACCTGAGCCGAAGGCAGCGGCTTAACCCACTGAGCCACCCAGGCACCCCCATTTTTTTTTATTTTAAATAAAATTTTATTCAGGGGCATCTGGATGGCTCAGTCAGTTGAGTGTCCAACTCTTGGTTTTGGCTCAGGTCATGATCTCAGGGTCGTGAGATCCATCCCCACATCTGGGAGAGATTCTCTCTCTCTCTCCATCTGCCCTTCCTCCCACCTCTAAAAAAAAATAACCAAAAAATGAGTTTGTTGCCTAACTCTAATAATCTCAGATTTAACATAAAGACATATTTCTGGCTTTTCTGTAAAAGATGATAGTTCTGACAATACTGGGGCCCATACCCCAACATGGTGACAGAGCACATGGGCTCTCCCACTCTGTCCTGGATTGTGTTATCTCTAGCTGTTTAGAGAGCTGGGAGAAACCTTAGAAATCCGCCATTCCAAACCCTTCATTGTGACGAGGAAACTGAGGCCAGGACACCCCAAGTAAGTCATGGAGTCACATGCCAATGTGTATGAGAACTAGGCCTACGAGACTGAGCCCCTGCCGGCTGGCCCAGCACGCCCTCCACCACATCAGTCCGCCCCCTCTACACAACACAGAACCCATCTTGCGGGGAGCATTTGCTTGACAAGGCCGAGAAAGAAGGCCTGACTGACTGACTCATGACCCACTCAGGGAACCTGATTATCAAAGTCCAAACCACAAAGAGGAATACCATCACTTCAAGGGCTCCTATTTCTAGAAATAGCTGTAGTGTCCTCTTTGTAGCCTTCTAAACTCAAAGAAATGTTTTCATGTTTTCATGACTTCAAAAGTCTGTTGCCCTTAAAACTTCCTAGAATATCAGAAAAGGGCCATCAGAAGTTCCATTGCCTTTGTGGGTAAAAATGCCCAGCAGCTAGCTTGGTTTTACTTGGGGACATCCTTGAAAATGGCCTATTCATAGGCTGTCGGGATGATGACTGAATCCAGCCTTAAACTGCTGACAAATACAAAAGAACATTTTTAATTAGTCTCATTTGGCCCTCATCTGTCAAATGAGAGATTCAACTCACTCGTGTGCAATCGATGTTATTTTCTTATAAAGCCGGGGGAAATTAAGAAAACCCAGAAATAGAATCAACCCATGGTGTCACTCCTGCTATGTGCCTCTCCTCCATGTGACTGAAAGCCCTTGAGGAGCCCCAACGAGGGTCTTCCGCCTCAAGGATGGGCTTAGCTGGATGGTAGTTTCGAGGTTGACCATGCATCTAGGAGTTTTGTGGACATGGAAACCTGCCCTGGGACAACTGGCTAAAGATTAGTCATCTCCAGCTAAAAGGTGATTATGAGAAGGGAAGTTATGGTGAGCCAAAAAAAACTCAGGAAGAGAGATGCAGAAAAAGCATTCTAGAAGTCACTAAAACATTGTTAGCTTTATTTTCTTCAAATACACTGGCTGTCTAGGATAGACCCCTGCACCCCACTCCTGCCCCTCCCCCAGCAGCCATAGGGGAATGAGCCTTCCAGGGATGGCATCGCCTAGTAACTAGAAAGAACCACTAGTGAGCCCTTCCCATGCAGTAAACACTGCTTGGTGCTGTGTATTTGCCACAGGATCTTCACAATTTTGTGGGATAGAAAATCATATTCCTGGGTGTCTGGGTGGCTCAGGGCCTTGAATGTCTGACTCTTGATTTCGGCTCAGGTCATGATCTCAGGTCATTTGTACTCAGCAGAGTCTGCTTGTCCCCCTGCCCCCCCCCCCATACAACAAACCCCCCCCAAAAAAAAAAAAAACATAAAAAAAAAAAAAAAAAAAAGAAAGAAAGAAAATAATCCCCATTTTGTAGAAGAAACGAAGCTTCAAAGAAGTCCTATCACTCACCTAGCCAGCAAGTGGCAGAACACTAGCCTTTCAGATTCCAAATGCCATGATCTCGTACAACTGAAGGTGACACAGACAGAAACCAGCACCGTAGGCAGGGCAGGAACCCTCCAGCAGGGGCTAACCGTCAAGTGTCTGGGGAGGCATCTTCAAAAGAGAAGAAGGAACACTGTCATTCAGGCTCTGGTTGGCAGGGTGGGGTAGGGCTGTCTGTCCCTCTGCCCCTTGTACATTATCACATGCCTGTAGGCTTTTACCAAGGGCTTTGGAAAGGTGCTGGTGCTGGTCAACGGGAGGGTGAAAAGGGAAAGTGAGGCAGAGGAGAACGTACTTTAGTCTGTGAATTTTTTATTGGTAGCAACCAGACCTATTCATAGACTTCTTCTAAGACTGAAAAGAGATAATATATGTAAAATGTTTAGCAGAGTACAAAATGAAGAGGCCAGAGCCTAGTTCCAGATCAACAAAAAACTCGCCAGCACTCCATGCTATACAGATCTGCTCTTACAGTGTAGACAGACCCTAAGTATCCCTATTGCCGCTCCCCTGGTGTCTGGCTGTGCAATGATGGGAGGCTGGGCATTTGGTTTCCCTCCTGAGCTTACAGAAGCAGAGAAAAGGGGCAACTGGGAACCTGCGAGGAGCCCTGCCTCAGATACGCCTACCAGTGAAATCCTTGGCAACAACACTCCAACATGTATAAAGAAAGGTTCTGTGTTCTCTCCTCTTACATCAGTTGGCTTGAAGCCAGCCTCCACCTCGGGGCCCACCAAAATGGCTGACCTCAGTCAGGCAGGGTGCTGGGAGCCATCTTAACCTGATCAACCTTTATCCCAGTAGGGGTCCCTTCCTTTCTCTCGCTCGACCCTCCATGGCCCCAGCCTTCGTACTCATACTTTCAACCATTTTGGTGGCTAGGACAGAGACAACCAAAATAACTCCCCTTTATATTATCTCAAATAAATGCTAGTGGCTATCTTTTCTGATTAAACACATAAGTGACCTTATCAAGACAGTGCTTTGATTACTGACAGGCCATCAGCAACATTCAGTCAACAAAATGTGTATAGGGGATGAGCGCCTTCCATAGGTCAGGACCTGTTCTAGATGATTTCTCATGCCTCTTAAACTGGCTTGCCTTCCAGCTTTCCCTGTTGCACTCGGTGTTGGGGCTGGTCCCCAGGGCCTGC
This sequence comes from Mustela nigripes, assembly GCF_022355385.1. NCBI lineage: Eukaryota > Metazoa > Chordata > Mammalia > Carnivora > Mustelidae > Mustela > Mustela nigripes. The sequence continues at coordinate 111,128,175 of NC_081558.1, forward strand.
CCCTGTGCCATTTCTGGGTGAGATGAGAGAAGGCAAAGAGCAGGGTGTCTTGGGAACATCTTTACCAGGGTCCGTTCTGGTCTCCCTGACTCTGTGAGACTGTGTAGATTCAAAATCAGGAGGTTCCTAGGACAAATCCAATCCCAGCTCCTCTCGAAGCCCCCTGGCTCCTGGGAGCTGGGAGGGCCTGACACTGTGCATCAGGCAATATCTCCTAGGAGATAGTCATGACTGAGAGTCTCTGGCCTCACAGAGCTTCCATACTTTGAATAGTCAGTCACAACTGACCCCCCGCCCCAGATCCCCAAGTGCATCCATTTAACAACCTGGGGAAGGAGAACCACAGAGGTCTAGGAAGTACGATAGTGACACAGCAGCACACCACAAAAGCACACAAGGCTCAGTGGCAGGGCAGCAGAGCACAGACAGGGCTGGGCATCACTCTTCACTAACTGGCTATGCAACCTTAGACAACTTACTTATCCTCCCCAAATCTTAGTTCCCTCATTTGTAGCAATATTGTCTACTTAATGGGGTTCTTCTGAGACTTGAAAGAGAGAGCCTATGTAAAATGTTCAGCAGCCATGTCCATAGGCCAGGAAAATAGAACGTATCCACTTCTATCAAAATGTGCCTGAGTTAGAAAAAGAAGTAAAAGCTCTTAAATTTTGGACACTTCATCTTCTGTGGGTCAGAGGTCGAATGTTAGTGTCTGGGGGAAGCTATTCAAAGTATGGAAGCTCTGTGAGACCAGAGACTCTCATTCATGACTATCTCCAAGGTTTACACAGTGCCTGGCCCATAAGACGACTCAACAGATACTCTATGGACGGATGCATGGACAATAGGCCAAAACACTAGAGAGCTGTCCTTCAGTTACAAAGACCACCACCACTGGAGCACTGCTTTCCTGTGTCCCTCTCTCAGTGAATGGCACCTGCCATCTCTCATGCTAAGACAAAAACTTGGGTGTTTCTGTGATGACTCTTTCTCATCCACTCCTCACACGCAATCAGCTTTGTCAATTCCACCTTCTGATTTTTCTCTTGAAAGCATTCTCTTCTCCATTACTCTACTGTCACTACCTTTGTTCAGGCCCTTCCCAATTTGTTCTGAATTTCTACATCACCTCCACACCACTCTCAAGGCTTCAGTCTGTACCCACCCTCTTCAAGCCACTTTCCACACTTGGAACAGAGTGATTTTTTTTTAATTTTTTAGTTTTTTTATAAACATATAATGTATTATTAGCCCCAGGTGCACAGGTCTGTGAATCTCCAGGTTTACACACTTCACAGCACTCACCATAGCACAGACCCTCCCCAACGTCCATAACCCCACCACCCTCTCCCTAGCCCCCTCCCCCCGGCCCCCTCAGTATGTTTTGTGACATTAAGAGTCTCTTATGGTTTGTCTTCTGCCGGATCCCATCTTGTTTCATTTATTCTTTTCCTACCCCACAAACCCTCCATGTTGCATCTCCACTTCCTCATATCAGGGAGATCATATGATAGTTGTCTTTCTCCGATTTACTTATTTCGCTAAGCATAATACCCTCTAGTTCCATCCACGTCATCACAAATGGCAAGATTTCATTTCTTTTGATGGCTGCATAGTATTCCATTTTATATATATATATATATATATATATATATATATGTATATATATACATATATATATATATATATATACCACATCTTCTTTATCCATTCATCTGTTGATGGACATCTAGGTTCTTTCCATAGTTCAGCTATTGTGGACATTGCTGCTATAAACATTTGGGTGCATGTACCCCTTCGGATCACTACGTTTGTATATTTGGGGTAAATACCCACTAGTGCGATTGCTGGGCTATAGGGTAGCTCTATTTTCAACTTTTTGAGGAACCTCCATGCTGTTTTCCAGAGTGGTTGTACCAGCTTGCATTCCCACCAACAGTGTAGGAGGGTTCCCCTTTCTCCGCATTCTCGCCAGCATCTGTCATTTCGTGACTTATTAATTTTAGCCATTCTGACTGGTGTGAGGTGGTATCTCATTGTGGTTTTGATTTGTATTTCCCTGATGCCGAGTGGTGTGGAGCACTTTTTCATGTGTCTGTTGGCCATCTGGATGTCTTCTTTGCAGAAATATCTGGAACAGAGTGATTTTTAAAAAGCGCAAATCTGATGAGATAATTACTGGCCCCCTCACCCATCCCCCCCAACAGCCTCACATAAGGATGGTCCACGACACACTGTAGACTTAAAGCCCAAACACCTAAGCGTAACATCCCCATCCTTTACAGATGTGCTCCTGCCTGTCTTTCCAGCCTTACCTGGCCAATCAGCAGCCCACTCACCTTGAGTTTAGGTCACCTGCAGCAAGTTTATGCTCTTTCTTGCCCTGTGCCATTGCCTAGGCTTCTTTCTCTGCCTGGAATGCTCCCCTTTCTTTGTTCCCTTCCACAATCTTCAGAACTCAACCTTGGCATCACTCCCCTCCAGGTTGCTTTCCCTGATTGCCTCTGGCCTCCCTAAGAACTGGATGTCCCTTCTCCTATGCACTCCCAAGGCTTAAAGCTTTGTTCATAACTCTGTGATCTTTTTCCTTGTCTGTCCTTCCCAGGTGCCTGGCTCATGTAGTGCCATGTTTTAGTCTTCGGTATACCTAGTAGACCCCCATCTAGTTCCAACACAATGAGTTTCTAGAACTGATAAATGCTGTCTTGCACCAAAAATGCACTTTCACAGAAGCATATTCCTAATCAACATCATGTCTTTGGACAATTGTGTGACCAGTCAAGATAATTAACCCAAGGATTAGGGTGTGGTCCATGATCTGGAAAAAACTATTAGAATTAACATGTGGAGAACATATGTTTCTGACCACAAGTCAAGACACATGATCCAATAAATAAGATCACATTTTTTCCTGTCCTAGAAAAATACGCACGTATGTCCATAGCCACCCAGCCCGATCTGTCATTTTTGCCCTACTATGTTATCCAAATATGTCAACCCAAACATTGAAATAATAGCTAATACGTACATAGCTAATGTTCTTGGTGAGCTCACTGTGCAGCCAGCATTATGGGAGGTGTTTGGCAATCACCTCATTTAATCTTCTCACTTCCCCTTTGAAGCAAATTTTTATCAACTCCATTTTACAGGTGAGAAAACTAAGGCTTAAAGCTTCTCAGAGATTACAGAGCTGCAGCAGGCATCTTACCAGCCATAGACGAGGAATCTGATCTGCTCAGTCTTTCTGCTACACTGACCTGACCATGACCTCTTAACCTTATTAGATTATCAGAAGAGCCACTTCTGGGGCAAAAATAGCTGGTGGCTTCCGGAAATTTTTATTAAAACTCTAAATCTCCTGGCAATAACTTTCAAAAGTCATGATTCAGACCAGAAGTGATATTTGAAAATGGAATCACAACACAGGTCTCTTGGCTACAGAGATGCTCTTGCTGCCAGAGAGGAATGCTCAACCTTGACATTTATGACAGTCTGTGTTATTCCTGTCCTTGGGTCTGTTGCCATCACGGTCTATGGAGAGGCGTTGACCCTCATTTTATCCTCCTTGAGGAATCCTGTCAAGTTTAATCAGTCCATTCTCCTCCTTGGCCATCACTTCATTGGTAGCTAGAGGAATGCTTCTTCAATTCGTGACCACTAACCACCTGCATAATGATCCCTGGTTGCTCTTCCTGGGCCCCATCCCATAGTTATCAGAGGGACTCTCTATAGCTCGAAGCCCAGGAAGCGGCATGTTAATCACATTCTCAGGCAATTCTTAGGAATACTAATGTTTCAGAACTATCCATCTGTCTCTTCATCCTCACAGCACCAGGTGTAATCCCTAGACTGACATCAGCAGCTTGTTAGGAAACACAGAATTCTCTGGCCCCAGCCCTGAATGACTAAATGAGAACCTACATCTTAATGAAGTCCCCAGGTGATCTCTATTCACACTGCTGTGCCTACAGAGAGCCAGTGATCTAGAACAGTGTTTCCCAAGACTTTTCACTTCATGGCAGGCGTAGAAAACAAAAGCACTTGTTTGGCACACCAATGAGAATGCCCACTGTGACGGCAGGGCTCAGTCGGCCCCAGACGCCAGCCTGGCCACCCGAAGACCAAGGGGATCCATAGTCTAGGCGGGCCTGATTGCAGCACACTAGTTGAGAAGCCCTGGTCTGGTTACAAGTATACCCATTTCGGCTAACTTTCTTCATTAGGCACAACTCCCTACAGCCTGCCTATCCTTACTTCCCTCAAAATTTATTATTTCTTTCCATACATACATAGAATCAGAAAAGCTACTTCCCAGTCAACTAGGTCTTAGAAATCATATGCAATGAACACGGTCTCGTCATCTTTATGTTCTCTTTGAGAAATGCAGAGATAACTGATGTCTTTTATTCTGAAGACTGTCTCCTATGGCCCAAGAAATACTAGGAAAAAATAAGAGTCTTCTTCCCTCCAAAGAATGTTCCATTCCTCTTAGGCCACAAATCTGAGGTTGGAGGGTCAGGAGTGCACAAGATGACTTCCTCTCCTGAAGACTGTGTCAAGAAAGATGTGATTTTGTTTATTCCTTCCTTAGCAAAATCTGCCAGCTTCTCAGCCGGACAGGTGTCCCTTCTCTTAGCCAGCCCCTCATAATGAGATGACAGGTGGGATGGAAGGAATGGAAGACCAGCAGACACACTTCTTGGTGAGACCATCTGATCAAAATGACCAAATGTCAGGACACAGTGTCTGACTTTGCCAAGTCCGCAGCCATGCGGGAATCCCTTTCTTTTCCCCCCACTAAAGAAAATGTTGAAAAATTTTAAAGCTCAAACTGGTGAACTCTTCAAAGCAAATGACAAGTTCTCCCCCTAAATGAAATATTGCCATGACCTAGGCAGATGCAGTTGAGGAGTAGGGGATGGCGGGAGCTCTTGCTACCAAGCAACTTGGTTTTTTTTCTTCTCTTTCCACCTTGTCTGCAAATCTCTAATTCTCTCCACTCTGCTTCCCTCAGGCAGAGCACATAGACAAAGCAGCACATGTTTTGGTTGTTTCCATGTGCGACTCTCTCTTCTCTGCCCCAAGACTGTAAATACCCCAAGTCTGAAAAGTCTGTCTGAGCTTCCCTTCATACCCCAACAATACACAAGAGAGGGCTCTACCGGAAGTCCCTCTGCATTAGAAAGGATTCCATAGAAAGGATGGCACTTCCCGCCCTCTGGCTGGTTTTCATAGAACTCTTTCCTTGGTCCAGATGCAGAGGCAAACACACCTTTCTGCTGCTCTGACCAGGAAGTTCAGAGCCATTGGCAATTCAGCCAAGTAGCCATGACGTCTAAGAAATGAACGGGTTTTTCCTTGAAGTTCATAGCTGGAAGAATTGGTGAAAAATGTCTTCCCCAATTGTCTGATGAACAAGTGCTGAGAACATAGGAGTGGGGAATACTGAGGGCTTGGGCCTCCCAGCCCTAAGAACATAGCTATTTGCCATGGCTGTTCCAAAGACAGATTACTGAGCCAGCTCTCTTCTTCATCGGGCAGGATGAAGAACAAGCTGTGGTACTTTGAATTTGGCACCTCAGAGACCTTTGCCGCCACCTGTAAGAAGCTCCACGACCACATAGAGTTGGAGGTAAGGCTTCCCAGAACTTGATTCTGGTCCTGGACTGTCAGACCCCCTCAGAAAATGTCTCCAGGGTCCTTAAGAAGAGCTCCCAAGTGGAGTCCATTTGTTGTGTCTCCATCCTGTTCCTAGCCCTTTCTTGGCCTGTCCAGGGAGGCCCTGGGGCTAGAGATCCATTCCTGTCCTCAGCCCTGTCCCCACCATGGCCTTGGGATTGCCCCTCCCCTCGCCGCCCCACTTCAGAGAGGCAAAGACACAGTTGCCGGCAGCACAGGGAGACAGGCTGCTGGAAGGAGGAGAGGCAGTGCCCCAGGGCCGGTAAAGGTCTGGGAGCCCACAGGCACAGGGTACATATCTCCCAGCCCACTCGGCCTCCACTGTCACAGCTGCTTCAAGGAGCCGACTCAGAGGTATCCAGAGTCTGCTTCATGGGCGTGCAGTGGCCCAGAGGGGCCTCAGGTTAATGTTCTTCATGTCACCATCTTGAAATTCTTAGTAACTTTTTAGCAGAGGGCCCTGACTTTTCATCGCGAAGTGGGCCCCTTAAATTCTGTAGCTGCCTCTGTTGGCACATTCTTGTTTTCCTAACTCTCTAGGCACTTGCAGCAGCCTGCCTCACATGGGCTTGCCTGAGGCTTCCCTCCCGCTCAGCCCACTCCTACTGGGCTTCCCTCAGAAGTCTCTTCACCTCTAGGAGAAGGCCTTCTTGGTCTCTGGCCACCGGAGAGCCTGTCTCTGCTAGGTAGGGCCTGGGGTCTTGAGTTCCCTCAGCTACCGTGCCACCTTCCCGTGGGATTCTCGCCTGTGGCCTCTATTCACTTGAGAAAGACAAGTGAAAGAGGCGGCCAACCAGTTCGGCCAGGATGGGCTCCCCCAGGGCCCACCAGCGTTGTCCTTAAGCCTGCATTAGCAGTCAGGTGGGGCCTGGGCACCCCTTGGAGGAGGAGCATTTGGCTTAAAGCGGTGTGGGAAAGCCCCACCATTCCCAGCCGAAGGCAGCCTGTGCTCCCAGGGAGTTTTCACAAACAAAACACAAAGCCAGAGATTCTCTGCTTCCATTTGACTCATCTGCTTGCCTCTCCCCTCCAGTTGCCGGGTTACCAACCCCAGGGTGGGAGGAGCTGGTCAGGGCTAATCCCTAGAACTTGTGCCCAGCTCAGTCGGAGGACAGAAAGGCCCAGGTGCCAGGGCTGTGTGTCCCCAGGTGGGACCAGCTGCACCTGGGAGAGGCCAGGGAGCTAGGCCGCTTCTCTCAACCCCCTGCCTGGGCGATGCAGTGAAGGACGAGGCCGGGGGCTGGGCCTGGAGACTGAGCCAGGCCGACAGATCCCTTGTGTGTGCATTTTTCCTGTTGGCATGATCGTCTGGTGGGGTCTCTTTAAATACACCCCAAGTGAGGGACAGCCCTCGCCGAACCACTGCCAGCTGCAGACGCACAGCGCCTGCTTGTTCTCCCTGCAGCTGGCCTTGAAACTGTGCCCAGAATAGAGCAGCTCGGCTCCCCTGCCTGTGCGGCTCGCCCTCCCAGCTCCTCCCACCCTGCCCATGCTTCCTTCTGGGCCCAAGACACAAGGCCTCTTCCTCAACCACAGAGGGGGCTGGTGGCCTCAGGGCCAAGGACGCTGGGGACCTCTGGAGGGCGTGGGTTTGTTCAAACTATGGGTCGTTGGTGGCTTGGGGGAGCATTTCCTGTGTTCCTTATCTACCCCAAATGAGTCTTTTTAGTATTTATTCATGCAGGGATAGGGTGGTCATGTGCAGGCCGTTTTCTAACAGCCTGCAGGACTGAGGCGGACATGGCTTCGGCATCCAGAAAGCAGTGTGGATATGGTCCGGGGCCTTGCGATCCAGAGGACAGAGAGGCAGATGGGGGCGAAGCGTGTGGGTGACAGGGGCTGGGAAGCGGCAAAGCACCACAGGAAGATGGGAGAGCATCAGGAGCCTCAGGGAAAGTAGTGGGAGAGACTGCTGAGGTGGCCTGCTAAAGCAGTTGCTACACAGAGCAGCCCAGGCCTGTGAGAACCAGTACCCTACCCAGTTCAAGGTCAGTGACCCCAAGAATATCCCCCGCCCCACAGGTATCTCTATGCACATCACTGTTTTCAAAGCCCAACTCAGCTCGTTGAGTAGTCACCCAGCAGTCCTGTGAGCTTCAATGGCCAGGCGTTATTACTCCTATTTCACAGAAAAGCAAGCTGAGGCACAGAAATTTAGAAGGGTAAACAGAAGGAAGAGAAAATTACAAAGGGAAGAAGAAAAAGTCAGATGCTTTGACTGCCTACCATTATGTGTCCTCATTTGACACAAGCACCCGGTGAAGCAAGTATCTTCACATTTTTTAAATAAAGACACCAAGGCTCAGATGCATGAAGTAACTTGACCAAGATTCTGTTGCTGGAAACCAGTAAGAGAGAAGATTCTAGATCTCCTGGAATGACTTTAGCTTAGAACTCACTAAACAAAGATTGACCTTGAAAGTGCAAAAAATTCACTCCGTGAATTCTTCAGCATGGCTGCACGGTTTCCTCCTCCTCCACTGAAGGTGAGCCCATTTGGTTCCCTCTCAGCCAAGGCGGCTAGGTGGGTCTGCTGAGAGATGCTTTAGAGGAACAGAAGACACAATCCTAAACAGCTCCCTTGAGAAAGGAATGGGTTTGTGCTGGACCACAGGAGGGTCGTGGCTGTGCCTTCAAGTTTACAAAAGGCTTTCCCATGCAGCACTCCTTTCATTCAGAACATCCAGGGCAAATATTTACATCCTCACTTTATGGTTGAGGAAGCTAAGGCCGAGAGGTTCAGCAACTTGAGAAGGAGCACACAGGTTAGCGACTGAAGGCAACACATTATCAAGTCTATAGAGTTGCTGTGCGCATGTGTCATGCTGGTCAGAATCTGGGTGGTAAGACTTAAAGCTAACCTGAGATTACTCAGGGAAGGTCTTCATTAAAAGTCTCTCACAGAAAACAGAGTCTATTTTTCTGAGGCTCGTGGCTTATTGAGAAGGACTAGGAGACTTGGTTGCTTCTCTGGAAGCTTATGGCCCAGCGAACAGAACACATTACAGCTGGTTAATATAGTATCCTCACTTAACTAGTCCTAAGGAGATTAGATCCAGGGATCCTGGGGAGCCACGTGAGCCAAATCATTCCAGATGCTGTTTTGAGCTGCTCAGAGACTCAGGCAAGGGAGAAGACAAGTCTAGATCTCCTGCTTACCCACAGAGATGTTGCCAGGGTGGGCACCATTAAAGGTACCTGGCCCAGACACACAAGACCAGGAGGTGAGCCCTGTTTTGCAGTTAGGCAAGTCACTTGCTGAAATATCCGGGCCTCCGTATTCTCGTCTATAAAATGGGATGACAGAGGTTAACCTACTTCCCAAGGCTATTATCTGGGTTAAAGTTTTCACATCTGTTTGTTTGTTTTAAACCAGCAATGGAGCTAAGGGTCAGAATCTGCAAGCAGCCCCACATGGCGGGCGTCACAATCACCCTTCCAGAGTAGGGGCTAGAAGCAGAGAGAGAGGGCAAGGAGCTCCCTTGAAGTCTACAGCCTACGAATGGTCAGGCCAGGCAAATCCTGGATACCCCTGGATGCTGGCACACAGTTTAGAACCCAGATTCTCAACTAGACATGGGGCACATGTGATCTCCTTTTATTCACATGCTTGTATTTAACATTTCAGAGAGCATTAAAAGTAAGCATGAGATTTTTACATTTATCAAAAAGAGAGCATGAGAAACACTGCCCATGCTCACTCTGAATGCTTCCTTCCCTGTAACACAGAGGAAGGCCTATAAAAGCTAGTGTTGTTCTGGAAAATGGATGCTCCTAAATTATGGTTGATGCTAATTAAGAAGCCAGTATGTCACCCCCGCGACTGTCATCATCCGTGGTCTAAGGCTTCTCACACGATCTCTTGTCTCTGACTTCTCTTCCCTTCTGAAGCTACTGTTAAGGTTCATTTTAATCTGATTTCACCTGAATAAACAGATAGGGGCTGGGGTGAGGGAGGGACACAGTGAGTCACCTCCCCCACCCCAGGCCCAGAATAGCTTTGGAAAGGTTCTTAGACGTGATCATAGTTAGGCGGAGCCAACCAGGCAGGCTTCGACTAGAGCACTTTATTTTATATGCTGTGGAAATTTTTCATTTTACTGGCTAAAAATAAGAACTTCCAAAATTCCTTGATATTTTATCTACTTTAAAACAATGTTCGCAAGGGAAGGCTAGCTGGCTCCACTAATACGAATTTCTGCATGGGGAGAAGTGAATCCAAATTTGGAAGCTGCTCAAAAAAATCTGTTATCCTGTGTATTTTGGGAAGCTGCACATCACTGTCCTCCTCCACCCCCCCCCCATTTAATTGAGGATTTTAAAAAATGCAATAAAATCTCAAGAACAATATATCATATACTCCCATTTCCCCCTCACTTAGAAATGGTATTTGTCAATATTTTACTTTATTCCCTTCAAGTATTTTTTTAATCAAAGGGAGAAAATACTACAGAGAGAACTGAGTTCCCCCACAATCCTTTTGTGCCCCGCAACTTGCCTTTTTCACTCACCACGATGTTCTGGAGATCTGTCTTTGCTGATGTGGACGGAGCTAGTTCGTTCCCCACGCCCTGCGGTGGTGAGCATGCGCAGAAGTGGGACCCTCTGCCGCCTCCATGGAAATTCAAGTGGCCACTGCTTTACAAGGCGGTTTAGCGGTATACGCTGAACTGAAAATGCATTTGTAGACCATATGATCCAGTAGGATCTTTGCAACGCAAGCCTAGAGAATTTCCTGCATGCAAGCTCACGAGAGGGTAAGCACGGAGGTGCAGTGCAGCATTTTGTTATTACAACAAAATGGAACCAACCCAGCTGACTGTGTTATTCTAACACTTTAAAAAGACAGTGTGAGCGGAAGTACTAAATGCCACTGAATTACACACTTTAAAATGGTTACTTCTGTGTTATGTGAATTTCATCTAAATTTTTAGAAATTTACTCTTACCAAAGGGAGTGTGCTGGGCGCGGTGCTAGGGAGAGCTGATCCTCCTTATGATATGGGCCTTGTCCACAAGAATCCTAAATGCTAAAACTAACATTTAGCACAGCCAGGTGCGCATAAAGAAGTTAATAATGAATGCATCAGATTGTTTCAAGATTGGGCAGATACCTTTAGCTACTTCAAGCCAATCAAGTGCCATTATTTTTCAAAAGAGAGAAATCAAGGGCTTTACGACTTTAAGTGGCCGGGCCAAGTTCACACAGCCAGCTCATAGCTCCAGCTCCAGGGGGAGGCATTCTCTTATTCTGCCTCAGTCTCCACCTGCAGTAGTGCACACCCTTAAATGAGAGGGGAAGAAATCTTCAATCCAGGCCTCTTCTGGCATTCAGACCTTCTCAGCATGGGCAGGTAGAGCCCTTCAGAGCCTGGAGTAATGAAGATGGGAACGGGCCAAACACTCAGGCCATCAACCCAGCCGCAAATCCAAGGGAGATGAAATGAAAACATGCTCCTGGGGAAGGAAGACGTGAGAAGAACATTCAAAGGGATTTGCAGTTCCTGGAAAATAAAAAGGTGGCAACCTAATTATGCATGAAACCCTGGAGTCAAAAGGAGGCTGGAACAGGCCTTAGAGAGGCATCCTCCTTCTGGTCTGTTCCCTTCTTCAGTCGGGAGCAATGACTTCATCACTCCAGTACCATCGTCCCACTGAGACCACCCAAAGCAGCACTGGCCACCAGCTCACGGTCCTTCCTGCCCAGCGCCAGCGCCTTACTGCTGCTGGTGTCCCCGCCTCAGTTGCTTCCTCCCTCCACCTATGCAGGCCACTCGTTCCCTGATTATAAAAGTAACCTAAATTCTCAGTAGAACACTTTAAACTGTAGAGAGGCAGAGAGGAAAGGGAACTCATGCTCTAAGCAGTCAGGTCAGCACTGTTTTAATGCAGGCCTTATTTCAAACTTTAAGAATATTAGCCCTTGTTTCTTGAAAATCGGATCTCTAGGAAGACTTCTGTGATCCTTCGATTTCTTAAATCTTTACCCATTTTCAGCTCCGTGCTCCCTCTCTACTTCTTTGAGCCATGTACTGTCCTCAAGTTTCCTCCCCTTAAAATCTTTCAGCCAAATAAGAAGAAATGGTTTCTATCAGTTTTCTCTTACAGAATGCCACTGTCTTCTTACAGTTTCAGCCACGTCACTTTTTTGCTCTCTTAAACGACCCCTTTTTTTTTTATTTCCCACAAATGTGAACCCTGTATTTCACTTCAAGCCTCCATTCATCTATATGCTCTTATTTTCTTGTTCTTTTCCATTTCCTTTGTTCTTCTTGAATTGCTTTGATTTTCTGTGTCTGCAGACTCCTGGTTATACAAACTTTGGTATCCTCCAAGGACCTTGGAATAACTTTTAAGGATGAATTCTCATGCACACATTTTCACAAACAGTGGGGGGATACATGCCACAGAGGCTAGATGAGGCCGTAGGCAGTCTCACATGACCCGGATTGGGGTCATGTGACAGCTTGTCACCCACAAGGGGTTCCTGGAAGATCGCTAGACTAACCTCTGCCCTGGTGAGTTTAACTTTTCTACCTTCAAGGTCCCTTAGTCAAAGAATAACTTCCCTAAACAATGGCCACCAAAGAGATGCATCTTCCAAGTAATGACAAACTGTGAGCTTCTGTCAGTGGGAAATGTATCATTTCTCTTAGACTTTTTAGAATATTGAAGAGAATTCATCATCTTCATCTCCACACTCAAGAGATTCAAGAACCTCAGGGAATAGAAGCATTCCAATCCTTCACTGCTCCTACAACTGGGTTATATAACAGACAGGGGATATTATACACAGATATGACTTGTGCCTCTAGTGGATAGGCCTTCATTTATCTATCTTAGGGAGGTCATAAACTTGCTGATCCTAGTCTTCTACAGAAGAGGAATTAAGAAAGTAGAATTGACTCAGGAAGGGTATCTAATCTAACAAAGGATTACATAAATATTTCTGACTCAGGAAGGGTATCTAATCTAACAAAGGATTACATAAATATTTCTGTGCACACATAAGTGTTATATCTCAAGTCCATTAGGATCAACTGATTAAGAATAGCAGCGGTCATTTACCTTGAGATAAGCTCTGTCCGGGCATCTTCATTTGTGTCTTATTGAATCCTTATAACAACTCTGCATGGTGTATGTTATTCCTGTTACTGATACAAGGAAACTAAGTCTCCTAAAAATCAGTGAGAACTCTAAGATTGGATGAGGTTCTGGCCCAGATGCCCCCACAGTCCCTTCTCTTCCTGGAGGAGATGATCTCTGCATTACACTCTGCTTTCCACCTAAAGCACATGTCCCCGAGTTGATAGTAGGGATCCCATGAAAGGGTTTGGCTTAACTATTAGGACATCAGCTGCCTGAAGCAGGGTCTCTATCTTATTTATTCTGGATCCCCAGCGTCTAGCACAGTGCCTGAAATGAAGTAATGGCTCTATAGTGATTCATTATAAAATTGAACCAATGTGTGAAAAATCCCATAATTAGTGTAAACATTAATACAAGTTACCACTTGACCAGCCTCAAGAGAGAGCTTTTTGCTGGAAGCCATGAAAATAAAAGGGATGCACCTTGCTCCATTTCAAACACAAAGGGGAAGGTGGCTGAGCTTACAGCGGGCACTTGTGCCTTCTAACTGCCTTAAGTGGGAAGTCCTCCCACACCCATCCCTGAGCTGTTGCTAGGACCTCTGAAAGTAGCAGAGGGTCTGGGACAACTGTCAACCCAGGGCAGGAAATGCCAGAGTTCTCCCACTTCTTTCCCACCAGAGAGAGTTAAGACAGCGAGTGGGCCGAGCCCATGTGACAGCAAGGGTCCCAGGCGGCTGTGGGGTCAAAGAAAGTGACTCTGTAAGGCAGAAGAAGGGGTCTCCATTCTGTGCCCTCTCTTATGGCTCAAAAGCTTACCTACCCCTGGGCCCTGCTTGTCCCCATGGCCATCAGCCCTGCTCCGTCTGCCAAAAAGCTGGACCTTTCAGTAAAGCGCTATCCACGCCACACTGGCCTGAGTGACCCAGACAGACAGCAAAACCTGTTCATCTGCATCCAGAGCTAGAATACCTCAGTACACCAGTTTTGTGTTTGGGTTGGGTTTTTTTGAACTTGGGGAGGGTGGAGCAGTGTATAGGAAATGGCTTTGCCTTCTCTCCAACTCTGAGGCAACCCACCACCATGAGCTCTGAGAAACAGCAGTTTTGTTTTGGAAACTGGCACTCAGTGCAGGCTTGCTCCTGGAAATGAATTTGCACACCCCCCCCCCCAGCTGCAATGTTCTACTTCCAGCCTCCCTGCCAATACCCCCTTCCAGCTGCCCCTCTCAAAGGCACCATTGTGCCCGCCTGGCATGGCAACAGAGGAAGGCTGAAGAGGAAGAAAACATTTTCTGCCCATGGGATGTTCCTAAGCAGGTTGTGTACATGGCTTCAATGCTGCATTCCTTGAGCCCACACAAACCCGCCAAAACTCCGTCATCCCTGTCACAGATGGTGGCCACTTTCCAGTCTTTCTGGCCCATCGCACCTCCCTGTCAGAGAACGCAGAGCCTGCAGCTGGGTGGGCAAAGCTGGTGGGGTTGGGGGTGGGGGGTCCGGATGACACATTTTCAGTATTGCAGTCCAGCCCAGCAAAGCAAAGCTGAACCAGACACTGAATCTCTGAACTGGAAGGGGAATCAGTCCCATTTGCCATTCAACAAAAAGATTCGTTCTGGCACATTCTGATAAGTGCATATCCAGCCTCTTCGTGGATTCTCCAAGAAGAGCAAGCTCACTACTTTTCCAGAATCCCATTCCATGGCTGGACAGCTCTGACTTTTCGAAAGTTCTCCTGGATGTTGAACAAGGATGTGTGTCCTGTTCCTCACCACGTCCTTCCCCTGTCAGCACTTAAAACAATGCCTGAAACAAAGTAGGTGCACAGTCCATGTCTGTGGGATGCGTGACTGAGATCCCCATCTGTCTACATGCAGTGGGCTGATTTCCACTCTCTGAGGCCCACAGAACATGCCTTCTTGCTCCTCGTGTGACTGCCCTTCATAGCACTGAAGATCTCTCTTCCACAGCATCTCCTATCTTCACTGAGCTAACTATCCTCAGTTCCTCGTGTGACTCGATGTACAGACCTGTGACTCTCCTGACAACTCTTCTCTTGATAGACTCCATTTTTTCCAGCAACCTCCTTGAAATGATGACTCCAATCTCTTGGAGCATACTCAATCTCTTTCAAGAATACTCAAAAAGTGGTTTTGTAGGTAACAAAGGACAAAATGATCAGGCGTCAGGTACGTGCTGTGTAAGTTAGACTGTCTTCTTGAGCTCACTGTTTGCATCTCATGCAGGAAAACTTCAGGTTCTTGAAGCCTACCACGAACCCGCATAAATTGGGAAAAGAAGGATCCTTCCTTTGTTCACTGAGGCGATGTTTCCTCATCCGTAAAAGTGAGGCTACAAATACCAACAGTGCAGAGTGGTAAGGCTTAGACATAAAATAATACGAAGTATGCCTGGTTCACAATAGTTACTCAATAAATGATCTATGTTAATATCATCATACAACATTCGTTGGCATTAGTATCTAACTGCCCATGACAGACATCAGCTCCTAAAATGACCTAAAACTGCCCCTCCGGCTACAGGGAAAGCCATGTCTCCTAAGATTTACCTACTTGCCAGGCCTTTTTTTTTTTTAAGTGTAGATAGTACTATCTTTCCAATAATGCTATCATCACTCGTCAACACCACTCAATTTATCCTCCTCTTCCCCCAGGATACAGATCAGATTATCTCTTTTGTTATTCTCTAGGGAAAACAGACGGGTCGTTGTTTGTCCTGTCCGCTTTTCTTGTATTCCCAATACTTGTCTCTGGCAACAGGCCCTACAGATATGCAGATAGCCACTTCCTCCTCCGTGACCCGCTGGAGCCTGCTTGCTTGCTGGTGCCTCACTTCCAGCCCCACTTTGAGTGATGGTGAATGTTGGTAGATTGAGATTGGCCGTACTGGGAGTATTTATACTATAGACCACCACAATCAGAGCTGCTGCTGGGCCCCCCCCACGTCCCGCCCCACCCCTGAGATCCTGCTGCTAAGCACTTCGTAGCACACCATTGCTTCTAGCACTGACCTGCTGTGAGCGCCTTGAAGACAAGGACTGTGTCCCATTTTGCTCTATCCCCAGGGTCTAGCCCAAAGTAAGTAGATTTTCATCACTCTTGATAGATGAGTAAATGCTTTTGTCTTCTGTCTCTTGCCCCATGTGCCCTAGTCTTGTTACAAGCTGTTCAGCTATGGATTTCCCTTAGTTGTGATCAGAGGACTACTTCTTGCAGACTTGGATTCACCTTCCTTATCTCTCCCTAACCTGGACATTTAGGGCACTTTATTTGGCCAATATATTCCTTCTTGGAAGCTGTGGGAATGCACCTAGAAGGAAAGAAACTTTGTCAGTTTTCTTTAAAGAACACCTTGATTTCACCTCCCTGCCTCCCTCCCTCCTTCTCTCTCTGTCTCTCTTTCCTTCCTCCCTCCTTCCTTCCTTCCTTCCCAGTAGTGATATTGGACATCTGAGGTGGGGAAGACATTCCAGGTACACTGAAATACACAGAGCCGTGTAACATGTGGTCCCTGTCCTCTGGGAACTTAAAGTTTCCTCGGAACGGGCGAATAATACATAACAAAACATACATTCTGTACTGGAGAGAGAAACAAGGCAATGAAAATTCAGAAAAGGAAAAGATCGGTTTCTACGTAGATTGTTGGGAAAAGCCTTATTGAGGAGATAGCTTTTGAGCTGGAAGGGTAGGATTCTAATAGGTATAAAAAGGGTGATTGGCAATTTAGGGAGTGAAAAAGAAATAATAGCAAGTAGGCCCAACTCTGTGGCCTGTATACAGACCAGTTTGGGGTATCATGACTGACTTTTGCTAGGGCCCAGCTCACCCTCTTCCTCAGCTACTCTCCTCTTTCTAAATCAAAGGATACCCTGAACCAGTGCCCAGCCTTCCTTCCCCATAATCTAAGTTACATTCCAGCCTGCCAGGCCAGTTCACAGAGAGAGCACCCTCCCCACCGACCAAAGCAGAAATGTGGCCACTATGAATGAACACTACCACCCATGCTCTCCTGGGCCCTACAGGACCCTGGGACTCTAGAGGATGGTACAGATGCTTTCCCTTTTCCTAATGCCTATCAGTATCCTGTTCTCTCAGAAGGGTTGGGGGGCGGTGGGGAATCCTAGGTCTTTATGTCAGCCATTCCTCTGCCCTTGAGCGTATATCTAAGGCCCTGACATAGAGCCCAAGCATCAAGTGAGGCCCGCCTCTCTTCATGTCCACCCCCTATTCACCCCATCAGAACCCTTATTCAAGCACATCTGGATATCGTCTGCCTCTTCCTCAGCCCTCTCTCTTCTTTCCTAGTGTAACTGAGATACTATTTTCCCTAGACATCACCCAGTACTTCCTTACTTCACTCTTCCAAAGACACCCCAGTTCTCACTCACCAGGGTAGGAAAGGTCTCTAGTATCAATCCCAGACCAATGTCCACCACGGTCTTCAGCATCTTCTCTTTCATTCCAATCTACTTGCATTCTAGGTATCCTCAATGTCCTCCTCCCTCTGTGCATTTATCCAATATGTATTCATTGAGTACTTTCTCTGCCTCAAACCTCCCATGGAAACCCTTTTCCTCAGTCGTACTAGGAAAATCTACCTAGTTTTAGATCTAATCTTTTAGATCTAATCTACCCTTTAGATCATACTACCCTTTAGATCTAATCTTCTTTCTCCAGCCTCATGTACCCCCAAAACACATGGCTGTTCTGACTCTTCCCTCACTACTACCCCTATTCACCATGCAGTCAGTCCTTGCTAAGCCCTAGATCATCCAAGAATTAGCTGTGTAATCTAGGAGGGCCACTTACCAGCTCTAGGTCTCATTGTTCTCATTCTGATAATTAGAGATTACCAAATCTAATATTCCATCTGGCTTCACCGTTCTAAGATTCCGTGCTTATGCCTTTATCCAGCTGTGAAAATCTTCTTTACAAAATCACTCATGACCTCTTGGTTGCCAATCCAAATGACCAAAAGTCTAATTTCAGGCCGGCTGATTCTGATTAGTTCTGTGACATTGGACCATTCCAATTTAACTTCCGTTTTCCCATCTATAAAATGAAGTGATTGGACTGAATGGCTTTTAAAACTTGATTCCATGAGAACACAGACACAGAGAAGAGAGAGAGCCCTCTTGGAGAGTGGACAGGGAAGAACTCATAGAGAAAAATGACATTTGTAGATATTCCAAAGAAAGGCACAGAAAGAGTACTAAGGTGTCCTCAAGGGTGTCCTTCCAGTAAGGGACTATAATAATGGGTCTAGACAATGATCAGCATCCACTATTTAAAATCTCTAGAAATGGAAGATTCAAACTGACCACACTGGAACCCACTAATCAATCTGAACATAACACCAACAACAAAATGAGATAAGCTATAACCACCTAATGACATGCACTAGGAAATACACACCCCCTCTGATAACGTAATCTTGCCAAAAAGTCAACCCAAGTGTCAACTATACTCAAATTTTTAGAAGTTAAATGAATTAAGTGATCAAATTTGATTAAAAATGTCAACCCTGAATCTGATCAAGCCTCTAGATCTGTAAGTACCATCTTAGTGAACATACAGGAGATGGACTGGGAATCTGTTTAAAAGATACCTCATCAAAACCAGTTACATACCATACTGTGGCTAACTGAACATAATAAAAAAATAAAAATAAACATAAATAAAAGACACCTCAGATACAGAATCAGCAAAATCCAGAATCTGGGAAGCTACGGCTTTACTTCTAGTGTGGTCCATCACACACAGCACTCAGGATCACTGGGGAGCACGTAGAAATTTTAAATGCAGAGTCTCAGGCCCTACTTTAGATCTCCTGAATCCCAATCTGCATTTTAATAATCCTGAAGTGATTTGTATGCCCAGTTGACCTGAATCCCAATCTGCATTTTAATAATCCTGAAGTGATTTGTATGCCCAGTTGACCCATTTCTTTCAATAAATGTTAAACTATAAGGGAAAAAGAACAAGGAATTTATAGATCAAAAGAAACCTAAGAGGGGCACCTGGGTGGCTCAGTGAAGTGTCTGCTTTCGGCTCAGATCATCATCTCAGGGTCCTGGGATCAAGTCCAGCATGGGGCTCCTCGCCCAGCAGGGAGTTTGCTTCTCTGTCTCCCTCTGCTGCTCCCCCTGCTTATGCTCTCTCTAGCTCCCTCGCTCACTGTCTCTCTCTCAAATAAATAATTTTTTTTATTTCAAAAAAAGAAACCTAAGAAACATATCAAACACATCCGTAGACCTTTCAAACAAACCAATTATTTTTAACAGTGAGATTATCAAGGAAATTTGAACAATTACTGGGTATTTATTGATATTAAGGAATTGTTACCTTTTAAGAGTGATAATATTGGGTAATTCTTTTTTTAAAGACTTGTCATCTAAAGATACATACAGAAGTATTTGTAGATGAAATGAGAGAATATCAGGAACTTTTTGTTAATAAAGATTTTGGGGGCGCCTGGGTGGCTCAGTGGGTTAAACCTCTGCCTTCAGCTCCGGTCATGATCTTCCGTACTGGAATCGAGGTCTGCATCAGGCTCTCTGCTCAGCGGAGAGCCTGCTTCCCCCTGCTCCGCGCCCCCCTTCTCTGCTTGCCTCTCTGCCTACTTATGATTTCTCTCTCTGTGTGTCAAATAAATAAAATCTTTTGAAAAAATAAATAAAGATTTTATTTATTTATTTGAGAGAGGGCGTGCACAAGCAGAGGGGGAGGGGAAGAGGGACTAGCCGACTTCCTGCTGAGCAGGGAGCCCCATGCAGGGACTTGATCCAGGACCCTGGGATCATGACCTGACCAGGAGGCAGCCACTTAACCAACTGAACCACCCAGACACTCCCTATAAAATAATTCAGTATGGACATGGGGAAACAAACTGAGATACAGCTAAAACTAGATTTAACTGTGAGTTGCTGATTGCTTAAGCTGAGATGTGGGATACATGGGATTTATTGTTCTAATTTCGTATGTACTCAGAAATACCCATAATAAAAATTCAAAAAAAAAAAAAAAAAAGGAAAGAAAGAAAGAAGAAAGAATCATCAAAGATGGGGCAGACAAATCTAGATAAAGCAGTGCAGGGAACCCAAGAAAGAAAATGTCAAGCCGAAGGGGGAACAAATGCCCCAGAGCCTTTGAGGCCTGGGTTACACCTCCGATCTGGCCCGGGAGGGGTCATTCCAAAGAGCAGACAGACACAGTCCCAACCGCAAGAGGATGAAACAAAACAATCTGCGTTCTAAACCAGAGAAAATCAACGTAATCCGTGGCCCCGTGAATCGAGGTTAGAAGAAGGGAGAATTTCCTAGTTGCTAAAAACTGAAACAGGTCATCAAGTAAATTATGGGATCTCCTTCTCAGAGGACCTTCAGAAATAGGGCCGACGGGGCTGGAAAGGAGGCGGCCTCGCTCAGCGGGGAGGAGGTTCAGATCCGCCGCCTTTTTCAGGTCACCGAGGCCGGCAGGCACTGGGGCGCGGAAAAGCCTGCAGCCGGAGCAGAGAAGCATCAACGCCTCCCGCATTTCCTACGCTCTCGCGGGTCCTGGTTGTGCCCAGAGTAACGGGAATTTTAGGGATCCAAGAGCTGAAGGCCAGAGGAGAGGAGAGGGCCGGTGGGGGTGGGGGGAGGGGAAGGAGGTATGTATTCCCAGTGCTTTGCATTTGCACGGAAAGGCGCTCCGGTTCCCTAACCCAGTCTCTGCTTGCTTACTCACTAGCCTTCCGCCAGACGAACCAACCGTCCCCAGCTCACAAAAAAAAACTAAAACTAAGGGCACTGTGTTGCAAGGGGGGCCGTGGTGGACGTGGCGGACAGCTGCGGGCAGGCGCATCGTGGCCTGGGAGGAGACGGGCGCGGGCCGCTCCCGGCCGGTGCTCTGGCAGATTCCTGAACGCCTTCCAAGGGCGCAGGGGCCGAGCTGGACCCGGAGCGCCCCGCCCCGCGCCAGCAGCGCAGCCTCGGACCCTGGCGGCCGGTCGTCCCAGTGTGACTGCGAGCACGACTTCGGGCATGTGCGCGCTCGCCGCCGGGGACAGGAGTTCTCTGTTTGGGCCGCACAACAGGCTATAAAAACCTGGGTTCAGCGCAGCCTCAGCTTGGAAGGGGGCCTGCTAGCCCAGTCCTAGGTTAGGGACGGCTAATAGTGCGCTCGGGACCGTCCGCTCTCCTTGCACTCTCCCCTGGAGCCCCCTCCCCCACCCCACCTCCAGCCGGAGCAGGGGGAGGGGGCCGGATGACGTCATGGAACTAGGTGGAGGATTTAGCTCAGAAACCCACCCGGGAGCAGCCCTGGGGCCGATGTTCTATTTAAGCAGACGGTGTAAGACGCTAGGCTCCACTTTCCCAAGTGCAGCATGGCAGCTTTCCACCTAACCAAGATCTAAGCAGGGTTGGGGTTCTGAAAGAAATCAGTGTAACGTCTAGGCCAAGGACCCTGGAGAATGGGCCTGCAGGGATGGGCTGGCCAGGCTTTCAAAACCATGGCTGGGGCAAAGAGGCCATTACAATTCTTCCAGCAAGGTCTCAGGTAGTGGGACCGCTTTGAGTCTGAACTATGCCTCGTGGCACAGCTAATATTATTATTAACTATAAAAACAATGCAAACAGTTATGGAGTGCTACTGCTTTCCAGAGACCAATCAAACAGTAGAAGTCATTCCAACACCCCACCCCCATTTTACAGATGCTAAACTAAAGTTCCAAGAGGTTAAGGAGCTCTGAGGCAGGATTTAAACCCTTATCTCTTTGTCTTCGGGCCCAAGCACCCTCTTTCTGAGACTGCATTGTCTCTCGGTTTTCAAGTAGGTACATTGCAAAAGTGATGGCATCTAGTGTCCGAGAGTCTCCAGGCTCTCACATCTCTTCTGTTTCTCCCAGTCTGCCTATGGCACAAGACATAATGGGAGAAGGGGACAATCCGTCAGAAAGCAAAGGAAGACTGTTTGCTCTTCAAGAGAGAGGTTAACAGCTGACGGAGTTAATAGCTAACATTCCTAGCTAGTTATGAGTGGAGAGGGAGGGGACAGGGTACACTTACAATGGCAGCAGGGAAGAAAGGTAACTTTGTGGATTACAGTGTGCCAAGAGCTGTGCTGTGCTAGTGGTATACTTTTTTTTTCAACAAAGTTGGCAACAAGGCAAGATCTAATACTATTATTCAACATTGATGTGCCAGGCACTGCTCTAAGTACTCTGCAAGACTGAGTAGTGGTGGGAAGATTTCAATTATTCAGACAACAGCTGGAGTTTAATTTTGCTATAAGTCTAGCATCAGCAAAAGTTCCGAATTGCCTCATTGACTCTTTCATCTCCAGAGTAAGACCTGGCGTCTGCCTGCCTGGGTTTGCGTCCTTGCTCTGTCAGCTTGTAGAGGGGCAAGTTCTGTAGATTCGAGCAGGCACCTTACCCCCGTGAGACCCTGGCAGCAGTGGTGCCATGAAGATCCCAAGAGAGAGAGCCGGGGAAGGACCAGCACATTGCCCGAAGAAGCTCTTGCCAAGCAAGAGCCTCTCGTTCTGTTATTATTGTTACCTTTAGAAGCGGAAGGGGCATTTTGACCCACAGTAAATAAATTGAGATGCTGTGGAAGTAACAAAACCCAGAGCGAAAGTGACCGTTTTGTCTCAGAGGTGATAAGGGTAAAGGACCGCTGTGCTTGACGCAGAGTTGAGCCAAGCTAATTTCAGAGAGTTTGGAAAAACGTCTGACCCACTGGGATTCTAGCCTAAATCCTTAAATAAGAATTTCCGTATAAAGGATAGGAAGGATGGAAGATACTCTGAAATAAATTGTTAACAATTGATTAGTTCCATTGGGAAGAAAAAGGAAAAGTTATGAAAACCATCCCGACAGCGGTGAGGAGCTCTGGGTCAGGCCCATGCATTCAGGAGACCATACATGTTCGTGCAAAAGCAGGGTATGACCATGCAAGCGAGTGTAAATGCACAAGCGCAACACAGACCTGATGCTAGATGGCAAACAGAGTGTGAGACAATGAAGCGAAAGAGAACACAGGAAGAATAGCTCATTAGGACTCTGATCTCCAAAAGAATGATCCGTTCCAGAGAGAGTAACCTTAACCAAAAAAAAAAAAAAAAAAAAAAAAAGGAAGAACAGATGCTGAAGGTGGGTACCAGACCCCAGGGTAGATCAGTAGAGAATTAACTGGCCTTGGAAAACACACCCATTAGAATCCAAGTTGCTGGACAAGCCTACAGATGTCTTTCCTGGACCGCTTTGACAAATCTAGAAAACAAAGTGGGATTCAGCCAATGAGAGACAAATGGATAAATGCCCCAGTTTTCAAAAAATTAGAAAAGGAGACATCCTAATCCCTGGCAGGTTTCTGAAGTAAATTATTAACCAAGTATTTGCCCTTTGCACACAGATAATAGTGATATTACTCTGAGTTCTCTTATTTCTTTTCCGACAGAAAGGGTAGGGTAGTCATTTAGAAAAATGCCGTTTGGTCACAGCACAATCTTGTGTTTTAAAGGAGAGAACACAGGATTGAGGTCTGGAGACGTGGAAACTAGTCTGGTTCCACCATTAGTAAGTTGAGTGACCACAGGCAAGTTTCTAAACCCTTCTGGGCCTCGTTTATGAAAGTTGGGGCAGGTTCTTTTAAGGCACTCTCATTTTTAATTTCCATGATTCCACACTGTAATGAAAAGGAGACTGAGTGACAGTTCAATCCAGAGGATACACCCTCCCCACCCCACGAGGGCTGGGTATTGTACAGCGTCTGCTTTGTTAGACTGATCAAGGAGAGGGCTCGGTCCCTGTTTTTGCCCTTCATATACGTGCATTAATGATTTAGTCCACAAATGATAGCACAGCTATGGCGAGGGGTCATAGAATGAAGGAACTAGATGGAGGAGGAGACTTGGGCTAGAAACCAGATGAAACTGATTGACATAAATGTAAAGCCCTATGTCTACATTATTAAAAAAAAAATACCCACACAAGTTCACAATAGGGAAGAGCAGGCTGAGAAGGACATAATGGGCAGAAGGTTCGGGTGTCTGTGATGACCACCCATTCAAGCTGAAGCGATCCAGCTGTCATCTAGCTGCTAACAAAAGAGCTGGTGCCACTGTGCTCATATTTAACAATAAAGATAATGGTAACGGGGGACATGTGTTGTATACTTCCATGGGCTTGCCACGTTATCTCATTTCTGGAGGAATGACAGTATGAGAGAATCCCAGCCCCAGGATGTGCTCCTGCCTTGGCCACCTATGCCATCAGATTCCGGGGCAGCGCTGGAGAACTTAAGAGAATGGGAGACTAACCAACAGTAGTCTTTGCAGAACAGGGCAGCCAGACAAGGAAATCTGAAAATCAGGTCCCACAGGAGCAAATGAGAGAGCTGACCATGTTCAACCCAGAGGAGGCACAACCAAAATGGCAGTGAGAGAGGGAGGAGAGATGAAGGGGCCGTTAGGACTTAGGCTCTGACTGCCTGCCATCAAGTCTGTGTACTTCCATGTGTAGGTTGTGTGATTTGGGGAAAATTGTTTAACCAATCGTGTGTCTCAGTTTCCCCATTACGAAGAGGAGATAGTCACAGTAACTGACTTCCAAGATTATTAGGAAGGTACTGAATGAGCTGTGTCCAAAATCTTACCAGGCAGGTGGCAGTGCTTAATACTTGTGAACAGTGATAGTGACGATGGTCATCATGTTGCCGGTGGGCTGTCCCCATGGAGGAGGAAGGAGGGTCATCCTGTCTGGCTTCAGAAAGGAAACGAGGACCAATAGGTAGAAGCAGGAAGAAAGAGGATCTGGTTCAACATAAAGAGACAAGCTTTCAAATAATCAGAACTTCCCAGTGAAGAAATGAGTTTCCAGTCATAAGAGAAACTCACTCCATTCTATTTTGTAGTCGGGGGACAAGCCATGGGGATGATAAGGTACCATAAACGAAGAGCTTTGAAGAAATCAGGAGCTGAGCAAATCTGAATGGCAACAAGCCCTTCCTTCCTGTTCCTCCTCTGTTGAGAAATCTCTGGACGTTTGGGTTTGTAGGTAACCCCGAAGACGGTAGATTTTTGTTGCATGCTTTTCATTTTTCCTGCCTCTCAAGAACCATCATAAAGACCTTGGGCTTTACAGTTAAAGTCCCTAACTTTGAGTTCTTTCTCTTTTATGTGTCAGCTGTACAACGCTGAGTAACTTAACTCCCCCCTCTGGGTGGGTTGTTCCCTTGTGTAAATGAAGAAAACTACCTACAGTTGTGCAGAACCATGATCAGAACTAATTCATTTCTTGCTGCATTGGTAAAGAGTATGCCAAAAGTAGGCATATTTGAGACAGGCACATTCAGGCCTTCTGGCCTTTTGTTACCTGACCGAGGATGCGGGTGGTTGAGAGAGGATAAGGAAACTGCAAGGTCAGCAGGCATAAGGGCCAAAATTGCACTTAAAATGCAGATACGAGAGACAGGCAAATTCTGAAAGCCTTCCAAATCTTTTTTGTCATTGAAGTATGCTTGACACACAATATTACATTCATTTTAGGGGCACAATATCATGATTTAGCAACTATATAGCTTATGCTGGGCTCACCCCAAGTGTAGCTCCCATCTGTCACCGTATAACGCTATGACAATACCTTTGACTCCGTTCCCTGTGCTGTATCTGAAAGCCTTCCAAGTCTTCCCGTGTTGTCCTTATCACAGGAGGGATAGGATAAGAGGGGGTAAAGTGAAACTTATTTGTCCTTTGTTCAGAATCTACTATGTGTTAGGTTCAGGGCTCAGCGTCCCACCATATCTTCACATGGGTTAGTCAGGAACAGAATTGACGATAATGAGGTTGGATCAGAGAACATGTTTGCAGTTTTCTCGAGAACGATCCCTGAGCCCTTGTAGATCTGTAGAGGATCTCTGAAGCCTTGTACTTCGATCCTCAAAGCTGAGCAGGATTGTATCTCCCCAACCTATTGCAGGGGCCAAGGCATTAGGCCTCGGTCACTTTGCCCCAGGTTGAGCATCTAACAGAGGCAGGCAGCTGGCCGAGGGCCCATCACACACCCTTCACGAGAACTCCTGCCACACACACATATAGCGTCTTGGGTTGGGATACACTGAGAACACTAACCAATGATCTTTTCTCTCTGCCCCTCAGTGTGACGGGGTTGGGGTGGACCTGAGCAACATCTTTCTTGAAGGCATTGCCATTCTCAACATTCCCAGCATGTATGGGGGCACCAATCTCTGGGGAGAAACCAAGAAGAACCGGGCTGTGATCCGGGAAAGCAGAAAAGTTGTCACTGACCCCAAGGAACTGAAATTCTGCGTGCAAGGTAAGCAAGGCATGGGGAAAATTGCTCTGGGTTGGCGCCCTAGTGAGAGGGGGACATTCAGATGGGTGTGTTAGCAAACTGTATCAGGGCCTACAGCAGGCTCTAGAACATCCTACAACCCAACAAGGACCCATTGCTCTGGGAATATGCCATTTCATCATCCCTTTTGTTGCAATGTTTACCGTCCGACTGAGAGGAGAAAATTAACAATAAGGAAGCCCTAAGTGACAATCAGCAGTCAGACTGAACTCTGAGGTCAGGAGTCAAGCGCTGCTCTCAAGGTCACCAGTGCCCTTCCATAACTAAATCCAGCAGTCACTTCTCACACTTGATCTTCCTCCTCTCAGCAGCGGTGTTTGATCCAGTCCCTGTTCCTGCAGATACTAGGATTCCACAGGTTCCTGTTTTCCTGCTCCTGCACTGGTTACCCCTTTCTAGTCTCTTTCACTGATTCCCCATCTCTATCATCTTTTAGTGCTGGAGGCAAGGGCCTCAATTCTCTTTTCTGTCTGTCCTCACTCTTGATGACCTCATCCAGGCGTGAGACTTTATTTAAAAACCACGTGAGCGTTAGTGACTCAGCATGCCCAAAACCGAACTCCTGATGTCCCTCCCACAGACCTTCCCCACCCATAGCCTTCTCCATTTCGGTTGATGTTAACTCCAGCCTGCCCGTTGCTCAAGCCAAAACACTTGGCACCATCCTTGACTCCTTTTTATCTCACACCTCCCATCCCACCCATCAGAAAATCTGCTAGCTCTACTTTTAAAAAACATCCAGGATCCAGTCACTTCTCACCCCTGCATTTCTGCCACCTTGATCTGAGCCACCTTCTTCTGTTCCTTGGATTCCTACAAATCGTCCTAACTGGTTTCCTTGCTTCTATTCCTGCCCTGTAGAGTCTGTCCTTAGCACTGCATCGGAGAACCCCTGCGAAAATACGTCAGATTATGCTACTCTGGCTCAAAATCCTACAGTGGGTGGGTTGGAGTAAAAGCCAAAGATCCGTATGTGGCCCAGAGTGCCCTAGATGGTCTGGCCTCAGGTTACCTTAGTGACTTCATCTTCTGTTACTCCCCCCTCATCCCGCCTCTGTTACCATGTCTCCTCTAACACAGCAGGTTGCTTCTAGGAACTGACTACTTTCTGACTGGAACAACTGGGAAGTATGCCTTAGAGGCCATCAGCTGAACCTTCCCCTCTCAATCCACACGTTCACCCCTACACCTTACCAAGCCACTTCCATCAATGAACCAAATGGGAAGTCAATCAGAGTACCTGTGCAGCTCTGATTTCTCCATGGTTTGGGTGAATGGCCCCCACTGATCCTCAGGGGTTCGTAACAGACTGGTGAGCTGAGGGAGGAAAGCCATGTATGAGTATGAGGGTATTGGCAAAGATACCACGTCAAGAGGCAAGAGACTGGGTTTGGGTCCAAGTATAGGCTCTAACCTATTTTTGACATCTCAGTTTTCTTTGTTGTAAAACCAGGATCTCGTGTAAACTTTTGATAGCTGAATGAATGGGGTTGAGCCAGATCATTGGTTCTTACACCAGTCCTGCTTATTGAAAATGAAGATTCCTAGGCCCTACCCCAGATCAACCTAATAATCACTGGGTTGGTTCCTAAATTTGTAATGAGATCCCCAGACAACTCTGATAGGCTGCCAGGTCTGAGAACCACTAACACAGAAAAAGTATGTGTGGATCTGGATCTCTGTTCTTTGATGTCCCTGGTTGACAAGTACTAAGACTGGATGTGATCCTTTGTCTCCACAGAAGGAGACAAAGCTTGGCTGACCACCAAAGGGAGGGGTTACTTGCTTATTTCAGACCCATCTGTTGGACAGTCAGATCGTTCTATTCCAAGTCAAGGTCATTAAGGGGGTCATCTCCACACCTCCGGCCTTTAAGAGAGGACTCAGGAATTTTTATTTCTCTGTTGCCCTTTTAAGTCCCCTTTGTTTCACACAGTAAAGTTTTCAATTTGTGTAAATTATTGAACTGATTAATGTGTTCCTCCTTCCTTCCTTGGCAAGGGAAGTCGTGGTTGCTAGCAGAGGGTGGGGGAAGCATTGGAGGTTATAGAAACTTTGTACAAATTTTCCCACCCTGGTGCTCCTACCCCAACCTCCACCCTGACATTCAGTTCCAGCAGAACAGGATCAGGGTAGATTCCTTCCCCTACCCCTGCCCAGCGTATGGGAAAGCTCTTGCTAAAGATGTTCTGGTTAGGACTCAAGGACTTATCTTCTCCTTACATATCGGCCCATGTATCTTCCTCTTCCAGCAAGAGTAATGTGTCTGCTGATCACTCCTACCCATCATCTACAGGAACTCTCTTCCCCAAATCCCCCTTTCCCACCCCCAGAATGTGCTTTCGGAGCTAAAAACGAAGCTACTTCCTGTTCTTTAGATGAGGACATGAGCTGATCAGAGCAGAGGCCCAAGAGGGGCCTGGCTTCTGGGCTTTACAGAGACAGCAGCATTGAGTTTTCTTCTGAAAGGGCCATGATCTCATTTAAGTTGAGATGTTAATGGGGGAAAGCTAAAGAGACAACCTATTTTAGTAGAAGAGGTTGGCCTGGGAGTCAGGAGACCTGGGTTCCAGTGATGCTCTCTTTCTTGCTAGTGTGTGATGTTGGGCAAGTCTTTCACCCTGCTGGGTTTCAGTTTTCATTATCTGTAAAATATGCAAGTGTGACAATCACACAGGCTTCTATAGATCATAGCTTCCTTGCAGATCTACAAAATTAAGGCATGGCCAGTTTTCCGTCTAGGTGGGCTCCTTGAGCTAAATCATATCACACGCTCCCTCTGTCTTTCAGTGTGTTTTGTTTCACAGTTTTTAGGCCAGCTGCTGAGAAGGCAGGAATCTCTTCTCAACAGGCTCTTCATGTGCTGGGATTCTTTACTCCTTGGCGGTTTCATTAGGATTAGAGGTGAGGAAGAAGTCAGGAGGGAATAGTGGGAGGGAAGTGATTTCGCTCAGGCAGTTTAAGAGGAAATGACACTAGAAGGGGTTACTGTCAAGCCTCCTCATCACAGATCAGTCTTTCTACTTAGAAAAGCAATCTAAGAAATTTGGTCGTTCAAAATGAACATGGAGTGAGTTCTATACAAACACTGCCTAGTTAGAATGCAAGAGTGCTGGGAAAAGCACCACACTTGCAACTGAATGACTTGGATTTACATTTAGGCTTTACACCTTCCAGATTTATAAACTCGACTTCCTGAGAGTCTCAGCTTCCTCAACTGTAAAATGGGCATAATAATATCTAACTTATGAAGATGATGGATGTGTAAGTGCCTGGAACATAGCATAAGCTCAAACTTTAAAAAAAAAAAATATTTCCTCTCACCTTTTATCCTAGTTTATTCTGGAGCATACCAGTTGGATTTCTGATTTTGAAGTTCTTAACTTTAGCATTGCCATCTACCTGAACTAATAATAGAAGGGAGCAGAACTCCTGCAGAAGTCCAGCCCCTGCCTTTGTCCTAGCACATTAAACTTACACCATCAATTGTCCCGACATGTCCTTTCCTAAACCTTTCGTGTTCCAAGCATGGAGGCTGGGGTTTAGTCATCTTTGTATTCCCAGTGCCTGATAGGTAATTAGTCAAAACAAGGTTGTTGGATAACGAGCAGGGCATGGGCATTGGTTCTTGTTTTTTTGTTTTGTTTTGTTTTTTTTTAATGATACTAGTAAGAATAGCAATGGATAGTCTCTTATATTTGCATTTCATTTTGGCTTACAAATAATTTTGCCTCTGTTAGTTTCATGTGACCTAACCAGAAACCCAGGAGCAAGGTTATACCCACTCCTTTCCACATCCCTACTTCATAGCTGAGGAAAAACAGAGGCCCAGAGAAGGGGGCCCTCTTACACAATTTACATCCAGTGGTAGCATCAGAACCAAGTCCATGATTCCTAGCTAGCCCCTAGTGTCTAGTGTCCAACCAGAAAATTAATTTGAAAATCCTACTGCATGTATTGCACAAGCCAGACTCTCAGAAAACAGGAAATGTTTATATACCAAGCTAAGGAAAGGCTCCAAATAGACATGCAGAAGTTCTACTCCTCCTTTAAGGTCTAGGTCAAGGGCTTTCTCCTTTCTGGAGCCTCTGGTGGCACCTCTGGGAGTGAATCCAGCCCTTGTCTTACTAGAGCACTTGACTTTGCTGTCTTGACAGTACATTGATTACGGGTTGGTCCTGTTGCATGGGTGTGTGTATCCTTGTCACTTCTTTCTTCAGCTAGGACCTGGAAAATGGGAAGCATGGGGTCCTCATCTGTGTATCCCCCTCAAAGCTTAACATCCTTCCCACCTGGCTCATGTTGTCTACAGAAATGTTTTTTGGAGGGAATGAGAAGGGGAGAGAATCTTGCCTTTGGTCTTCCAGCACAGTGGGCAGTAGATTCTGGAGCTGGGCAGGAACAGGCATTCAGTGGAAAATCTTGAAAGAAAAAAAAAATGTATTTTAAAGAGTTATATGTGAGTGTTTATGAGGCTGAGATTTTCAACCTCGTGATACCATTAGATTCGACTGATAAGTAAAACATGCCAGCTATCTGCAAATAAGTAATTCAAATCTATCTTGAGGACTTAGAATCAATATAGGATAAGGGGCGAAACACTGAGCCAGAAGCTGAAAGACCCAGGCCTTCCCACCACCAGCCATGTGACGTTGGTTAAGTCATGAAACCTTCCCAAGCCTCCATTTCAACCCGTAGGAAATGGAAACAATTATGGTCTCTCTCACTGAGCATTGTTTTGATGGTTTGGTTTTTTTTTAAGATTTTATTTATTTATTTGACAGAGAGAGATCACAAGTAGGCAGAGAGGCAGGCAGAGAGAGAGAGAGGAGGAAGCAGGCTCCCCGCTGAGCAGAGAGCCCGATGCGGGACTCGATCCCAGGACCCTGAGATCATGACCTGAGCCGAAGGCAGCGGCTTAACCCACTGAGCCACCCAGGCGCCCTGTTTTGATGGTTAAATGAGATCATCCATGTAGGGCATTTAGTAGAGTGGGTGGAACATGGGGACTGTTTAATCAATAGTAATCTGAATTATTATTAAGTGATAAATGGAGAGTGATAGTGTATGATAAGAAAGGGGCCAGATTTTTTTTTTTTTTTTTTTAGATTTTATTTTTTTTTAGAGAGAGAGAACACAAATGGGAGAGAGGAGCAGAGAGAGAGAGGGAGAAGTAGTCTTCCTGCTGAGCAGGGAGCCCGATGTGGCGCTCCATCCCAGGATTCTGGCATCATGATCTGAGCGGAAGGCAGAGGCTTTAACCCACTGAGCCACCCAGGTGCCCCAAAAGGGGCTGGATTTAGTGTTTCGTTCTTTTAAGCTCTACTTCAGAAATTTGGTCTAGATTATTTTTAAATTACCTGTGGCTCTGAAAACCTGTATCTCTAGGGTTATTTTTTGGCACTCTGCTTAAGTTGGTTTGGCTATTGCTTCCAATTGGGAGTTACCCCTAAGCTGAGTTTCCAATGAAACAAGATAAAGGGTAAGGATGCCAAGTGTTGAATCCACGTGAAGCACCAAGGGCATGACACAAAGCCAAACCAGTCCCTGCAAGGCTGGGGAGTGAAGCCCTGAGAAGTTCTGCCATCGTCTCTCCCTAGCCCCACCCGAGGTGTAAATGCAGGGACTTCCTACACTTTTTCTCACATTCTTCACGGAACCCCATATCTGTCACAATCCAGCCTTCAGCCTTAAAACAACAATAGCCTTGAGACTGTGTCATCCACACCTAAGCCCTTCTGTCTGTCTGCTATTAAAGCAACTCTTTTCTCAGTGATTTCTTAGTCAATCCCAATTGAACTGTCAACAGGATGTCCTATATGAGGTTCTAAGCAGAAAGGACAAAATCTCCCCAGACTTTCATTGGTAATAATTTTTTAATACCTGGAAAATGAAGACAGGAAGAGAGACCATGAGGGAGCCATCAGGGAGCATGGGAACCAGGCTTCAATAAATTAATCCAACAGATAGGCATACAATTAGGATCTGTGATAAGCAGCAAAGAAGGAGCCCCCAGCGAGGCCAGCCAGCCAGTGTGGGGCTCATAGAATGCCTAGACTCACACTCCAACCCACCAACCAGGCATCACACAGGTACCCTGCTAGCAAACAGAGTCCTATATCAGCCCCAGTGCAGATGTCTTGCTTGGGAAGGGGATAACTTGCCTCTTCAGCTGACTCCACTACTTCAAGGGCACACGTGGTTCTGTCTGTCTCTGTACTGTGCCCATGTGGATTTTCACAGATTGTATGGACCATACTCTAGATGTCAAAGCAAGAGAATGGGCTGCCATCCAGTCATCTCAGGCTCACATTCCCGGCTGAGAAGTTGGAGCTCAGACGAGCCAAAAAATAATTGTGAGCTTGTGAGTTCCTTCTTTCTCAGGGCTTTCTTTCCACTTCCATGAAACCATAACAGAAGGTGGCCCATTGGGTTGAGGAGCTGTCCAGAGTTGTAGGTTCCCAATTTTCCCATTTGGTGGGGAGCTGGCCAGAAAGCCAGTCATAATGAACAGTAGTCAGCTATTTACTGCTCATGGGAGTTGAGAGAAAGTTGAAATTTACATCAAGTATGCGTTCCACAGAGTTCTCTCCTGGCCAATGTCTCTCCTGGGGCCTGAGGAGGAGGAAGGCAAGGGATCCCTAAAGAGCCTGGGGGTACTTGGGTGTGCACTGGGACTGCCCTCAGTTCTGGGGAGGAACCATGGCAACATACACGTTGTTCCTCTTAACCATTGCGGGCCTGCAGAGAGACAGTGTGTTGCCTTTCACAAAAAATCACAGCATTGACTTTCAGTCCTTTGGGTGCCCACATTAGAATCATCATGTCCCAAAAGAGGGGACAGCCTCTTTATACAGCCTACCCCCTCTCCGTCCCTGCTCCTTACCTTGTTAATGGCATCACCTATGGCCCACACTAGAGACCCAGAGTCATACTTTTTCCTTTACATCTGGCTTGTGGAAGTCTCCCACAATTATTTCCTTACCTTGGGACCCCCACCCAGCTATGGGCTCCTCAGCTCCAGATGTCATCGTTCTTTCTATATCCTTGTGTCCGGCACAGTCCCTGAGACCTGGAAAGGGCTAATATTTATATTGGCTGACCAAAATCACCCAAGGTCAGGGGCACCTGGCACGGTGAGTTAGGAAGCTGTGTTTGAGTTATCTCCCAGCAAAGTGGAATTTGTAAGTATAATGTTGGGGCACAACATCCCAGGGCCCCCTGTGCCAGCATCGGCCTCTACCAGAGGCCAGGAGGTCCACTTCCCAATCCACACTCTTCCCTCTCCAAAGCCATATCTGTTCCCAGCTGACCCTACATTAGGTGTGGCTCTAGGAGCACCGGTCAGAGGTTAGGTTAGATCTACAGGTTAGGCCAGGTAGGAATTTTGCATCTTCCAAATCAAGGCCAAATCTGGTTCTCAGAAGTCTGTTTCCATAGATACTATGACTTTTCCTACGTAGCACTGAAATCCCAGAATCACAAGTCTCTTAGAAATTCAGAGATCACTCTGTCCTCTAGATAAGGAAAGTGAGAGCAAGGTGAAGTGACTTGCCCTTGGCCCGACCTGGACTGAAGGGCAGGTTTCTTGGCTCACATGGGCCAGTTCTTGGTACCCGAGAGCAAGCATTGGCCAAATTTTCCTGTAAAGGGTCACAGAGTAACTACTAAAATAATTAGGCTTTGTGGGCCGTACAGTCTCTGATGCAGCTACCTCACTCCATCCACTTAGTGTGAAAGCACCCATAGATAATATACAAATGAATGGGCTCAGCTGTGTTGCAACACAACTTTGTTGACACAAACAAACAGCAGGCTGGATTTGGCCCTCGAGCTGTGGTTTGCCCATTTCTGCTCCAGACCACATGCGGTCCACAACCAACAAGGGCATCCCCTGACTATGTCAGCAATGCAGATCCTTGAGTCCTCAGGCAGGCCTGGTGAAGCCGGATCTACATTTTCACGAGACCCCCCCAGGGGGATCCTATGTGTGCTGGAGTTTGAGAAGCAGGAAACTGGTGAGCCTGGTCACTCCCCCTAAGAATGCCAAGAAGAAACTTCATAGATTAGAAAAATGAGACCCAGGGAGATTTGTGGACCTGCCCGTGGTCATACAAATTGGTGGGTATGGGACTAGAGCCCAAGTCCTAGTATTTCAACATAGAATTCTTTCTGCACATGCCAGAGTACCCGCCCCAGTCTCCTCCTTTCTGGCTGGCCCTGATCCAACTAAGTTCACCGGAAATTCAAGTAAAGTAGTCCCTCATCCTTCCTTGGCTGACTTCTGAATCTAGAGGGCTCTGACTCCAGCTGTGTCTCCTCCTCTTCCCCCAGCTCATCCCTGACCAAGACCTGGGAGGGGCTGGCAAGCTAGAATTGTGCCGCTGGAGGCGGCCCAGCATTGGCAGGGGCAGACTTGCTCACCCAGCTTCAGGCTGGAGTTAAACTTCAACTTAATTCCTGCCTTAAGAAGTTCGCTGCTCAAAATAGAAACCAGAGCTAATGAGCCCTTCATTTTTCACATGCAGAAGAAACTTCTGGGGTAGCTCTTTGGCAGGTCTAAACCTGTTAGATTTCTCCCCCTTGGCTTGCCCTCCCTTGGCCCACGCACCAGTCCCTATTTCTCTG
This sequence comes from Mustela nigripes, assembly GCF_022355385.1. Lineage (NCBI taxonomy): Eukaryota > Metazoa > Chordata > Mammalia > Carnivora > Mustelidae > Mustela > Mustela nigripes. The sequence goes on from NC_081558.1 coordinate 111,162,951, forward strand.
TAGCAGCTTCTTAGTCATTCGATATCAGACGTCTGCTAAGACTCAATCCACAGCAAAATCCAGGCAGGCCACTCCACTCCACGTGGCCTGGACACTGGTGTTCTTCCTCTGCTCCTAATTTGCGTAAGAAGTGTTTCATGTTCTTAACTAATCAATTAATACATATTGGGCTGTTTTTTACTGAGCACTTGCTTATGGGCCAAGCCTGTTGCATATTTAACTACCAATATTCCTTGACTTACAATGGGGTTACTTCCTAGTAACACCATGAAAATACAGTAAGTTGAAAGTGTATTTACTATGCTTAACCTACCGAATATTGTAGCTTAGCATAACCTACCTTAAATGCGTGCAGAACACATATGTTACCATACAATTGGGGGAAAATCCTCTAACACAAAGCCTATTTTACAATAAAGTGTTAAATAGCTCATGTAATATAGTGAATCCTGTGCTGAAACTGAAAAACCAGAATGGCTGTCTGCCTAGCAGTCATCTGCCCCTTGATCACATGGCTGACTGGGAGCTGTGCTGTGCTGTCCCTGCCCAGCAGCATGACACAGTATGGTACCGTGTATCTCTGACCTGGGAAAAGACCAAAATTCAAAATGTGAAGTATGGCTTCTACTGAGTATATTACTTTTGCATCACCATAAAGTCAAACAATTGTTAAGTTGGAAATGTTCTGCATTTAATCCACTTTATGGCTGAGGACTCTGAGGTTAATAGGGTCCCGTGGCCCACAGGACGGGACAGAGCATGGATTCAAACCTGCCTTCAAGGACCTGTAGGGCTCCAGGTGCTGTGGAGGACACAAGCAAGAGTATGGGGGCTCCAGGAGCTCACAGTCTACCTATAGGAAATACATGGAGAGCAGTTCTGTTAATGCCGGTACCATAGATGAGCACCACAGAGTGGCAGAAGCAGAGTATCGTTAAGAGTGTGGGGAGCAAGACAAGGAGGGCTTTCCTTAAGAACTTGATCCCTGGCTGCCAGTACTATGCCCTGCACCCAGGAGGTGACCAGGAAGTATTTGATGTCTGAATGAATGAATGAATGAGTGAGCGAGATACAGAATATGTATGTGCTGACAAGTGAAGCTGGCAAGGATTTGAAAAGACAGTGAGTGAGAGAAGGGGAGCATAGGTTAGAGCACCAGCATGCAGAGCTGACGGAAAGAAAGGCTGGAAAGGTAGAGATCTATGAGTCATGCGCCATGGGCTTTGTCCATGATCCTCTAATAATAGGAAGAGAGGAAAAGGTGAAGGTGTTCAAGCCCAGAGCAATAAGATGGGAGACGAGTGTGCGGTTTGGGTTAGAGGACAGGGAAAGGGAAGGGCAGCAGGCGACAATGGAGAACAAAAGCCAGCAGGCAGTGGAGGGCAGAGGAAAGGGGACGCTGCCCAGTGGGTGGTTCTGCCCTCCCCCACAAACCACCCAACAGCATCCCAGCTTCTACCCACATGCTCCGCCCTCCTGTCTGCCCCCACACCCACCGCAAGGCTCCCTTGTTCGAAGAGCGAAGAGCGGACGCCTTACACCGGAACCTGGGTCTTTTCCGCCTCCAGTGTGCCGCCTGCACCCTCCTCTTCCCATTTTCAGGCCACTTCGTCCAATACCGGTTACGCATCTCCTTGAATTTAGCACTAGATGCTAGAAATACTTTATACTCATCATCTCATTTTAATCCCCTGCAGCACCCTTGAGAAACACTTTATAATTAGAAAAACGAGGCTCAGGGAGGTTAATTGACCTGTCCGAGGCCACACTAATTGGTAGATCTGGGACTAGGGCCAAGTCCTGGTATTGCAAACATGGCGTTCCCTCCATGTGCACCGCAGTACCGTGCCCCCCCCCCCCCCATCTCTGGCCAATCCTGACCCAACAGCCGAAACCGTCCCTCCTGATCGCAACTCTCTACTTTTGCCTTTCTGGGGCAGGTGGGTGGTGTGCACATCTCTCCGAGCTGTGATTAGCTTGGTGGGTGTAGATGTCTGCAATGTACCTTATTATATGTGTCATGCCTGAGAATCAGGTTTGAGTTGAGCTGGAAAATCTCACCACTAATTGATTTATTCTATTATATACACCGTACCTGGAACCAAAGCTTCTCAAGCTCAGTGAGCAAAATAAAGCCAGCTAATATACCGGCAAAATACCAACAATAGCATTTCACGTTCTAGCCGAGAAAGTCAGCATTCCATTTAATAAGATCATGTAGCCAAGAAGTGTTCCCTGAGAGGAACCCAGGAGAGGCTCAGCCCCTCCATGCTCATTTCCTGGCCATTGGACATCCTATCACTCCTAGGTATTTTGTCTCTGCCTTGAGTTTTTTATTCCTAGTTTATTTTTGGAGTCAGACAAGCCTTGGTTTGAATTCCAGCTATCCCACCTGCCAGCTTTGTGCCATTAGGCAGAACTCCTCAAGCCCTCTGAGCCTCAAGAATTTTGGGGGGTTTTTGTTTGTTTGTTTTCTTTTGTTTGTTTTTTAATGTCAAGATAATAGTTTCCACCTAACAGAGTTGTCATGAGGGCTAAAAGCAATAACCTTTGTAAAGCTTTAGGCCTGGCCCAGAGTCTGTGCTCGCTATTTGTCATTCTCTTCATTTCTTCACTGGGACCATGCGGTCAAGATTCCCCGTATCTCCACTGCCTCCCAGGCCTTCTAAGACATTCTCACTCTTGGTTTTTCTTGGAGGAATAATGATGATGTCAGGCCCTCACTTCAGAGCCATTTCCAGGAGGCCATTTCTTCCTGAGAAATTTCCTGCCACACGACTTCCCCAGCACACTGCATCTCTCCTCCTCAAACACCCGACCCTTGGGCATAGAGGGGATTAGAAGCCCCCCTTCCACAAAAGACAGAGCTTTCATCAGAGCCCTGCCCAACCCAGGAAGAGAAAGTCACACAGAATGGAGGCCCCACTCTTTCCTCCCCACCTCACCAAACAGCAGGCTTTCGGGAGCCAACAACAATGGCTGTGAGGAACCCACCCTTGCTCTTTCTCTTGCCTCAGTGTAGGGTTGCATAGAATGTTCTGTCTTCTGCACAGTGTAAGGAATGGTAGGGGTTGCTGCCACTCTTCACTTGACCCAGACAGTCAGGCAATCCAGTCTCTACTTCTGTAGGAGCAACTCAAACAGACTCGAAGGTTAGACTGCCCCCACCCAAGTCAGGGAGAATGGAGGCCTTGAGGAAGAACATGACTTGCCCGAGGTTACTCAACTGGACAGCCAGAGCAGAGACAAAAATCCCAGCTCCAAACCTTCTAGATCAACACATTCCCTTTCCCTCCAACCCTACAGCCTCTCCTCTTCAGAATGCAGAGGTTCTGGGCTGTTTCTCCTTCCTACCTGTTGTCATCTGGGATTTTCAAGAGGCAGAGACCACTCAATACCCTCTCTTATGGGGCTTTACAGACCCTGGGGAGTAGAAGAAACCTGCAAGCCAGTATGATCACAGCAGGGCACAAAGGAAACGTCCCTAAAAGGAGGTGCCTAGCTAGACCAGGGTGTCAAAACCATGCCTGAAATATCTCCAGATCCTCCTCGACTCTCGTTGCTCAGCCCAGGAACAATGGATCACCGTGGAATTGTATCTCTCTCTCTCTCTCTCTCTCTCTCTCTCTCTCTCTCTCACACACACACACACTCACACACACATGTATGCAGGAATTCAGGGAAAGGAAAAGAACTAAAGGAACCCTTTTCCAAATAAAATGCTGACCCTCCATCCTGCTTCAGATTTAAAGAAGTAGGAATAGGGATGCTACATTTGCCAGGAAGGGCAGTCATCCTAAAAGCTCAAGGTCACAGTATCTGGCCATCCTGCTATGCCTGCTTTTCTTCTCAGCATTTTATTCTTCCCTGATCTTCTCCTCCCTCTTTTCCTACCCACCCCTCCCCCACCATCCCTCTCCTCTTTTCCCTCTTTTTTTCCCCTCCTGCACCACCTGTTCTGGGTCATACTAATGACCACCTGCAGAGGGCCGCTCACTTACCGTGTCGCAAAGACAGGATATTCTGGAGATCCCCCTTCCCAAGGAACATAAAATCACAATAACTTCTACTAGTCCTACTAGGCTTTCTGGGCAGGGCTCCTGATTGGTTCACTTCTAAACCATAAGCCTGCCAGTGAGTTATTATATCTCCATTTGCCAGATAATAGGGGGTGGGGGAGGATGCACCTGAATGGCTCAGTCAGTTGGGCATCTGACTCTTGACTCAGCTCAGGGTCATGGATTCAAGCCCCATGCTGTGCATGTTGCCCAACTTCAAAAATAATAATAATAATAATAATAATAAGACTCGGGGAAGCAAAGTGACTTCTCTCAAGGTGATAAGACTACTGTGTGCCAAGCAGTAGTAGTTGATGTAAGTCTGTCCAGGGCCTATGCTCTGGGTCCCACAGTTTATCTTAGGAGCACATTCTTCACACTGGGTTTGCAGAACGCCAAGGAACAAGGCCTCCTTCCTGCTTGGTTTGCCAGCAAAGGTCTCTCTGCCTCTATCCTGTGTCTGAGCTTGGATCCCTAGGAAAAGCATTGGTCCTGGGTTATTCTTCTGGGTAGCTGTGGTTGGGATACCCCAGAGGCCAGCTGGGAACGCACCTGGTGAAAATCCTGTTTGTCAGTTACAGCCTTCCTTACTCACCCTTTTGTGCCCAAGGAAAGCCCAGAGCCCCTCCCCTCCAGAAAATCAAGAAAGAATCTTGTGGGATTCTCCATCTCCCCATACCCAGACTATTTTGGGGATGCCAGGCTTCTGAACTGGCTTTGAAGCTCTTTAGCCTGGAGCATTCTTTCATCTGTGCAGACCAGACCCAGTGGGGAGCCAAGGCGGTCTGCTCAGTGCCTGGCTTTGTGGGGCTCTGGATGCCTGAGCCACCGAGGGAACGTGGCCCATCTCCATGGAAATTTGGACCCAGGAGAAGGAGCCCAAGGTGACAGCTGCCACAGCCTTGGCAGGCCGAGTCTGAGAGAAGCCTGCCAGCTGCCACTCACCTATCTGGACCATGGGGACTGAACCTGGCCCCACCACAAGGCAGAGCTCCACTTGCATCCTTTCCTTCTGAGGATCGTAAGAAGGCCTACCAACCCCCTACTCCCCTCCAGTGTAGGTCAGCTTCTCCCTAGAAGAGGGATAAGGAACATTTCTAATAGCTGTTTATAGAACACCTTCACATTCTTTAACTCTTTTGTCCTCAAAGTAACTTATGAAGTAGGTTTTATTATTGTGCCTGTTATGGGGCAGGGACCTGAGGGGAGTTTTGTCATCTCCAAAATTCATATGTTGAAGCCCTTATCCTCTACCTCAGAATGTGACTGTGTTCAGAGATAGGGTCTTTGAAGAAGTGATCAAGATGGAATGAGACAGTGAGGGTGGGTCCTAATCTAATCTTACTAGTCTCCTTTTTTTTTTTTTTTAAAGATTTTATTTATTTTATTTGACAGAGATCACAAGTAGGCAGAGAGGCAGGCAGAGAGAGAGGAGGAAGCAGGCTCCCCGCTGAGCAGAGAGCCCGATGCAGGACTCGATCCCAGGACCCTGAGACCATGACCCGAGCCGAAGGCAGCGGCTTAACCCACTGGGCCACCCAGGCGCCCCCTAGTCTCCTTTTAAGAAGAGATTTGGACACACACAGAGAAATGCCAGGGACACACAGCCTCCGAGGAAAGGCCATGTGAACAGGTGGCCAGGGGGTGGCCATATGCAGACCAAGGAGAGAGGCCTCAGGAGAGACTGAACCTGACAACACCTTGGTCTTAGCTGTCCAGCCAGTGCAACTGTGAGAAAATAAATTTGTGCTGTTTCAGCCCCCCCCCCCCCCAGCCTCATGGGATTTTGTTACGGCAGGCTTAGCCAACTGACAGACTCAGAAAAGATGCAAAACCTGCCCTATATGGACACAAGCTGTTGGCCCTAAACTCCAGACCTTGTACAGAGTTTCTCAGAAGCTGCCGTGAGCGCTATGACTCCTTATTTGTCTACCAGAGGCCATTTATCAAGTAGGGACAAATTCCTTTTTCATTTCTAATTAGTCAGACAGGTACCCCTGCCAGGAAGACCTTCAGGTGAGCATCAGCTAACCAGTGTTCCCCCACTGAGCTGATAGGACTCCAACCCAAAGCAGGGACGCCCAACATCTCAGCTCACTCATGCTGCTAGAACCCAGGTAAGGGGACAGTGCCCACAGGCGTTCTAGGGTGTGGGGCTATATGGCCGGATGGTTCAGAAACTCTCTGGATGCCGTCACGTGGGGTTTCCACACGTCAGTTGGGGGTTGCTTGGTTCCATGGGTTGGCCCATTGCTGTTCTCAGCCTAAATCTGGAGTATGACTGACTAAAGAGGAAACAGATAGGATTGGGGTTGAGAGTAGCAAGGCATCCTGCTAGGCTAAGGATCTCCCATGCTTCTCTATGGTACGGCAAGCAAGGAGTTCAAATCACACACGAATATATCCTGAGCTTCCTTTGCTTCTGAAATGATTGAATTTTCATTAGTGTGAACCAGAAGTCAAGATGAGGATGGTCATTAGAATTATGCATTGAGAGAGAGAGGCAATGGGCACCTGAGTGGCTCAGTCGGTTAAGCATCTGCCTTCAGCTCAGGTCATAATGCCAGAGTCCTGGGACTTGGCCCCACGTGGGCCTCCCTGCTTGGTGGGGAGTCTGCTTCTCCCTGTCCCTCTGCTTCTGCACCCCACTCATGCTCTTTTTCTCTCAAATAAATAAATAAAATCTTTTTTAAAAAGAGAGAGAGGCAAAAACCAGAATGGGTCATCATATTACCTGCATGTTACCTGTTATATGCAGATTAATAAATTAATTCATGGAAAGCCTGCTACCAAGTTCAGTCTAGGCAAGTAGTTATTATTTTTATTATTATTATTCACTATCATTTTCCTCTTTCAGGTCAAACCTATTAATGTCTTTGGCACTAAAACATGTATCTTATACAGTTTATTCAACCAACATTTATTGGAAGCCTTCTGTATGCCAAGAGGTAGGCCAGTTGCTAGGGTTACAAAGATAAACAAAACAGAAAAGCGTCCCTACTTTCCACTCTCACTGGAATTGGGAGAGTGATATGTTCAGAAACAGTTGTCTTTCTCAGAGATCCACTGTCTGAGCAAAGGACAAGGAATAAGCAGGGTGCTTCGGGTATCTCAGGAGGGTAAACAGGAGTTATCTAAGCAAAAGGTCACCTGTGGAGAGAATGGGGCCAGCTACAGTAACTTCGCATTCTGTCCCTTGGGCTTCCAGGGCCCCTGAAGGGCCTGAAGGAGGGAGTGGACAGATCAGACATACCCCTTCACTATGAATGCTCTGCCAGCTTTACCTGTTAGCAGTGAGCTTCAAACCCACCTGCCGACAGTGGGCAGGACTAAAAAAATAAAAGCAAAAATGGGACCATTGAGATCAAAGTAGGAAAAGCAGAGAGAAGGAAGAGATAAGAGGAAGGAAAAACAAAACATTTAATGGAAAGCTCCTCTAATTTGTGGCCTCTGTGTGGAGGTGTGAAACTATGAGGACCACAGAAGATGTTTTAAAAAATTTAGCCTAAATACTGGCATTTGGGGACATTTGTACGCACAGCTCTAGGAAGGTAGCCAGCTGGATGACTGGGAGCTATCAGGTTGAATCTGGCAGAAAAGGAAAGTAAAACTAAGAGATTTTTAGTGCCCAGTCTATGCCAGCCACTTTAGCATTCAGCTCTGCCATTTCGATCCCATAACCACACTTGGTTATTATTCCTAACTCCTAATTTTCAAGTGAAAAAGCCCTAGGTCAAAGTAATCAGGAAGTAACTTGTTTATCATCTTTTTCACTCCAACTCCTGCTATATATTTTGGGCAGTTCTATTGCCTAAGGCTCAGGTTCTCAATCTTGAGCGTACCTCAGACTCTTCCAGAAGGCTTGTCAGAACACAGACTGCTGGGCCTAACCCCCAGTTTCTGATTCAGTAGATCTGGGGCAGGGCCCGAGGGTTTGTGTTTCTAACAAGTTCCTGGGTGACATTAATGCTGCTGCTACAAGACTTCTCTCTGAGAAGTGATCCACCCAATATCCCAGCCCAGCGGTTCCCAAACTGTGCTGCCTTTTGGAATCGCCTGGGGATCTTTAAAAACAAGCACCGACACGTAGCTCCCAGGCCCACACATTCTGATGTAACTGGTATAGATGCAATCTGGGCATTGTTACGGGGAAAAACTCTCCAGGTGACCATAACCTGCAGCAAAGGATGGTGACCATTGACCTAGCCTCACTTCGCCTTGACGCTAACACCCATCGCCTCCCTCTTCTCCAGCTGCCCAGCACTGGGGCCACGGGAGGGACTTGGAATGCACGAGCACTGCTCACCGCATCTCTCCCAACCCTCCTTCTCCCACTGGCTCACAACACCTTCTAGAACTCATTACACCTCTCGCCCCCTTCTCCCTTTCCTTTAGTCCTTCATCTCCTTCCTTATTCAAACTAGACCCTGTGCCACAGCAAGTGTTACAGCCATCTCTTGCCCACCATCATGGCATCAATGCCCTTGTTCTTTCCTTGACAACACTTACCTGCAAAAGTTCGAGGATCTAAACAATGCAGTGCAAAGAGGCTTCGTGAAGTTGATGGTGCTTGACCCGAGTCTTGATGAACAAGTAAAAGTGGAAGTGGGCATTTCAAGCAGGGGTACGGCATACACAGAGGCACAAAGGAGAGATTACCTGGAGATCTTCATGCTGTTGTCCTTGTCAAGCACAGGTACCCAGCCCTACAGTGTCAGGAAAAGGCAGCCTCTTGACAGATGGGGACAGGCCTTGGGGAACAAGCCAGGGAGTTTACATCAAGTTTACAAGCATGAAGAGCAGTCAGTTGATAGGGTTTTTTAAAGATTTTATTTATTTTATTTGACAGAGAGAGAGATCACAAGTAGGCAGAGAGGCAGGCAGAGACAGAGGGGGAAGCAGGCTCCCTGCTGAGCAGAGGGCCCGATGCGGGGCTCGATCCCAGGACACCGAGATCATGACCCGAGCCGAAGGCAGCGGCTTTAATCCACTGAGCCACCCAGGCGCCCCGATAGGGTTTTTTAAAAATGACTTTTAAATTATAACATTAATATGTACTTCTAGAAAACATGAAAAATGTAGAAAAGCATCAAGTAGAAAATAACAGTGGTCTTGAATCTAATGATCCAGAACTCAACACTGTTAGGATATTAAGGGAATTTATCCTTTTCTCCTATGCATATTCTTACTTAGCTGAGGACGTGCTGTGTATAAATAAGTGTGTATCTCACCTTCACACTTAACGTCATATACATAGTTAATGTTTTCGAAGTTTTGTAAATATCTTAATGACAGCGCAAAAGTCCATCGTCATGGATACTGTATACTTCATTCTCATACAGACGGAAATGAGGAAGGGGGATGTCACTGCTATAAATGAGACAACAGTGTTCATATTTGTGTGCACTTAGATCCTGTCAATGACTTCTTGTGATTGGTACCAAAAAAGAAATTAATGAATCAACAGTATGAAAATTGTAGACTCCCATTGTCAAAGTTTTTGCCAATTTACACTTTCATCATAGGTGTGAAAGAATGCACATTTCATCTTCTCTTGCCAGCACTTGGTGTTATGATTGGTGCCACTGAAGGATTTTTGGTATGAGGATGACATGAGCGGATTTGCATTTATAAAATCGCACGCTGGGGGCTGAGTCAAGCGGGCCAGATTGGAGCTGCTATTGCCATCCTTGCTGTTCTTGCTTTGCTTCCACATTCTCCTTTTTGCCATTTTCCCATTCTTCATCTTTTTTTTCCTCTGTAGAGAGTGTATATTAAATGCTCCCTGCCCACAAACACAAGGATTTTTACCAGGGGCAGAACTGAAAGGCCTCACTCTAGTGGTTGCGGCAAACCTGTGCCCAGCTCAGCGACCCTCTTCCTATAGGTGTCAAAAACAAACAAACAAACAAACAAACATTCTAGATAATAATTCTCCTTATGTAGATTTTTAAAATATTTTTCAAAGAATTTGCCAAGTGATTTATTGCTAAATTAGTTTCTTTCTGCATTCTGTGACCGTCCAACCCTACATATCATTCTGTCCCTGGAACATCTTTGTCCCTTCTCCTTCTGAACCCAGCATTTATCCTTCAAGACTTTCCTTAAAAGTCTGTGACATCTTCCTCCCTTACTTAGTCCTCCTATACTTACTCACGCCTCCCTGTCCTCACAGTTCAGTTATAGCATTTTCTACACCTACTACATTTTCTCCCTCTTGACCAAGAGTCCTTCAAGAGTAGAACATTTTGTATTCCCAGTTCTTATCTGGCACTCAGTTGCTACTCAGTAACTTATGAATGAATGAATGAATGAATTCCTATTTTACTAAGATACATGAACATTCCAGCTTAAATACTAATGAGTTGAAAAGTGTAAAGAGAGACAATATGGAGGTGATGTGAATTGCCAAAACCATACTCTGAATCACTGGTACCAGGTAAAACAGACACCTGGTATACCAGATGTCTTGATCCTGGATTCTAAGCTCTAAATATTAATTGTTCTGTGTGCTTGGATGTTGACTTGCACTCTATTCTTTTTCACTTTAAGTTCAAATTTAATTTATGCATAAGTATCTCTGTGCTAAAGGAAGTAAAGGGAATTAAGTAATGTCAATCCCAAAATGTGTATCAAAAAGAAAAAAAAAACTACCATGGACTGTTTATGGGTATCACACAAAAGAAAAGACTTGTGGTCCCATAAGTTTGGGAAACAACATTAAATAGATTTCCTTATCTCAGAATCTCATGGGAGGCATTGTAAGAAAAGGAAAGAAAGATCAGCTAGGCAATGGTGGAGAAGTAGAAGAGCAGTCAAGTATTCCTCCAGTAGTAGACAAGTGTCATCGTAGCCTCTTTATGCCAGAGAAGATTCAGAGTACAATTTAAAAGCAGAACAGCAAAAAGTATACCACTATATCCTAGCCCCTTACTCTGCATTTATCTCCTCAGTCCCACATGTGTGTAAGCCTCTGCCCCCCACCCACCCACCATGTGGATGAGATCAGCCTTCATTACTTCTCTTCTAGAGCCAGGAAGCAAGGTAATGTGTGGGAAGTGATAGCTGCAAGGTAATGTGTGGGAAGTGATAACAACTTAAAGCCATTCAACAGGAAAATTTGTTAAAAGACCAAGACATTGTAAAAGCTGAAACACTTGAGTCTATTAAGTCCCCTGCTTCTTAGAACATTTTGTTACCAGGAAATGTTTCAAGGAGGGAAAACACTGAACTATAACAGCACTGTCAAATACTGAAGCCTGGTACAAAGAGCAACGTTTTACAAGACATCTGTCTTTCTGCCATTAGGGGAACCTCTGAAAAGTTCTGCTTCTTTTTCCTCCTACCCCGGTATAACTCCCCCACCTTCCTTGCCCTAGATACACTCCTCTGTTTCTCTCCTCCCTCCTCCTCCTTCCTCCCTTCCTCACCGCTCTCTCATTCATAACCTGTGCTGATTTCACAGACACTGTTAAAATGGGACAGTAAGCTAAGACTACCCAATGGTTATTTAATGCTCTTTAGTAAGAAGGGAACTAATTAAATGACTAGAGGTTTAGATATTTGTTGTTTATTGGAGCCAAACTCTTTAAGAGAGCCTGGAGCGTTCTCCTAAACAAACACTGCTCTTTCACGGCCTCTTGGTCCAAGACCAAATGAGATGGAGAGTTTAAGAGAGTTTAAGAGACAGAGGAGACAGTATCTTTTCATAGATACGGGGGGGGGGGAAAAAAAAAAGAAAGGGGAGGAGGGGGAGAAGAAGAAAAGGAAAGAGAAGAAAACAAGAAGGGGGGGGGGGAGGGGAAGGAGAAAGAAGAAGAAGGGGGGGGAGGGGAGGGGAGGGGGAGGAGAAGGAGAGGGAGGAAGGAGAAGGAGAATGGGAGTGTGGGCTGAAATAGAAAATACAGGGGAAAGCTTCTGTGTCTTTCACAGGAAGACCAGTGAGCACGGTTTGTCTGTTGGCAGCTGCTGTCCATCAGTGATCATCAGGAGGTTGGATTGGAGCAGTGTTGACACATTTGTAGTCAGCCTCATAGCCTGCTTAACTCTTCATTAGAAATATGCCCATCAAGACAATGTTTTTAAACAATAGTCTTCTAAACAAAAAAGTAAAGACAAGCCCAAATATCTCCTTGGCAATCTTAACAAACACCATTACGCTATAACCAGGAGGCACCTTTGACAAAAACCGTCTATTAAATAAATAAAAGCATTAACTTTCTTGTTTGGGGATATTAGTAGGATGAAAAAAAAAAAAAAAAGGAAGCTTTAAAGAATCCTCCTTTTTGTTTTGTTTCTGTTTTAACTACTAAAGTTGTGTTGTAAAAGTGAATCTTGTTCCCAGCATCAAACCTTGATCCTGCCATTTCACAAGAAATCGGGCAAGGGCAACCCTCAGGAACTCTGAACAAAAGATATCTTCCAGGTGCTGAATCAGGAGGAACTGCCACTGTGAGAGACCTTCGAGCCCATGGGACTCTGAGCCTGAGACTCATATTTTCTATCCCACTTTTTCTACTGTGGACCCAAAATAATCTGGTGGAGGTGAAATATTCTCTTCCTTGGCTCAGATGAGGCACCTGGTGTCCTGAAAGAGGTTGGCTCACCACTGGCTTCCCACAGGCCAAATTTGAGGTTAATTGACCATCCGTCATCATCAGTAGGGCCATGATGTTGTTCCGACATTCAGAGAAAAGAAACTTGAACCAGCTACAGAGAAGGACTTCTGTCACCATCACTTCCTATCCTAAACCCAAACCCATGTGTCTTCAGCTGCACTGGTTGGGGGGGGGGGGTTGAAAATCATTTCGGAAATAGCTGGTTCATCATTTGTTACTCTCCCTTTGAAGAAGCTTCTAGAATTGCCAACCTATTCATTGGATGCATATTAATGTTCTGAATGAAAACCTGTTTTTTTTTTTCCATTAGAATTGGGTTTCTGTTCATGAAAAGTACATGTATTGACCTTTGGGGGAAATTCTGTATTCATAATTAGTTTGAAAATGCTGTTTGGTGGGAGATGAAAGGGTATCATTGACAGATCTCGGTTTCTGACCAAAACCAGCCTGAGGAACAGAGAGATGTGTATGCAGTGCTTCTGTTTGTCTCACTCTGCAGACCTCAGTGACCAGCTCCTTGAAGTGGTGGGGCTAGAGGGAGCCATGGAGATGGGGCAGATCTACACTGGCCTGAAGAGTGCGGGCAGGAGGCTAGCCCAGTGCTCCTCTGTCACCATCAGGTATGTTTCCTCATTACCCAGCAGCCTCCAGGTCTTCTTTCCCTTCAGTGTTCTTACGGACAAGGACTAGGGAGCCATCTTTGGATTTCAGTGCAGGGAGAGTGCAGGACGGAAGCCTGATTAACTTTTATAAAGCATATCTTTAGAGACATTTAGTTTCTCAAACCAGGTAAAATGCAACCATCTAAGACATCAACCATGACCTGTCTGTTATTCCCTTGTAATGAATTGGTGAAGTTCTCTAAATAGTATAAGATTATGAGGTCCAGAGAACCAGAGGTTCAACTCCTTGCCTTTTCTTTTAAAATTCAGTTAACCAATATATAGTACCTCATTCATTTCAGATGTGGAGTTCAGTTATTAATCAGTTGCATGTGACACCCAGTGCTCATCACATCACGTGCCCTCCTTAATGCCCATCACCCGGTTATCCCATCCCCCCACCCACCTCCCCTCCAGCAGCCCTCAGTTTGTTCCCTATAGATAACAGTCTCTCATGGTTTGTCTCCCTCTCTGATTTCTTCCCTTTCAGTTTGCCCTCCCTCCCCCTACGATCCTCTGCTCAGTGTTGCCTTTCTTATCTTTACAAATTAAGATGCTAGATGTATGCCAGGGGTTACACTGTGACAGAAACCAGGTTCTCTGCTCACTCTTTCTTGGATAGTGGCCTTAGAAATACTATGTCCTGTGTGCCTTTGTAGAGCCAAACCATCAACATCAGCCCATCTGTCATAATTGCCTAAGAGGGCGATGCTTCTGCAAGGTGGGGCCGTCACAGGTCTGTCACTACAGACTGCTGGAAAGATTCAGTCTAAGAGGGCATCCTCTGATTTTGGTTGCTTCTGTTTAGTCAATAAAACTCATCAGATTCTTCTCTACCTGGTTATTTGAGAAGTCTTTATTCCCTTCCTTTTCCCCATTCAATTTTTACAGTTCAAAGCTTTTAGTGTACCTTAGGGATCTCCTTGAAGGGCCAGAGTATGCAGATTTCCCAAAAATATTTGACCACAGAACTCTTTCCTCCCAAAACCCCTTGGGTGAGTGTCCTCAGCACACTTTTAAGAAAGTGCTACTCTAGGCACTAACCAGTATCTTTCACAAAGATCCCCAGAGCTGGTTCCCTGGCAGTCTGTTTGCACAGCCAAGCCATAACTGACACAGATCACGAGAACATAACATCTTAGTCCCCGGGGAATCAAAAAAGCCACATGTCAGAGGGAGGACTTTTTCTTCACATTCAGTAGACCTATTTTCAGATAGAATGGGGGGGGGTCCAAGATCCCCATCCTCCTGGGCATTTCCCAGACACCCTCTTCAGCCCCAAGAACCTAAACGCTGCTCTCTCCGCTTACGATCGGTTTTATTATTAGGTTTATTATTTTTTATTATTAAATATTCTCGAGATGAGTCAGACAATGATCGACATTGACACATAGCCTGTGTTCCTCGTTTTATCATTTCAAAAGCAGGGCCGATGCCAAACCCAGGTGACAGCTTCCCAGCCAGTGGGTGGCAACTGTTTGTTCCCTGCTGGCCCAGACCAGAGGCTTCCGAAAGGACTTTCCTTTTCTCCCAAAGGCAATAGAGAACAAATTCACAACTCTTCCCCAGAAGGAAGTCTAAAGACCTCATCTCTCTCCTTCTAAGAATCCGTATGGCGGAGAAGCCTTGTCCCCGACGAGAAAGCAACACTGTCTTCTCTCCTCTCCTCCTACCATGGGGATGGTATTCACAATGACCCCCTTTCCCAGCTAAGCCAAGTTCATAGTCCATGCAACCACGGAGTGCCCTGCTGTTCCAGACATGAATGAGAGGATAGTTAGGAGCGGGGGCAAGGCAAACACACTCAGACCTGAGCAGTACCTTGCATAAGTTAGAGACATTACTTCATTGACATGGTGCAACCTCTCAGTCAACAGGGAGACCAGGCCTTTTCCCATTTCATAACCTTTCCCGTTTCGCTGTGGAGTTTCTGGCACAGTCTGCAGGCCCTCCGGCTGGTTGTTGACTGAGGGTCTGCTCAGCACCGGTGTAGCCATCCCTGTTGCCGCTGTTTCCCAAACTTCCAGCAGTGGACCTCCCTCCTCACAGCTCACCCGGCACAGTGTTTCTCAAAGTTGGGTCTGAACACCAAAGCAACAGAATTGCCCATAGCCTGAGTTGTGACCTCAAGACCTGCCTGGTCAGAATTCCCAAGGTGGGCTCAGAAATCTGTTTGTTTTTTTTTTTTTTTAAGATTTTATTTATTTATTTGACAGGCAGAGATCACAAGGAGGCAGAGAGGCAGGCAGAGAGAGAGAGAGGGAAGCAGGCTCCCTGCTGAGCAGAGAGCCCGATGCGGGACTCGATCCCAGGACCCTGAGATTATGACCTGAGCCGAAGGCAGCGGCCTAACCCACTGAGCCACCCAGGCGCCCCAGAAATCTGTTTTTAACAAGCCCTCCAGGGGAGTCTTAGGGAACCACTCCGAGGTGGGCAGAGGAGGTCCTCCCACTTCTGTCTCCTTTGGGGGGACCACCCAAATTCTTGGGTGGGCCAAATTCTTGGCCTCCAGAAGCGTCGGAGTTCACTGTGTTCTCTCGGTGCTTGGTATTGCAGGACAAACAAGCTGCTGCCAATGCAAGTGGACGGGGAGCCCTGGATGCAGCCCCCTTGCACGGTGAGTGCCGCCAATCTTTGGGCCAAGGGTTAGAAGCTTTATCTTGGGCCCCTGTGGGGGCACTGGCAGTGGGAAACCGCTGACTCTCAGAGTTGCCTGGCATTTGGGGAAATCATCCAGTGCCGCCTGTTTTCTACTTTATTCATCCACCCATTCACGTCCCTGCTGAGACTTCATAGAGCACCCACTCTGTGCCAGGCACCACGAGGTACCAGTTCCCAAACCCAATGAGACAAAGACCTGTCCCCTAAAGTGCTCACACATACAGCTGGCAAATTCCAAGACTTCTCTGCAATATCCTTGGGCATCTCCTCTTGAGTCATTGCAATGGCAAAGAACTTGGCCCCCCAGAAGGAAATCTGCTGTGTTGATGAATAAGTCTAATTGTTAGAAAGCATCTCTTTGTGTGGAAGCCAAATCGGTACCCTGGCCCTGGAACTTCTGCCCAGGCACTGTGACCCCTGGAGCCCAGGGGTTATTGCGGGTTATTGTTACACACACACTTCACCACCAAGGCATGGACCTGAACTCCCCTCTGCAAGGGGAGACGCCGAGTTCTCACTCAGCATCCAGCCCTGTGCCTTGTTTGGAACAGGGGCACAATGATACTTGCTGAACAGTGAGTAAATGCTGAACAAATGAGCAAACAAAAGAAAGGGAACATCCTCCTTCCCCGACTTACCATACCTACAGCCACCCTCCATTTAGCACAATGACGGGGCCAGGCGTCCTTCCTGCTTAGCTAGAAACCCAGCTAAAAACTCAATGGTGAAGAGAAACACTGTCTCAGTGTTCGGGGCCAGGGTGCTCCCTAGGCCATTACATTAATATCACCTTCAATACTGTGGTGACTGTGCAAACCTCCAGAGGCAAAGGCAATGCTTCTAAGCTCCCTCACTTGTGGAGTATTCAAATATCTCAAGAACCTGCTATTTTGAGCCCTCAGAACACCAAGTTTTCTTCTACTAGAGGAAGGGTTTGCATGAGATTTCTACCAGGCCTGAATCGTAGATGTGTTTCCATCACTCTTGGGTCCATGTGACTTCTGTAGATTATAAAACTGGCCCTTAGAGACAGACTCTAGGGATGGCAACTTCTATAAAGGGTATCAAAAGCAGAGATTTTTCTGCAAAACCTTACCTCAATCTTCTGGCTTCTATGAAGACTAAGAAAAAGATGAAAACACACTACAGCAAAAACTAATAATAGCTTACCACTTTGTTAGAATTAGAAAGGATGGAGGAAATTTCTACTACTTATAATTTCGATGGAGCTAAATTGAGAAAAATCTATCCAAACTCCTCTTGTCTTCTAAAAAAAGGCTGGAAGAAATCAAATCCTCTCCCACCTGGCTCAGCAAGATCTGGAAACTGGATTGCCATTTCTCTTTGTGCAAGGACTTGGTTTTAGAAACAGCCCAATGCTTCTCCGGTCCCCACCCTGACCCTCTCTCCGGACCCACCCTTCAGAGATTTCAGTTGAATGGGAAAACACGAGATGTGACCCAGTGACCTTAAGACACAGTCCGAAGATAGCCGCATGTAAAGATATAGGCGTCTTTTCAGGCTCCCGTCACAAAAAATCACAGATTGGGCATCTTCAATGACGGAAATGTATTACTGTCCCACCGGGACGCTGGAAGTCTAAGACCAATGTGCTGGCGGGGTTGTCGTGGTATGGCTTTTCTCCCTCACTTGCAGACAGCTGTCTTCTCTCCGTGTCCTCACATGGCTTTTTCTCTGTGCGTGCACACTCCTGGTGTCTCTTCTTATAATAAGGATGCCAGCCCTCATGGTGTAGGGCCCCATCTTTCTGACTTTATCTGCCCTTACTTACCCCTTAAAGGTCCTGTGTCCAAATATAGGCGCAGTAGGGGCTAAAACTTCCACGTAGGAATTTGGGAGAAACATAATTCAGTGCATAACAGAAAGCCACCTTCAGCTCGCAATAGTGAAAACGAAAGTATCCTTTCTGAAACATTTTCCTGAAGACATACATCAGCTGGGAAGTAATTCTGAATGAAAGGCTTAATGACAGGACATCGTGACACAAAACAACTTTTGGTAAAAATTGAAACCAGTTAAATTAGAATGAAGGAATGCGGGAGGCATAGTAAAAAAATAATAATAATAAGTAAAATTTTTTAAAAATAAATAATTTTTAACAATTAAAAATAAGAGGGGATAGTAAAAATATAGTGAAATTTTTCATTGTCTGTCTTTACTTTGATAATGAAAAGCATAAACCAGAAGAAAATTTGAATAATTAGTGAAATAAAAAACAGGGTGCACACCTTTCAAATCTTGGAGGCTTTAAATTTCATGAACCCTAGGGGCGCCTGGGTGGCTCAGTGGGTTAAAGCCTCTGCCTTCAGCTCAGGTCATGATCTCAGGGTCCTGGGATCAAGCCCCGCATCGGGCTCTCTGCTCAGCAAGGAGCCCACTTCCTCTTCTCTCTCTGCCTGCCTCTCTGCCTACTTGTGATCTGTCTGTCAAATAAATAAATAAAATCTTTAAAAAAAAAAATTTCATGAACCCTATCAATGTCAAACCAGATAGAAAGCAAATCACAAGCAAACATTTTAATTTTTTCAAGTTTTCGTTTTAATTCCATTTAGGTAACATACAATGTTATATTAGTTTCAGCTGTACAATATAGTGACTTGACAATTCCATACACCACCCCAACAATAACAAACAAACTTTAAATAAAAATGTTCAGGTAAGATGAAAGAGGTTAAGGCCAAATATATCAATAGTGACCCCCAAAATGTGCTAAAATTTCCTGTTAAAAGCACAGTACTCTCATATTGGGTTAAAAATTAAAATCCAATGATGTGTTTCTTGTAAGAGAAGCAAAAGGACATATATATCTTTTTATTTTATTTTTTTATCAAGCATAGAGAAATAAAAAGTAAAAAATGATATGATTAATTACATTAATTTTAGGCAAACTAACCTTCCAACATGCCAAAAGCATGGCGTGGAATAAGAAGGTCACTTTTCATTTGATAACAGGTACACTCATTTCTGAGATGTAGTAGTCAATAAAATTATAGGTGTGCAATAACAGAATCAAAATATATACTGGGAAAGACAGGATGAATATATATTCTGAGGGAAAAAAATAGATATAAAAGATGAAGTTGACATAGATACAAGTGTTGAGAGGCTTTAAAATATTTCTTTCTGCCTTTGAGGTCAAGAAGCAAAAATAAACAAAATCACAACATGGATAAGATAACTCTATAACCTATAAACAAATTAAATATCTCAGTTTTTTTTCAAGGATCCAGAGCATATTTACTAAAATAGATCTTAAACTAGTTCACAAAGAAGAAAATCTATATAAAGCCAGAGGGGAAAATCATAAAGCTTATTTTATTTGATCATAAGGCAACAATCCCAGAAATTAATAGTAGAAGGTTAAATGAATAAACAAGCAGAATCCAATCACTTGGAGGTTTTTAAATCTCCTAAAGAATAGTAGATTCAAATGGAGATCAAAACCACCATCACAGACTATTCCAAAAATAATAAAAATCAGAAGGTTCTCATTGAAAAACTGCAGAATATATCCTGAACTGTATTTGGAAGTAAATTCAAAGTGTCATATACTTTCATCATTTAAAAAGGGGAAACAAGTAATGAATAATTGCAAAATTAGAAGAACAACATTAAAACAAACAGGAGAAGCAGAAGGAGGAAAATGGTAAGACTAAGAGAAGAAATTACATAATTAGGAAGCAGGAAAATCGAGAACCTGTTTTTTAAATATGTCAAATATTTAAAAGCCTAATTTTAAAAACAAAAAAATAAAGATCAGAGACCTTAAAATATAAAATATATATACTGTAATAAAATATAAGTATAAATGTGATGGTTTCATTTAATTATAAGACATATCTTGATTCTAATAAACTTGACCATCTCATGAAAATTCTAGGTAACTTCTAATGAAAGAGAAAATACCTTCAAGAAATTACATCCAAAATGATCTTAAAACAGATGGTGAACTGGTGAGTTCTTCCGTACTATTGGGAAATAAATATTCATGTAAACGCTTCTGAATTATAAACAAAAAAAGGAAGCCACCTGATCCATTTCATGAAATTAGGACAGCTACAAAAACTGAATAGAAATTATCATTTTTTAAAAGATTTGTTCATTTATCTTGGAGAGATAAAGCATGAGCAGGGAGAGAGGGAGAGGAAGAGAGTCTCAAGCAGACTCCATGCTAAGCATGGAGTCTAACCCAGGCCTCAGTTCACAACCCAGAAATCATGACCTGAGGCAAAATCAGGAGTCTGATGCTTAACTGGCTGAGCCAGCCAGGTGCTCCTATTTTTTTTTTTTTTAAGATTTTATTTATTTATTTTGAGAGCAGGAAGATGGGCACAGGGAGAGAGAGAGAGAATCTCTAGCAGACTCCCCACTGAGTGTGGAGCCTGACACGGGATTCAACCTCATGACCTTCAGATCATGACCTGAGCAGAAACCAAGAATGAGACACTTAACTAACGGAGCCACGCTGGCACCCCAAAATTGTGATTTTTAAAGAAAAAAACTCTTAGGACACTAAAACCAGAAAAATACTCAAAATATCCCTCAAAATAAGAAAAAAAAAGTATCCTAAGCAAATAATAAATATTTTATTTAATACTAAAACACTAGCAGAATTCTCATTAAAATCCTGGGCGAGACCTGTACGCTAATACCATTTGTAAGTTTTAGCCAATGCAATATAAACAACACAGAAAAAAAAATGTAGCCATTTGGAAAAGAGTCAAAACTGTCATTATTTGCAGATACTATGATTATGTATATAGAAAGCTAATGAAATCAACTGAAAACTCCAAAGATTAAATTATTTCAGTGAAACTCTATAGAAAGATAGACAGAAGTTAATAGCCTTTGTATATTTCAGCACTAACTAATCAGAAGAAGATAATAGAAAAAATTAAAGTATCATAACAGGAACAATCAAAACCAAAATATGAAGAAAAAATTTAAAAATTTTTTATGAAGAAAAAATTTAAACTAATAAGACTTAACCAATATTATATATATATATATATATATATATATATATATATATGAATTTTATAACATCCCATGTTTCTAAATAGGGATCTCAACCAAAAACCCAATGCAATTATTTTTTTAACTTGACAAAACAATGCAATAGTTAAGGTGTTTTATGAAAGAGCTGTGAGGAAGGACTTACCACAAGGTATTAAAATAGAGAGCCATAATACTTGGCATGATATTGAATAGATGAATCAGTAGTACAGAAGAGAGCCCTAAGAAATCCTAGTATACATAAAGCCTATTAAAAAAGAAGAAAGAACACAAGTTAATTTGAAAAGAATAGGCTCTTTAATGTAGAGTGTCAAAGCAATTGCCAATTTGGGAAAATGTCATTATATACTGAAACCTCTTACCCCAAACTATACTCCAAAAACAAAATCAGAAATGAATTATTTAACAATTAATTAATTAAAAATTAGGACTACCGAGGGGGGAACATAGATGACTATAATCACACTGTGAGCTTGCACTTTCTGAGAAAAAGGTGACATATTTGACTGCTAGCACATTGAAGTCTACAAGTCAAGAATCAATGTAGAAATTGTAAAGGCCAAGGTCAAGATGTGTGCAACAGCTATCTCAGAGAACAGGTTCATTCCCACAGTGTCTAAAGAGCTCTTAGACACCAGGAGAAGAGGCAACAATGCAAGAGTGAGCAGACAGTTCACCGAAGTAATACCGTGGACATCCAAAGCCATGAAATTTTACTTAGTATCTTAAGTTAAGGAAAAAGGGGGAAAGAATTTCAGATTGAAATTGTGAGAAAACCATGCCATGTTTCCCTTGTCAAAGTAGCATAATTTCTTTTCCTTTTTAAAATAATATTCATTGCCATCGAGGTGTATAAGTGGTGAGATAAGTGTATAAACCAAAAGGGCACCTGGGTGGCTCAGTCGGTTGAGCCTCTGACTCTTGATTTCGGCTATGGTCGTGATCTCGGGTCCTGATTCCGGGGTCCCACCTGAGGCTCTGCGCTCAGCAGGAAGTCTGCTTGGGATTCTTTCCCTCTGCCCCTCCCACAACTCGCATGTGTTCGCGTACTTGCTCTCTCACTCTCTCTCTCAAATAAGTAAGTTTTTAAAAAAAAAAAAAGGTACAACCAGAAAGCCATTCTGGATAACAGTGGGAGCCATATATCAAGAAGAACCTTACAAATACTAATATACGTTGATCCAGCTCATTTCCTTTGACCCTTAAAATTTTGTTCATTGTTCTTTTAGAAATTTATTTTAAATAAAATATAGGTTATCAGTAAAAAAAAGGCAGAAAAAATCAACATTTAAGGAAAGGGTTAAGTAAGCTATGTGAGATTCATCAAATAGAATAATTTTCTGTCATTGAAAGCCATGTTAATTAACATCTAATGGCATCAGAAACACTTATAAAAGAACACTAAATTAAAACAGATTATCTGAAAACAGATTAAGAAGCTGATTTCAAAGTATTAAAAACATATAAACATATAAATAAACCAAAAAATATGTATAAATACCTAAAAGTTAACTGCAATTACCTCTATGTGATTTTTTAAATTTTTCCATATTTCCCAAATTCTCAAAAAGGAGCATATGTTTTTTTATACCTATAAATTTATGTATATCAGAAATGTATTATTAAGAAAACTTGCCTTGTGCTTACAGCACAGTCAGATGACCTTTCATGTTTTATCATCAGCTAGGCAGCATAATTTGAGGCTTATAATTAGGAATATTCCCCTGCAGTTAGGATCTCAAAGTGGAAAGGGATTCCGGTTATCTAGTCCAGTGAATCCCAAACTGAAGTGTGTGTCCAAATAACCTGAAAGGCTTTTAAAATACGGGTTGCTGGGTTTCTGATTCAGTAATTCTGGATGAGAATCTGCCTTTCTGACAAGTTCCCAAGAGATGCTGATTCTGTTGGTGTAGGGACCATACCTGGAGAACAGATAATCTAGTCAAATTCCCTGACTTATCAATAAATCCCAGATTTCTCCTCCACCACTGGCAAACCCAACTGTCCAGCTATATCTAAAAGCCTCTGGTGGCAAGAAATCGTCTCATGAAGCAGGGCATCCATCCAAAGAACTTAGACAGCAAAGACCTAAAAAGATGGTACAAGTGCTCTCCCATCTCCCCGAGGCTTGCTTTAAGCAGGAGTGTTTCCCAAATGACTTGGGAAGGGTCCACGCTTACAGTTACTGGCCATTTTGCGGGACATCATCTGAGTCATCTGCCCAGAGGGGGCAACGTTCAGGAAGGAGTCCCTCAGTTTATTGCTTCTCTTGGAGTAATAAAAATGTGTTGATTTGCCGGAAATGGCCCCCAAAACAAACTCAACACTCAGCACTAGTAAAATTTTAAAATGCACTCCATTCTAAAAGGGAAATTACATGCTGCAGTGGTTTTGTGAATTTTGAGCTATCACACAAGAGCCTATGAGGGTTCTCTCCCTCATAGAGCAGAGAACTAAGAAAATGAGGCTGCTATTCTCCGTGCTTGTTCCAGAATGTTGTAAATCTCTTGAAAGGTCTTTAAGAAAATCATCAAGACCTCAGTTAATTGCCTGACAAGCCCAATTAGCAGAGAAATTTGGGGTGTAATTACGAAGATATGGGATGTTGTCTTTCCATTGGGGGTTAAAAAGGCTAGCTCCACCATGTCCAATTACCTCCTCCAGTGGGCTCTGAACTAGTTAACCCACTAGTTAGCCTCTCCCAAATGAGAGAGAAGGGGATAAAAGACTGACATCTCTTTGACTCAAAAATATAATCTACTTCTTACCTTCAGTTACCTATGGCACTGGACTCCATAGACCACATCAAAAGCTCATGTTAGCCAGCATCTCCAAACTCCTACCCCATCCCATCAAGACCTTTGTCAAAACTGCTGAAAAACCAAATGGGAGATCTGAATTTCACTTCCTCCTCTTTGCCCTGGAGGTGCTAACAAGCAAATAAATTGCTCAGCTAGAGAAAGAAAAAGGAGAAGTAAGGGTCTTCCATCATCCAAAAAAAAAAAAAAAATGGGCTCTATCAGCGGGAAATGTAGGCAGTATATCAGCTGTCCCTATCTGTCCCAAACATAGCCATCTCGACTGCCAGGACATCCTCTCTCTCTCCTGGGTTGTGCTCATCCGTCAGTTCTTCCACTGCCTGCCTGTGCTGTCAAAAGGTTGCGCG
This sequence comes from Mustela nigripes, assembly GCF_022355385.1. Taxonomy (NCBI): domain Eukaryota; kingdom Metazoa; phylum Chordata; class Mammalia; order Carnivora; family Mustelidae; genus Mustela; species Mustela nigripes. The sequence goes on from NC_081558.1 coordinate 111,187,153, forward strand.
CTGGTTCAGGGAGTAGTGTCGTGAAGAAGATGGAGTCTTTCCTCACAGCGGCTCTGGTGCCCAGGAATGAGAAAAGGCTCACCACAACACAAGGACATGTGCCACAAGTCACTCTGGTCAATTAGTGCTCAATCACATGACACAGACAAGCTCCATCAGAGTCCCTTGTCTATGCCTCACTTCTGTGAATTCTGAAATAAACATAATGCCCATCATAAGGCCCATAACACAAAGTGGTACTTGATATATTCTTGGTTTGCTCTTCTGGGGACTGCCACAAAACGGAAAGATGTCCTCCCCTTCTGGAGGTCCTGGGTGGTGAAAACCAACATTAAGAGCCATTTGCAGCTTCCATCACCCAAGTTATTCTAATTCTCCACAATGTCTTTTGGTTTATCCTTGTCTTTCCATATCCTGAGGACTTCTAAATTTAAACCTGGCTCGCTGTAGTACCCTTTTAGCCAGAGTCTCCCCCACTCCAACTTACCCTGACAAGAGCTGTGGAATAATTTCTCTGGAACTCTTTTCTTCATCATGTTTTTATTCTCCAACTTAAAAGTTATCATGGCTCCCCATTACCTCATATTAAACCCGGCCTCTGCCATCTCCCCTTGAAAACCCTAGACTAACCACCCCACCTGCATCCCTGACCCCATCTCTCATCCTTTGCCCTGCACCCAACCAGTTCATCCGTGGCCCTTCCACCTGGTGCCTTCCCTTTCGATCTTCACCAGTACATCTCCTTCCTTTCCTTTTAGCTCTTAAAACTCTTTCTCAGTTGCTCCATTCAGACTCTTCTCCTTCCTTACCTAACTTCTTTTTGACCCCACTTGGTCTATCCCTATGTTAATTCAAACTTGTGGATGGGTCTCTCTCTTCAAGAGTTCCTCTTTAGTTCTCTGTGGCCACACTGTCATTTCCAATGACATAGAAACCATGAGAATGAGCTCATAGATGGCTTCTCTTAACATACATCTTTCTCCTTCACCTCCAGTGTAAGATAACAATTACTCAACTAACCATTACATTCCATTTCACAATTCACAGCAGGCTTTCATGGACAGCTTCCCATTGGATCTTCACAACAACTTTGTGAGGAAAACAGGACAGATGTTACTACCCTCATCTTACAGTTCAGTAAGCATGGCTTTGAAGGTTAAATGATTCGTCCAGAGTCTCACAGCAAAGAAACAGGAGATCAGGGGCCCAAACCCAGTTCCTTGAATCCTAAGTGCCTGTTGTTCCCACATCATCTTCCTACTCTGGACATGTGTCACACTTGATAAATGCTGATGGACTGATAATGCAGATTAGTAATGTGCAGTGTCATCAGGCCACATTGAAATAGGGATTTAGCGTTCTGAAGCCATGCCCTGAGGATAAGTTTGGGAAGAAAAGACCAAAATGAGGATTCACCAGTGTCTTTCACTTCCAACTGACTTAAAGTCTGCAGGAGAAAAAAAAACAAAAAACACAAAAAAAACTCGTAAAACCTAAAATAAAAAGAAGAAGAAGCTTTTAAAAAGAAAGTTGGTTTTTTTCCTGGAAAGCTAAGAAAAGAGGAAACACCTAAGGGACTCACTTGAAACTTTCCACATGATGTGGCTTGGGTCAGATGTCAGACTAAAGCCTCTAAGGTTGACTTGAAGTTGACTGGCTAATATCTGTGTACCGCCTGGAGCAGTGGAAGTGAGGAGTCTAAGAGCTGGACTGTAGCTGTTCTGTCCTCTCTGTGGGACCTTAGGCTAATCCAAGGCTCATTAGAGCCTTGGGCCTCCATTCCTTTATCTGTCCTGCAGAGAGGTTGAATGAGATGGTCCCTGAGATCTCCTCCGGCTGTGACATTTTGAGAATCTATGAATAGCAAGGACACAAGACAGGTGCGAGCTGATCACCACGTGGGCAGCTCACACCTGTCTCTCCCCAGTGTTTCCGCCCCTCACTTCCAGCAGTGCCAAACTCCAGGCCCAGTGAGGGTCCAGTTGCCAATTTTGAAGCTGTTCAAGGACAGTCGTCCTTCTGCATGGGGCTTGTTCCAACCCAAAGCTGGCCTGCCTTCCATCCTCTGCAACTCCCTCGTAAGTTACTGGGATTTGCATGCCACTAATTCATTTATGCCTCTTTGCTTTTAGATTAAAATTACTCACAAGAATCAAGCGCCTATGATGATGGGCCCTCCCCAGAAGAGCAGCTTCTTTTCACTGAGGAGGAAGAGCCGTTCAAAAGACTAAACAATACGCCAAATGCCAGTTAAACCAAGAGAGAAAACAAGAGACTGTAACACACACACACACACACACACACACACACACGCACACGCACACAGGCACACTCATCTCTAACCAGTGGAAGCAAAGCCACCCATCAGGAAGAAATCTTCATCTTGCCCTACATTCTCTCTGCTTCAACAATGGACACACCCCAACAGATCCAGCACCAACAGAAAATTCTGAATGGACTTAGGGCCCACCAGGGTGTGGTTGGCTCATACGGCAACCTCCATATTCCCAGAAGGCCATGAGTGGGACTTTCTGAGACTGAAGGAGAAATCCCCCCTTTCTTCCCACCAGTCCTGCAAGTTCCCTCATGGACGCTCGCAAGAAGCAGGCTGCAGGTTTCTTGCCTATGTTGAGATCGGATGCGGCCAAGGAAAAGAGCTCCCATTCCAGAGAATTTACACAAAGGTCCCTCTGTACAGGGACAGACGGCCTCCAGCTCTCAGAGCACAACCCTTGGCAGGGCTCGGCAAGCTCACGTTGGTTTCTTAGTCGTCCTTCAAGCGGCAACTTCTCCCTGAACTTGCTGAGGAGGCAGAAAGGCTGTGGAAAGCTGTGTTTCCATTCTTGGTTCTCCACGCTGTCAGTGGGCACTTGTTATTTTCCCAAAGCTTTCTCCTGGTGGCTGTGTGTTTGTTTAGAGACGGCTCCAAGAGCCCCCAGAGCTGCCTTCACAGCACACCTTAGATGTGGTATTTATTTTCTTAGTTCTGTGAACACCTGGGAGGGAAAGCAGAGAAACTGGGATTTATTTTTCAAATTGGTGTCATAATATTGTGTAAAAAGGGAAGGAAAAAAAAAAAAAACCACCCCCAGTTTCTTTCTTTTTCAAGCCAAAACGTGTTTCCTGTTTGAGTTCCAAGCCCTGGTGGCAGACTATTCCTGAAGGCAGAGAAGAGGATAAGGAAGGGCCTTTTGCTCAGAAGACCAGGAGACAACCCATCAGGTGGTTCCCACCTGCCTCTTTGGACCTATGACTCCCAGAGCCTGGCCTGAGAGCCCTTCTGATGGTCTTATGTGTGTACATATATGTAGCATATATATATATATATATATATATATACACATATATATTTATTTAATGATGGACTTTTCCTGATTGGGGGGAAAAAATCTGTAGACTAGGAACAGAAAGTGGGAAAGAAAAAGAAGGTTTTTACTCCCCCATTCCACCATTTCATTGTTAAGACACATTTCCCCATGGCGATCATGAGACTTAAGGGAAATGAAAGTAGCTTCTTATCGTAAAGAGACTGAGAATTCCTATTCTGGATTCTCAAAACAGCCATGAAAGATATGCTGGACAGAATTTACTCTCCCACTTGCCAGAAATAGCAAGTCTCAGGAAAGTTAAGAGACTTGTCCACGGTATCTTAACTAATGTGGTTTGGGAGTAGGTGCCACTGAGAGGATATTTATTAGAGAAAAGAACCCACACATCTTAGAATAGGGTCATTTCTGGTCACAGAGAAATTATTCCATTTGAATCCAGGTTTCCAGGGAAGAGTGAATGTGTAGCACATGTTTGGATGGGACAGGCCCACACAAGGAAATGAGTGCCGTATGATGCTTCCCAGAGATGCTCTCTGGCCTGAACTGGTAAGAAGTTGGTCTGGGTTGAAGGCACTAGACAGATCATGAGATTAAATTCTCCACATGTCAACTCATCATGGTCGTGATAGCCTCTTAGTCTGGAAATGCCTCTGGCTGTAGGGATGACCTCAGTTGGAGGCGCGCAAGAAGGACCAAGGCACCTTCTGCAAGGTGCTACCAGCCAGTTCCCAGAGGGGTCCCAGCAGTGCTCAGTGGGCTTCATGCAGTTGGTGCCAGCATTGCCTTCCTTTCCCCGAGGGCAAGTCTGTGTAGAGCATTTGCCTTGGCACCTTTGCTCCATTGGACCTCCATCCCCGAGATGTCTTCAGAGGACATGTGGGCCCACTCGACATCACTCCACTGAACTCTCTCTAATCTCCTTGCACTGAGTCAGGAGCTTCGCACAAGGAAGGGAAATTAAGATCGTGTGTACACACGGATCCTAACTCTGAAGGAAGCAATCATTTAGGACCACCCTGCTGGATGCAACAGCGCGAAATAGTGGGTGAGGGGACAACCAGGCCACCTGAAGAATGTCTTGAATGATGGGATCCTTGGTGACGGGACAGACCAGCATGCTCCAGAATAACAACAGGTACTATCTTGGAAGACACTTGACTTTGAAACAGAGGCAGATTCGGATTTGAGGTCACTGATTCGGAGATATTTACAGCAGGTTTTTGTGTGTTTCGACCTTGATCCCCCAAGATTGAGGCTGTTGACATGTGGCACTGTGGACAGGTGAAACTGAGTCTCAGAGATTCACAAGTCAGAGTGGCCCCTGCCTGTTCTAGTCTGGTGCCCAGGACTTGGAGTGTTGCCTGAGAGACATGTCCCAAGGCCCCCCTAGAGCCACAGAGTATAACAAGGCAGTGGAATAGTACTTCCAGTTTGGTAACCTCGGTAAGTCTAGTGTTGTTGTTTAGTGTGCTATCGCAACTCATCCCTTAACTACTGTGACCGTGGTTTCTTCTGGCAGAGTACTTCACCACAGTGGGCCTCCCAGCAATCTCAGAGGTTGGTGGAGAAGGTATTAATATCTCGAAGTTAATGAGACAGTGAAGCTTAATGAGGGTTCAGTGACTTCTCAAAGTCACACAGTTAGGAAATCAGGGCAGAATCCAGTCCCTTATTCTTCATCCTGTTCTGATTGTAACCATGCCACAGACTTGTTCCCACCCACCCCCACGGCTCTACCCCACCAGCAATAAAAATAATGAAACAGAAAGTCTTCAATACATTGTGTTGCCCCTGGACTATTCAGCTGAGAGTTGCATCTCATTATGGCTTGGTCTTTGTGGATTTCCTCCAGTGAGTTGAGAATGGAGATAGGCTTAGTAGAATGATTATATTTCAGGTCAGAGACCAGCTCCTCTCAAGATAGTTCTTTCCACAGATGGAAAAGATATGTTAAAATTGCCAAATAAATTAGGAAATACTTGGCAGAATCTGGAAGAGCCTCCAGACTGGCGTTACATAACATGCATATACATTATACATATGCACATTATATAAGGTGACATAGTACTTAATGTGCTGTATATATTATGCAAATTACATATTTGTGAGTAATCATGATAAATATAGAGACCCACTAATCACTTTTTTACACATACTCAGTGACAGATTAGGAAGTTACTTTGCCAGAGAGTCTTAAAACTTACTCTCTCCTGCTGCTTTGGTTCCAATTCCTGACAAAAATAATTGCATCAACTTCTCCCATCTCTAGCCCCCTCTCCTCTTGGCCAAAATCCTCAGTTACCTCCTGTCCCAGCTAGGTTGTACCTTCCGTGGAACACACCACAATTGTGTTCATAAAAATAGAATCATGGGGTTGGGAAGGATCTAGACTTTCAGATTTCCCTACGTCCCAGGGCTGCACCTTAATATCCCTAGTCAAGTGGGTGCCTCATGTTAATATCAAGGGGAGAGGGAAGGGAGGAAGAGTCTACCAACACTCCAAGGAAAGAAACTTCATAGTGTTCCTTGGCCACCAGTTTCCAGGATTCAACAATAACCAATCAGGAAGTTATTTCAAATGTCTAAGTCTCCACAGCATATCTGAGACCATAACTTCCTAAGACATGTTTCACAAAATGCTAGTAGCTATAAAATGTTCCATGAAAACAGAGCTCTTTGATCAAGTACTAGCTCCCTTTCTAGGAGAGACATAGAGAGGCTCAACTCTAAGAATTCACAGTAAAGAATTATAGGGTCCTTTATTTGTTTTCCAACATCTATAGAATAGAAATACTACTTTATGCCCACCACTTCTTCTTTTTGTTCTCAGTAAAGACAGGGACACACAAGTAACCATCCTTAGCAATAATGTTCCAAAAAGAACTTCTCTAGGACAAGGAGTCTCCAGTCTTAAGACACTCTTTAGTTTCTTCTAATTGACTGTTTAAATATTTTTATTTTTCCCCTCTACATGCCTTAAAGCAATAATTAAGGATCTGAACTCTTTGCCCCCTGGGGGTTAGTGGGTGGGAAAGGAGGGATTGGGGACACATCATAGCTGCCGGGGGTCAGACTTCATCTGTGTAGCTCCAAAGAACAGAACCAGGTCTAAACAGCACAGTTCTAGAGAGGTTGATTTGAATTCAATGTAATGCCTGCTTTTTGAACTGGCCAAATAGGGAAGGGGTTGCCTTCCAGGGGAGTGAATAGTTTACTCGCTCTTACAGAAAGGGTCTTGACCTTGTTGGGTGGGGAACAAGCAATGATCAATCTACCTTGTTCAACAAGCTATTGAAACTGTTTTTGTCAGCAATAATGTTAAATCAATATCTGTTACTTCCTTTTGAAAGGGTTACCTCAGTATCCCCTGTTTTCTGAAAGAATGAAAATGACTCCCAGAGACATTTCTGGATCAGTGGGTACTAACCAGATAATCCACACCTAATACATGGCAGGGTTGACTAGAATCATTGACATCCTCCACAGACAGCTAGTGGTGGTGATGTCCCCTCAATAGCTTAGAGAGTTAAAGGAATGAGGTTGAGTATTTAGACAAAAAAAGGTCCTGCCTTTCTATTGGGGTCCATATTGTCAGTGTGGAACTCTTCTAGTCACAAATATCAGACCTTTATCTGGTTTGCAATAACAAGAAAAAAGAAACCATCCTACATCTCAAATAACAGTCAAGTTTTAGATAAAACAAGAGAGCAGAATTGTATAGAATTTCACATGGAGCCATTGTTTGTAGCTCACCTTGATGTCCCATCATGCTGGAGTATGTCTTTCAACTTTGTGCTACAGAGAGAAAACAGGAAAAGGATACAGGAAAGGGAATTCCCATTTATTGCTTACTGGATACAAGGCACCATGTCAAGGTCTTTTAGGTCTTTTCATGTGCTGTCCCATTTAATCCTCAGAACAGCCTATGATATGGGCATTGTACTTATTTCACAGATAAAGGAATTAGTGCATTGAAAGGTGAAGTACCTTGTCCAAGGTCAAAAAGATAGTAAGTAGTAACAGCTAAGACTTGACATGGATTTGTCTCACCAAAAATGAATGCTTTTACTACTATACTTCAGTGCTTTTAACATTCTTGTCCGTTCCCAACCCTACTATCATTCTGGGTGAGGTTACATGGCGCTAGCAAATTGATCTATCAGGTCTACCTCTGTATAGCTATCTAACCACGTTCCTTCTAAAGAACTTCCAGTGCTTGTTCATATTTAAACTCAACAGCCTCCATGGACAGCTGGAACCCCAAACCTCAACTTTGCAATCAGATTGGCAGCAAAAACTTAATCTTCAATGTTTCAAATTCTAGTGGAATGGGAACGTCTCCCAGGGCTCCCTAATAGATTTTCTGTTCAGTTCCGTGGGTGGGAGAGCAGCAAGCAGCCTTCTCAGACATAAATGCCATGGTCAACGGTGACTGGCCTGCACAGGGAAGGAGGGCTGGTGTTGTTGAAGGGAGCCTCCAGCAAGAAGGCTCTGCATGTGCTCCTCATTAGTGATAGGCGTGGGCTGGGCCATCTGTATTCCGCAGGAGAACAGAATGGCAGGCTGCCTTTCAGATGCCAAGAGAAGCTATCTAATGGGAAGATCCAGAGAGCTCAAAAAGCAGACAGGCCTCTTTCCTCATGGGGATCTCTGTGGGAAACCAGGGACACAGAGAACCAAGGGGTTTGGGAAATTAACGGCTTAACCTGCTGGGCATCCACACTGGCCACCACTTCATTCTTCATGCCTGTGGTGCAGAATGGCAAGCTGAGCCCTGCGGCCTCATCAGCTCGCTCAGCTCCCTTAAATGGAGCCCACGTATCCTGAGATCTGTGGCTGCAGTGACAGGTGCATTACAGCAAGCCACCAGAGTTTGCAGGGAAGCCCTCAAGTCTCCCAAGGACCAGGAAGCCCTGCAGCTAAGAGAGACCATATGATTGGATACTCAGCACAGATTCTAGAGAAATAATCAGAAAATATGAGGACAACTCTAAATGTTCCAAATGAGGAAAACGCAAGTTGGAAGCAAAGAAGAGAACGTATAACCCAGTACCAAGCATGTAGTAGGTAATGAGTAAATATTTCTTAAATGAATGAATAGCTAAACTGGGTATCTGCCCCTCTATCCTGGAATGGGTAGGGGAAGGGGAGGTAGAGGCGATGAAAGCTTTTTAACTAACAACTCGGGAACTTGAAACCACAGGATGTAGAGGGAGCTCATGGGGGCCTCTAACTACCCAGACATCTGTTGAGTGATGGACACAGCTAAATATGGATCATCAAAGGGCTTTCTAGGTCACATGGAGGGCAGTTGCATGATTCAGAAAAAAATGAAATTCAGCTTGGACAGAAAGATAGAAATATTTGCAATCTACTTCTTAGCCATCGGGTCAGAATGGACAAAGACTAAAAAGGCAGCAAAAGTGTAGTTACAACACAGTAAGAGATCGGCATAATAAGGTACAGATTCAAGAGATGAAAAGACAACTGGAGAACAGTTTTTTTTTTTATTTTTTTAGATTTATTTGGGCAAGGGAACTGAGCACTATAGTTCAAAAATGAAAGAAAGGACCGACAGATCTTTTTTTTTTTTTTTCTTAAGGCAGCTTAAAGTTGAGTTAATTGGAAGATGGGCATGTCCAGGCATTAATGAAATTGCTAGTAAATAACTGTCATTTATTGTGTGGTCCCAAACCTATTACTTTGATGACCACTGTTAAATATCACAGGCACTCTAATGAAGTTGGTGGCATATGGTTCCCTACTTAACAGACGAGGAAACTGAGGAACAGAGCAAATCTCCCCATGGCAGATCTGTCAGTATTCCTCTTCAAAGCCAGGCTTGTGCCTGCAGGACCACTGCTGATTCCTCAGAGCTCCAAGCACCGGGTTAGGGATTAACTACCCCAAACCAAGCCCATGTGCACAACTCACTGACTTCCGTGTCAAACTGGAAACCCGAGTCCACAAAGCTGGAGTGGGAAACAGCCGCAGAGGCCCATGGAGGAGGAGCGGATCTGGGCTGTGGAAGGTGCGTGCGCACCTTACCCTCGTTTCTTCTTAGGCCCTCTCTCCAAGGCGCCAGCTGGGCCTGGTCCTAGGACCTTGCTCAGACGGCAGACAGTCAACAATGGCAGCTGGTAAAGAACTCACCAGATCAGGGTGTTCACATAGTAGGAAAGATCACCTTAAAGGACACAGAGACCATATTAAGGACCAGGAGAAAGTGAAATGAGGTCAGGAAGTCAAACATCCGAATTCAGTAACTGATACATAAAGGTGGAACAGAGTTCAAAACATCCTTTTAAAAATCTGTTGGGTAAATCATAATTTGGGGTAAAGAGACTGCTTCTAGAATGATGCAAAAAAATTTTTTGAACTTTTTCCTTAACAAAAAACCCCCCAAAAATCCTTTTAAAAATGGAAACTTAACAAGAATTATATAAGTTGAAGGGTAATGAAATAATTTTTTTCCTTAGACAAGACAAAAGGAAATTAATTTCTAAACTTCGCAATGTAAATGGCAATCCAGAAAAAGACTCCAGAAAGTGAGCATTTTCTGTTGAGGGATTAAACATTAGTAGTTTCAAAATAATTAATGAACTTTTTTTTTTTGGTCTTTTTTAGTTTTTAAGAAAACTGGTACCAAGTGGTTACCAGAAAATGGCATGATCTTCAAGAAAAGAAAAATTTTCTTGGTAAATATTTCCTCTTTCCCTGAGTCCTTGAGGTAAAAGAACTGAGAACTAACTAGATCTTTTAACTCAGAGCAACGAATGTCCATGGAAGGGATGAATAAAAGGGGATGTTATTAAATTGCTGTTTGAGGTTTTCTATTATCATACTCTGTTACCACCAGGCATGTCAGTAATGATAAAAAAGGATAAATATAAAATGATAAAAAATGATAATGATTAAAAAATGATAAAAAGGATAAAGTAATCCCACCTCCCTCCCTCTTCCTGTCAGCCTCTTAAAGCTTCCCACCATGGCCATCCAGGTTAAATACACTTCCTTGAATTAGAATATCTGGGAATAATCTCTTTTTATTACGGAAATTTTCAAACATACAGAAAAGCAGAGCCAGGAGTATAATGAGAACATATATACCTGTCACTCAGATTCAGCAGTCGTTACCATCTTCCCATATTTGTTTCATTTTTTTTTAACTGAAGTATTTTAAAGTAAATTACAGATGTCATGACATCTCACACCAAAATACTTACACCTATATCATTATAGGGGATCCTTCCTTATGTGGGAAAGGCACTGCTGTCAGAAGATGTGTGGGAGCTCTCATAAGCTCAGTCATTTCTCAGTCCCAAATAGAAGTTAATCAGGACATCGCTCTAACAATTAATGAGGAGTAAGTTTTGGGTGGAACCCAAGGAAGGTCTTAGCTGTATTTAGAACATTCCTGATTGATACAGAGAGAGGAAAGGCAACCGCACATTAACTAAATTTTCAAAAGACACAAAGTGGGGAAGTGGGGAAGTCTTATACACAATAATGATGCCAGAGAGAAAACACAAAGCACTTGTGTGGAGGTAGAAATTTACATGAACACTGCATGTTCTTATTTTTGAAAGAAAAATTGTTTAAAACGTTGGTAATGACAGAATGACTGGGCACAGGTAAAACAATAAAACATCCTATCAGCAGATTCCTTTAATCATAGAAAAGACCATTGTGGTTTTTGCCCCCACCATGTGATGAGCAAGGCACTAGACCCAGCAGGGTGGCAGGTGGTGGTAAGCTGCTGAGATGCACAGACAGGCCCTCCCCCTCCACTGGGGCATAACTGAACGGGAAGTACATCAACTCCCAGGAGAACGTCTGGGAAGCTTGGTTGAGAAGCGCTGGCTCACTTAGGCGCTTGCTCTGTGCTTTGTTGCTGGGGTCAGGGCAGGCGAACTGCAGATGTTGTAGACAAGATGGCGGGCAAGGTGGTTGGGTAGTTTGCTTGCAAAGGTCTGCTGGCTCAGTGACTCTGCCGAACAAAAGAGAAGCAGGCAGAATGAGTGACAGCAGGTTCCAGAATGTTCAGCCTGTCTCTGTCAATAAATGAAATTCGTTTCCTATTCAAAACAGCCTAGGTGGCCTCAACAACTGGAGACCAAGGCCTGATACCCAGTCTGTGGCTGGTGGACCTAACTGAGCACGCATTTGGCTTTCCACGCATCCGATGGAAAAGCTTCCTTATCCATACCCTCAGGGCACATTTACCTCTTGACTCATGAAGCACCCCACCCCACTACCCCCTTCCCCACACCATGGGGTTCATAAGAACAAGCACCACCTTCTTTCTCCATGACATTGCTGCCATAAGGAAGGCAAGTCTCTGTTGACTGACTCGGCGATGAAAATCCTTTCCACCCTCCAGAGAGTAGGAACGTGTTTTCTTCCCAGAGCGCCCCCTCTTTGGAAGCACACAGTCTCTCCTGAGCTCCCTCCTCCAGCCTCACCCCGGGCCCCGAAGCCCAAGCCCAAGATCCGCTGATGGGTGAGAAAACACATGAGCTCATTGGAGCTTATATAAGAGCTCTTGGCAGGCCTTCCCCAGGAGCATGCTCGCATTTGCCTTGTCTAGGCAATGTGATTTTTCTCTTCTCTATCTCCTCAGAACAGAGAGGCTGATTTGTACTCCTGTTCAGTAGTGGTTTTGTAGCAGGGAGAAGGAAGCACAGTGTTCCCTCCCAAATCCCAGTGATTCAAATTGGTGGACTTTTCCCAAGGGGCAGAAATAGTATTTAAAGGACGGAATCCACCGGCATGTGTCAAGCCCCTTCACACTGGCTCTATCCCTTCTCTCAGCTTCTGTCTCTGAGGAGCCTATACGCTTTCATTCACCCCGGAGGAGCAGTGAGAGCTGTAAGGGCCAAAGCTGCCTTGACATCTCAGAGGACTCCCTCTCTGATGTCCCTTCTGAGATGTTTGCGAGCAAGGTCTAGGGCAGAGAGAGACAAAATAAGATGGAAATCCTCCTCTTCCTCCAGAGGAAGAAACAGAACATTTATGGAGGTCTTTCAAGTGTTCCCATCACAGGAAATTGATCCTGCCTCCCGATGACTTGGTGACAACTCCCTTCCTCTCCCAGATGCCGTTGTCTTGAGGGAGGAAAGAAACTTTGGGGGAATTTGGGGGAAGTGCACTGTGGAAACTCAAAGAGAAGGGGGTAGAGAGAGAGAGAAAGGGAAGGCCATGAAACCAAAGTCCAAAGTCAGGGAATGTTTTACATAGCTCCCAAGAGGAGAAGGAACTTGGCTCTTCTCCTGCCACTGAAGGAAGAAAAGGAGGGGGAGGAGTGGGTGCCCTTGGCAGTGATGGGCTCCCTTCTGCCCCCAGTCACTCCAGGCCTGGGCCGCTCAGGGCAGTGCCAGACAAGACAGAGAAACTCAGCCCGGGGCTCCTCATTCTCCTCCTTGAGCCTCACAGGCCATGACCCAGGGTGTACCCATAGGCAAGTAGGGATATGCCCTCTTCTTCCTCTGCTCCTCTCCTGGGGCCAGCACCATTTCCTGCCTGGCACCAAGGAGTGGTAGGGACATGGGCAAGTGTCAGATTATGTCTCAGCTTTCCCACCTGTGAGATGGGGCCGGAGAGGGTGGTTCATACATTTGTTCATTTATCCATCAATAAATATTGTTATTAACCAATGTCTATTTGCCAGGCACTAGAAGGGTCTTTAACCTGTTTCAACGCAGTTCTCTTGCTTTTTCTCCACCATTTCCCATTGCGTTCTGCTTTTCCCAACTTCCATCCACCCCCAATGCCTACTTCTTCCACCTTTTCTTCTTTTATTCTTGTGATGTTTCTCTTCCCTTTTCTCCTATGATACTATTTTTAGAGTTTTCATACATAAAATCAGAGGATCACAGGGATCTTAAGGGGACACTTGCCCACTTTGTTATCTCCAGGCAAGGCTGTGCTGAAAAAGCCCAGGGAAGATCAGAGAACATAGTCCAGAGCTTGATTTCAGGGTGTAATTTGAGTGTCTCACAGCTTCTCCCATCCAGAAATGATCTCCAATGTCTAACTGAAACCCCTCTGTTCGGTACTACTCTTCTTTTTCTTTTTCCCTTTTGAGTCACATCTCGGGCATAGAGCACCTTTTTGGATAGAGAACCATTGGGAAGTTTAATGAAAGCAACATAGCTGAATATCCCAGACCAGAGAGTATTAGCTTCATTATGAAAACAACAGAATCAGGAACAAAGGGAGGACCGGAGGCCAGGGCAGAGAGGTGGGTGTGACTTCTCTGAAATCAACAAAAACAGACTAAGCAATAACCCACAAGCGTAATCCTACTGGAGTTGCCATTTTGGATCAACTATCTCAGTTAACACAAAAAGTCCACTGAGCAGAAAGTTCGGGAATCAACCCCCTGTTGCTGGAAAGGCTCTCCCTTCGATGTCCTCGAGTTCAGCCTTGCACGCTTTGTGGAGTACAAAGTCTGTGGTCTGTTGATCGTAGTTGAGTTTCAAACAGGCGTCATTCAACCTTGGTTCCAATGTGACCATATACAGAATTCCTCTCCAGAGTCATTTTTCCCAGCCTCTGGGAAGGAGGCAAGCCAGGTCTACCCTTGGACAGGGCCTGATAGCCCTTTTGGATCTGTGTGAACCTGCCGAGATGACTCACACTCTTGATGGAGGCAGTGTGCCTAGAGAGTAGGTCACCAGGCAAGGAGGCAGATTGTAAAACCTACAGAATTTTCTTTCTTCCTTTCTTCAGATGGCAAGAGGCAGGAGATCCAACTAAAGAGAAGAGGGTCTAACGGCAAGTTGCTGACCCAGCTTCTAGCACAGCTGCCCTCTTCCACAGAATGGGAACAAGTAACCTTTTGTGCCTCTTGTACTATCAGTCTCCACTCCTGGTAGGTATCTCTGGGCAAGTGTTATTGTTAGCCAGTAAGCATAGTCCCAAAGGAGCCACTACTAGAGGGGTTCTGACAGATGCTTTTCTCTCTCTGCAGGAAACAAGTTAGACCTTTCTATCTGGGAAAAGTCTGGCCACTGTTCCATAGAGGCGGCTGTGGAAGGAGCTATCCCACGTGCCAGGATGATCCGAGAGATGAAACCCTGCCTGGGAAACAAGAGCAACATGGGGAGTGGGCCACAGCGCTGTCTCAGCCACGTGGCCTTGGACATGTCCTTCTGGGACCTCTCTTTCTCCATCTATCAAACAAGGGGCCTCTAAAGACTTTCCCTTTTCAACGATCTTGCCTTTACCTGGAGTAAACGCTGCGGCCATGGGAGAGGGGGCATGGTCCTTGTTCTTCTGGGTCTTCCACCAGGCCCAAGGCTTCCCCCAGCCCTGCTATTCTGGAGGGCTACCCTTAGCCCTTTAAAGAATCTTCCCTTCCCTCTTACGGATTGATCATGCTCAGAAATCCAGCTGATTTGGGGGACCAACATGAAAAAAAAAAAAAAAAGAACCTTACAAAGAAACTCTTTGAGAAGCCCTCCACGTTTACACACACGCACACAGACATATACAAACACACATACTTAATCCCTGACGTGTAAACATTTTCCCTTCTGTGGCTCAAACCTATTTTACCCTTTCTTATTGCCCATGTGTTCAGAGAGACTCCATTCCCACCCATGGAAAAGCACCATTTCCTTTTAGAGAACTTAGCTAGACCTCAGTGTTTGGGGGTCACCCTGGGCATAGGTTGAAGCTAAAGGTCCTAACACACCTCACCTGCGGCCCATAAACGCAGACTCACCTGCCAAGACGGAGGCAGTGACTGGCTGGCACAGTGCCAGGGTCCAGAATCTTTGTTCCTTACTCGTCCATCTCCACTGCCTCCTCCGCCCGTAGATACGCTTCTCTGTCGCGGTGGTTGCCTGCTCAAGCCTGCCTGTCCGCCTGCCAGAGTGCCGTGGACTTCTTCTGTAATGTACTGTGTGTATGTGTGTCTTCCCTCTGCAGTTTACTACAAATAAACATGACAGCGGACAGCTGACCCCTGACCTCCTGGTGGTTTCTTTTCAAGCCATTGCTTGAGAAATCGGGATCGGCTGATCAGCCACAGGGCGCTGGAGACAAGCAGGCTCCTCTACACTGTTCCGTGGCATTTCACTGGTGCCCACTGCCAGGGGTTCCACTGATAGGCCAGAACTGGGAAGAAGGGAAAATTTTTGTCGCCCCTTTCCTGGTATTGCAGGATGGGGAGAGGAAGCTGAAAATCCTATTAAATAAGCCTTTATTAGACATTTCAAAGTCTTCATTTCATTGATATGTGAAAACTCCCCTATGAAGTAATGAGCCATTTTACAGATTAGGAAACCAAGGCTCAGAAAGGGTCATTAACTTGCTCAACAAGTAACATAATAAGTAACCCAGTTATTCTCTCAAATCCCAAAATTCTCACTCTTTCCTCTAAACCAGTATTTCTCCAAGGGGGGCGGGGGGCAGGGACTGCTAACATCAGAAACACCTGAGGTCTGGATCTGCGGCCCTTTCAGACCTCCTGAATCCTGGGCTCTGAGAGTAGGACCCTCAAATCTGGGTCAGTCTATAGACCCTCACACTTACCGTGCCGCAACCTGCGGGGAGGGCAGGACCTGTCTGAGAGGACTGAGCCAAGCCAGCATTTCAGGAGAGCTCAGAAACCAGAGCCTGCGGAAGAACGCCGTGAGACAAGGAGAGACCCGGAGAGGAGACAGATGTGGGAAGAAGTGAGGCTGTGGACTGCACATCAGAGTGGGTTGACCCCTCACCCCAGAACAAAGATGCCAACAACAGGTCCATCAGCTCGGCTCTAGGTTGAGCCGTCTCCAGCCAAGGCTTCCAAGTCACACCCAAGCGGGGTTAGGCAAGGAGGCAGGGTCTCAACCTGGCAGCCTACAGGATAGGGGCCTACGATGGTGCGGCAGCCTCCGGAGGAGGAGGCCGTGGTTGCCCAGCGGCTGGTCATCGGCCTCCGCTGCCTTTGCAACCCCCATTGCCCTGGCCAGCCTGGCCTGACTGGCCAGTCTCAGGAGCCAAAGAGCCATTGGCTTGCCTCTCCAGGTTCTTCCTGCCACAAGTGGCCAACAGTGTTCCAAAAGACCCAGAACTCAGGTCCTGAAGTCTGTCTTCTCTGGGTCCCTGCTGTCATCCTCAGGGCTGGGCAAGGACTCTGGCCTCAGGGAACCTCGCCAAAATGTTACTCACTCCTACCCACTCCCTCCCCTTTCTACCTGGATCTGCCGAATTCTATTTTGTGCCCTGGAGTCTAGGTGGAGGTTTCTGAAATAACGGTGGGGATGTTTGAGGTGGGGCGCTGTGAGGTGGAGGCATCATTGCTACTGGGGACAGGACGAAATTCTGGAAATAGCTCCACGGCCACTCAACTGGGGACATTCAGCTACGGTCTCACCCGCCCCGCTGTAACACTCACCAGTCTCCATAGCTAGGGAAAGAATTGGGTAAACAAGGAAAATTCTGGTCCATTCAGGAACAAAGGCCCTTAGCAGTTGTGTTTGCATTTTAAACAATAGTGAGAAATAAGCCATTTGCCTTAGCCTTTACAAGATTTTCTAACACATGTGACCGTGTTCCTGCTCCTTCCCCCACTTAACAGGTTACTGTATGCCTTTAAAAGTAACAAAACTGCCTTTGTTTTTAGATGTTCTTCCCTCCTACTTTCCATTAAACCAGACTATCAATTATTACCGAACTATTTCTGAATCTAAAATCTTCAAGCCATTCACAGAGGGAGCAGAAAGTCAAAGAGAGTCAACGTGGTAAGGAAGTGCAGAAAGAAAAACGGGAGAGATTCGAAGGAGAAATGGTGGTCTCGGACTGGAGGGCTCGCAGAGAGAACCGAGTCTGACCTCTCAGCCAGAGCGGGTCTCAGCTCTATGGTCCCTGTCCTGTGCACGGCCACCTCTGCCTCTAGACTACCCTGGGTGGGCAGCCTACCTCCTTTCCAGGGAGCCCCTCCAGAAGATCTCTGAGCCTTAGGTAGGCTCCTATTACACCCAAGTCTGCCTCCCATGGACTCCCAAGCCCGGGCCCCGGCTTGGCCCCTAGCAACCCACAGTACACCGTACCCCTGCAGCAGGACAGCGCGCATTTATCTCAGAACAGCAACCCCGTCCTCTTTTTTTTTCCCCCTCCAGACCAAACATCCCCTGAATCTTTAAATCACCCATTATATGTCATGACGCTCAGACCCTAAGCTATTCTTACGACTTTCTCTGGAACAACAACAGGTTGCCAAGGTCCCTCTTAAAATGGGATTGCCAGAACTGAGCAGAGTGCAGTGCCCCAGAAGCGGGCAGAGACACACCCCGCGCTCCAGGCTCCAGGCTCTGCGTTGGCTTTCCTTGGCAGCCTGATGGCTCTCACAGAGGTCAACTCCCACCTCCCGTGAGGGCCAGTCACTGCTGCTGGGGTGGTGCTTTACTGATCCCCAAGTCCCTTCGGAAACACGGCCTTGTTTGCTCTTCAGCACAGCTAGGGGAGGGTGGTTAAAGATGAGGAAGCTAGGGACGCCTGGGTGGCTCAGTTGGTTAAGCAGCTGCCTTCAGCTCAGGTCATGATCCCAGTATACTGGGATCGAGTCCCACATTGGGCTCCTTGCTCGGCAGGGAGCCTGCTTCTCCCTCTGACTCTGCCTGACACTCTGCCTGCCATTCTGTCTGCCTGTGCTCTCTCTCTCTCCGACAAATAAATAAATAAAATCTTAAAAAAAAAAAAAAAAGATGAGGAAGCTAAGGTTTTTCCAAAGCCACATGGGCCAGGCCTCATGCCCTGAGCCTGAGGTTCCGAACCCTCCATACACACCCATGATGCCTTTACACTATAACTTTTGTTAAGGCCAAGAAAGCCTCCTCGGCTTCATTTGTTAGTGTCTATTCAGAGTCTTTTTCAGGGCGCCTGGGTGGCTCAGTTGGTGAAGTGTGTGCCTTCAGCTCAGATTATGATCCCAGAGTCCGGGGATCTAGCCTCAGCCTACTTGGGCACGCGCTCCCTCTCTCTCTCTCTCTCTCTCTCTCTCTCTCTCTCCTGTGTCAAATAAATAAATAAAATCTTTTTTTAAAAAAATCTTTTTTTCTGTTCCATTTTGTTTTGTTAATTTCTGCCCATCCCTGAACTTGTCTAGATCTTTTTGACTCCCACTTCTGCCACCCCGTATATTAAAGGGAAGACAATGGATCAATGAGAAAATGCAGCCGAAGAGGATGAAGGACCAAACAAGGAAGGAGAAAGGAGCTGGAAAGGGAGCATCTCAGAGAAGAATGGACAACATGGTGTGGCATGTTGGGGGTTGGGGGAAGACTGGTTCCAAACCCACCTACTTCTGCAGGCTCTGCTGCCCTAGACAAGCCACTTAGCCTCTCAGAGCCTCACTTTCCCAGAAGCGGGCATCTGAATTGGACTAGTCCATTCCCAAGACTTCTCCCAGTTTCGTGAATCTAATGTAGAAAAAGACCTTACCTTTAGCCCAAAGAGTCTTCTCCTTTAATCCAATGACTATACTGGACATCAGATTTCACTCCAGATATTTCACATGGTTTTCCTTTGCTACAATAAAGAAAAGCAAAGGTGGCTATGGGCATGGCATTAAGCAACATCTATTTCATTTGATCGCTAGCCCTGCTTTTTACGGGGTGGGGAAGGGGAGGAAGGATTTGGAGAGTTATGTGTCAAGATATTGGACCCAAAGACTAAGGAATCCTCAAGGAGGTCGAACCAGAAGCTCTGTAGCTGTCACCAAACACCCTCTCCATATTATTAGAGTGCCAAGGGTCCTGCAGTGAACAGTGGCCCCTGACATGTCATGGGAAGGGAGAGAACATGTTACTCATCTCTCGCGCGCCTTCCTGCGGAGGTCACATGGCAAATGATCTCAGACCATTGTGCTAAGCTAGGAAATACCATCCCATGTTCTTATTCTTGCAGAGCAAAGCTGCTCAATAGAAATATAACAGGGCCACATATGTAAGCTTACATTTTCTAGCAACCACATGAAAGGGCAAAAGGGAACAGATGCATGAACTTGAATAAAATATTTTCTTTAACTCAAAATTTCCCAGATATTATCATTTTCACATGTAATTAATATAAAAGGTATTAACTACTTAATAACTAAACACTTAAATACTTCAAATAATTTTAAACAACTTTAAATAAAATTCAAATACTTTGAAATAGTTAATTTAATAGCTAAATACTTAACTTTTTTTTTTTTTTTTTTTTTTGGACGAAGCCTTCAAAACCCAGTATTTATTTGACATGACGGCGCTAGCCTGGGGGGAGCAGCTGCTGTGCCAGAGAAGCTCGAGGTGCTCCCACCGCATCTGGGGCGCTCCCAACCCCACCCCCTACCACAGCCCTTCTCCAACTATGTCATGACTACCTGCTTCATGGTCTGCATTATCCATCAGACTGAAGGAAGTCTAGGAAGTCTAGGAAGGCTGGGACCATGGAGTTAACTGGTATGTTCTCGGCTTCCGGCTCCCTGTTTGACATGGATATTATAGGCCCTTGACGGACATCTGACAAGGAAGCAAGGAAGGAAGGAAGGGGTCCAAACTCGCCTATATGAGCAGTACAGGGAAGAGCTTGGGTTTGAACCTGAGTATTTGACAATAAAACACATCCTCATTTCACTGGCTCTTGCCTCCTCCTAAACTTCCGAAAGCATTATGAAAAGAGCACAGTCTCAGTGGCCCACAGACTGAGACTCAGCTTCCAGCGAGGTGACTGGTTACAGGGAGCTCACTGCAGAAGTTTGGGAGTGATCCCGTGCTATTTACCTTACCTCTCTTGACCTTGATTTCCTCATCTATAAAATGGGGGTGATAATATTTACCTCATAGGTAACCATGAAGATGACATGTATCTTACAAACATCAGACTTTCTGTAAATGTTAGTTTGTGTTCCTTGTCTAATGAAATGGAAATAAATCATTCTTATCTGGCCAACTTTGAATCCTGCAGCAGCTTTGTCCCTATCGAGAGAGGGAAAAGTAATGAAAAGCAAACCAAAATTTGAGAAAGGGAGCCAGCTCCTACCATCTGTCTCCTTGTTTGTTCTTTAAAAAGCTCCACAAAATGCAGATCCAGCCAGGGTAGCCCGTGAGTTATGAGGAAGCTAGCAATCCCCTTGCTGTCCCAGCAGGTAGACCACACTGTCCTTTCTTCTGACCTTTGCCTCAGGGATTCCTGCCTTTCAACCTCCTCAGGCCCCAAGCCCAGCAGACCCTGTTTTTGCTATTCTGAGCTCAGGAGGCTGGAAGTGCCTGGAACCACGTCTGGGGCAACCACTCAGGTGGAGAAGGTACCCAGGAATCGCTCAGAGATTCTGTCGCAAGGCCCGAGTCTGAGCTGGGGCTGAGCCTCAGGGAAGGCACTGGCTCCTTTAACCAAGAATCTCACATGAGCTCAGGAAGAGGGACAGCTGGGGAAAGCAAAATTGCCATTGTCTGGATAAGAAAGCAGTTATCAAAATTAAACACTCCCTCCTAGCTTATTTCTGACTGTTCACCCTCCCCTCACACACCCCCTCAAGAGTCTTCTCATCTCCAGGCCTTTTCTGGCACAGCTCCTCTGCCTGCTGGGCCCTCCCCCTCCCCGTCACCACCAGCCTGCTCCTCCCCACCTTCACTGGGCACTGAGCCTTTCCTCTTTCTGTCCTACCATGCCATGACCAATAACAAGTGCACCACACACACACACACACACACACACACGCACACGCACACACACCATACACATCTACCCCAAAAGTCTTCCTTTGACTAAAAGTCATCCCTTCCTCACTTCTACGACCACCATGATCAATACCCACCACACACACACACACACACACACCCCATACATACACAGCATCATCACACACCTATACCCATCACCACTACCACACCCTCACACCCATACTCACCACCATCACTTACTACATACATGTACACTTACTCCCTTGAACATGTACACGGTACACTCCCCACACTACAAACACATGCACACACACAGAGCCCACACACACAGAGACACATATACAACACGCCAACTGTGTCATACACCTCCCATTGGTCCCCCCATCCTTACACACACCCAACACAGAATCAGAATAAATACCCACCTCAGAACATTTGATCTCCTGAGTTCTGAAGACTTATCTCTTTCACCTTGATTAGAGATAATCATATATAAACATCTCACCTCCCCTACTGGACTAGGAGAGCCCTGAGGACTGAGTCCATTTCTCTTTTTGTTTTTGCAAACTGTATGGCTCTTGGTCTGTGGTTAGGGCTCAATAATTTTTTTTTTTAATTTTTCTACTTATTTGAGAGAGAGAGAGAGTGCACAACCAGGGGGAGGGGCCGAGGAAGAAGGAGACAGAGACTCTTAAGCAGGCTCCATGCTCAGTGCAAAGCCTGACCTGGGACTCGATTCCAGTACCCTGCGATCAGGACCTGAGCTGAAGTCAGATGCTTAACAGACTGAGCCACCCAGGTGCCCCCAAATAATTATTTCTAAATGAATAAATGACTCAGTTAATCAATCACTACGAGTCTGCAGGGCCTACATGAGATGAGGGGGAGAACCACTGGTGTAGGCCTGAG
This sequence comes from Mustela nigripes, assembly GCF_022355385.1. Taxonomy (NCBI): domain Eukaryota; kingdom Metazoa; phylum Chordata; class Mammalia; order Carnivora; family Mustelidae; genus Mustela; species Mustela nigripes. The sequence continues at coordinate 111,209,048 of NC_081558.1, forward strand.
CTGGCCTGGCCACCCCAGTGGGGAGGGTGGGAGATGGGGGGGGGGGGGGCGCTCTTTCACGGTTAGTCCTGCCTGATCCTGCTCGGCGGCCTCGGTTTCATTCCAAGGGAAATATTTGTTCTGTGAGCAAATAAAATGTGAATATGTTCTAATCTGTTGCAAAGATACACAGAGCTGCCTTGGGCCTGATGCTTAGCTCTCTGAGAGCACTTCAAAGAACTGCGAAAATAAAATGTCCCCCGTGGGGGCAGGAGGTGTAACTCTTTCCTTCCCAGAGACAAGGGCAAATGAAGACTAGGTATTATGACTCCCCTTGAACATTTCTAAGGAAAACCTACTCCTCCAGGGGCACCTGGCCGGTTCAGTCAGTGGGGCATGTGACTCTTGATCTTGGGGTTGTGAGTTCAAATATCATGTTGGGTGTAGAGATTACTTAAGAATAAAATCCTAAAAACAAACAAACAAACAAAAAACCCTCCTCTGGGCCTGTCAGGATCCCAGACATGACAGGTCATGGAAAGATTCTCTTACCCATTGTTCCTCAGCTTCAGAAGAGCCAAACCCATGAAAACACATCAGCGCACACTCACACCAGAAAACTTTGCTGGATGCCCCCAGTTAACTAATGGAGAGTCTACCTCCCAGAAATGCATGTGTGTGAGCTGAACTTCTCCATCTCCTTGGCCCTCTGAAGCTAGCCTCCTGCTCACCCGAGCATCACACACACACCAACATACACCATGGATCCGTGTTTTAACAAACAGGCAGAATGGTTGGAGAAGTCAGGAAGAAACAAAATTCCTAGCTGCGGAAAACCAGGAAGGGAGATTTCCATTTTGTATGTTTCCTACTAAGGGATTCTTAGAAGTTCACAACCTTCCATAATAAGCTGTCATCAGATACAGTTGTTGCCGAATATGGCCTCAGGTTTGATTGCAGGGTTTTTAAGCATCTGACCCCAGAATGCAATGTTTCAGTGTTCCCTTAGCCTGGCCCTGTCCCTGCTTACAGCCTGGGACAAAAAAATCACAGCATTGAACTATCAGTTAAGGAAACCCAGGGTGTCCGAGTGCAACCATTTAGTAAATGCCTCAAGAGGCGTGACTTCAGTCCCTGCAGTAGATTCTGAAAATATAACCCAGGATTTCCCCCTGCATGTCTAGGCACTGGAAGTCTGAGTCTTCCAGGTTAAGCTGTCCTGAGGCCAGGCATACCTGTCTACGATTCCAGTTCGAGAACAAGCCTCAGCTACTTCTTAGGGCACAGTCTCTGTGCCGTTCGCAGATCCTTCCTTGGTGTTTGAAGCCTCTCAACAAACCGCAGGTGAAAAATATTAGCGTCATCTGCTTCATTTCAGAAGGGTGGGGGGATCTGGGGCTCAGAGAGGCCAAGCAACTTGCCCAGTGCAACCCAGCTAGAGCCAGAATTCTGATTTGCTGACCCCAAAACTCCTTTCCAGGGGACTGTTTCACCAAGAGAGCCAGCCTGCACAGAACTTCAGGAAGCCAATGTCTGCTTATTCCTACTAGTTTGTTATTCAAAGCAACTGCTATTCTCTCCCTCATTAGATCCTCTATTTTTTAACACATGCAATTTTAAAAATTTTAACACATGTAAAAGCAACACAATACTAACCCAATCAATTCAAAAGACTTCTTGAAAACCTCTATGTTTCCTTTGAAAATGAATTCTCTTTCAGATTCCTCCATTACAAAATGGAATCGCAAGACCTCTCTGATGCCTTTACAACAGCCCTGTGCTCTGGGCTTTGCTGCCTCTTCCAGGGACCAGGGCAACACCTCCTCCAGGGGTCTGGGGGATACCTCCAGAGTAGCCCTTCCTTCAGCTGACAGCTGTCATTCACAGTGAGAAGGGGGCAGCGGACCATCATCTGGCATAGGCAACAGGGTCTGGCCCCATCTCCAACAGTCACACCTGTACTAAAACTAAAACACGTGTACGAGCGCATGCGCGCGTGCACACACACACACACACACACACACACACACAGATTGTCATGGTAGTGTTGTTTTTAATCTCAAAAAATTGGAAACAGCCTAATCTCCAACCTCAGGAAAACAAGTACATGATGTTATAGCCATAACTAAGCATACTAAGCAAACCTTAAAAATGAAATTTATGAGAGCTTTTAATGCCCTGGGGACATGCCTATAATCTTGGGCAAAATGCAAAGTTATATATTAAAAAATATATCTCCATTATGTAAAACAGTGAAGAGAAAAGCCAGGGAAGAAATATGTTTAAATGTTAACAGTATTCAATTCTGGAACTATGGGTGCCTGTTAATTTTGAATCATTTTTGTATTTTCCTAATTGTACACAATGAGTATATAATGATTTCATAATTTGTATGATATGTTTTTAGAATTTTTCAAAGACCAAATCCCCAGTGTTCGTGAATTAAGAAGACTGGTTTTTTAAAAAGTACAGAAACAAACAATTCTGGGGAAACTGTAAAAAAAAAAAGTGAGGCTATTAAATATCTGATTGGAATTAAGCCATAAATTAAAAAAATTTTAAAGTATCATGATAGATATGTAAGCCTGCCAGTTGAAAGAACAATGTCTACTTCCGATCCTACTCCCTGACAAGTAATAATGTACCAAATCTTTTAAAATAACAAATGTAACAGGCTTCAGAATTCTGTTCCCTGTCAATCCCGGACTTGAGCTCAAAATGCCTTGCACTGACCTCTACCATTCAGGGTCAGTCTTCAGTAGGGGCTCTTGATGAAATCCCATGGGGGAAGGGAGGCAGAGGTGTAAGCAAACAGGAGCCTCCTCTCCAACCTGGTGCGAGCTTAGTCACTTACTGGAGGAATTTAGAACTCTGTTCCCCCTCCACTATGCAAGCTAGCAGAGGCAGAAAGTAGCAGCAGAAGGAAATGTGTTGATTCCAACCATTCTGAGGCACTCAGACGGCCAATAGCCCATAGCCAATCTTCCCCATTCTTCTTGTAGACCCTGTCCTGTTCATTTGCATTTTGGAGCATTCTGATCCAAGACATGGAGGCATCTAGAATGAATGTTTGGTTTTTTTAAAATCCCCCCCTCCAACTCTTCATCTGACAGCTGATCTATTTTTCTCTTACCTCTCTGTTCTGATGTACTTCAAGCCACCCTTCATATGCATTAGATGTGTCTTTCCCAAATTTCCCCTTTTCATGTGTCACTCCGTTATGCCAGACCCTACCATAGCTCCATCTCCCTCAAGGAATCAGATCCAGACTCCTCAGATCTTCACTACCCAACTTCTGGTCCTTACCCAGGTCCCTCCAAACTCACCCTTCTCTGCTCTACTTCCCCTCCTCACCCCCCCCCCCCCCTCCCTTCTCTCTACCCTCACCCCAGCCTCCAGCCCAGCCCTCTCCACCCTGCAGGCTGCCCTTCAGTGGAACCTTAGAAGTCCCATCAACTGGAAAGAAATTTTCGTTCACTAAAATAGAATAATGGAGTCTTGTCCAAATTATGCTCAAAGATACAATTTTCTCAATGTTAAGTTTTCTCCCACTGACTTTTGTTAAACCTTTGGCACTGGCAGCTCTGCCTATCTCTAGTGAGAGTCCACAGATGGCAGAGCGAAAAAACAAGTCCCTGGTGAAAAATTGTAGGAAAGCCTCAGGAACAGCCCATCGTGTGTCTTCAGTAGCTTATTTATTTCACAGACATGTGCTCACATTGTGGTTTTATAGCACACAAAAAAATAAATCCTCATTTTCTGCTAATTAAATTGCTTAGGCCTATGTGAGAGGATTCTATACCACGTGCTTTTTGCGATCCTCTTTAAAAAAAAAAAAAAATCCTGGTGTTCTTTGCATAAGAAAATTCCGATTGTTGTGAGCCAGGACACCTGGGTGACTTTATAAACAATTGCTTCAGACCCTCTACCCACAACATATCACACACATGCATATTTGTGCCTTTGTCGTTCTGTTCTGCCCCTGCTCTCCACACCCCCTTCTCTGCCGAAGAATACCTCCTCAGCTTTCTACAAGATCCCATTCATATAACACATCCTCCATGAAAGGCATTCTGCCCTCTGTCCTGAGATCCAACAGAACTCCTTTAGTTCCTTCAGAAATCAATGAAGAGAGACACACTCTCGACATCAGAGAGAAGTAGCTAGGAAGAAAACACCAGTGAGATCTATGAGAAAGGAAAATATCACATCGAAAAGCTAGATGTTAGAAACTCTTTCATTTATCCCAGGAAGGTCAGGCGTGATCATGCGAAGTTCACCCAGCACCTGAATTTGTACAGAGAAGAAAGGAGTGAGAACATGTGTTATGTTTCTAATCTATCCCACTGTGCTAGATGTTTTTCAAATATCCTATTTATTCCTTCTTAGAAACCTGAAGGTTTGCATTGGCATCCCTAGTTTATAGTGACAAAACTGAGGCTCAGAGAGATTAAATTTGCTCAAATTCACCCACTTGGCAAGTGACAGAGCCATGATGGAAACCCAGTCCCACCGCTCCTGCCTGCTCGCCACCGGACTTCTTCACACCCAGTCTCCCTGGACAGACTACTCTGTGTAGCAAGAGTTATTATTCCCATTTTTTAGATAGGACACTAACTTGCGGAGAAGCAAAGTGGCCTGCACCAACAGTCACATAATTAACAGTGATGGAGCTGAAGTATGAAGTGGGGCTTTGTCTCTGTATTCACACTCTCCTCCCTCTGTTCACCATACAAGGGAGCACAGGTATAATTTAGTAACTACAAGGGAAGGCAGTGAGTCTGGGAAGCAGGGAGAGGTAGTCTAGCCCACTGAAGATTTTTTAATAAACAAAGAGCTTCTTCCAGACATGAGTCTATAGAGCTATTACCATATTACCTGATGGATTACCTCACAACCATTTACATCTGCGCAGTGTACACAGAGTTGGAAATGAATGCTACCCGCATTCTTTCGGGAATGTGTGGGTTGGAAAAGGTAAAACACGGATCCTGTAATGAAAAATTACATCTCATCGTGGAAGGTAGTCTAATACGTAGGGAGGAAGAGGAAGACCATATTTAGCATTTATATTCTCCTGTGGTTGAGGTGACCCTGTTGGAACAGGCCCTGGGGTCAGTTTCCAGATATAAAATGAACATTCCATAGTGGGAAGGTCCAGATGAAACCCAGATAAATAGACAAAGCAATTAAGTATGCAGAAAAGAGCAGCAGGAGTGAGGAAAGATTGCATGGGCAGTTCAAGTCAAAGGGCAGGGGAAATTCTCCCAATCAGGGTGCTACCTGGTGAAAAAAAAGTCTTCGAAGTTCAGGTAGAAATGCTGATGTTTCTGGGCTGTCTAAAGGGGACCCTTAGGGGTAGGGGTCTCTTCCAGGGAGCTGACCAGTTAGGAAGGCCAGGCAGACCGAGGAGAAAGGGAAAATGGTTCTTCCAATCTGTTTCATGTCACCAGTCCAGTGGCTAAGGGGCCGTCCGCAGGAGAGGATCTAGGTCAAAAGGGTCAAAAAGGGGGCTGATCCCCTTTTTCTCAGCAAGATCTGGATTTCCAAAATGGAAAGGGAAGGTGTGGGCATTTTAGTGCAGTATGAATTCCCCTGGGTTGGCATGGACAGAGATGAAGCTGGAGGGTTTCACCGAGCTCCATGCCATCCCCAATCTGGCTAAACTGAAGCCCCACATTGGGCGCAGGTAGTGTTGCTAAGGAAATGAAGCAATTCCCTCAGCACACAGCCTGAGCTGGTGCAGAAGCCAAGGTTACCAGCTCTTCATTCCTCTCCCACCATGTGGGCAGGCAGAAGCTGGGTGTGCCTAAAAACAAATCCACAAAGAGAGGCTCACCCACCCACCCGCTTTCTCAGGCACCGTTTTGCAGTGCAGGTGAAATCACTTGCCGCTCATTCACGTACTCATTCATCCTTCGTTGACCACCTGTTAGGTGCAGTAGCTGTGTTTGGGGCGGGGCAATCCAGGCAAGCATGAAAGGGGATCCGTAGGAGAGGGTTTCGTCCTGTGGACAATACAGACCCAGGAACAATGTGATCGATACTTTAATCAAGGGTGTCGTGGAGGAGGTGATGTTGGAAGCAACCATTCCGTGTCTTTTGGCTCATCGTTTTTCAGCACCTAAGAGATGTAGCCCACAGTTCCGAAATGTGGATGATCACTCCCAGAATGACTGTCTAAGTCCCCTGACAGCTTATCCCCCAAATCCCTATCTTACTCCATTTCATTCATCTTCCAGCCCTACCCTCCTTCCATCTTGGGGTCTAACCCCACACGTCCCTGAACGTGCCAGTGACTGCCCAGCCTCGCTATGTCTGCGTGAGTCCTTCCTTCTGCCTGGAAGGCCTTTCCCTTCTTGCTCTGCCCAGCAAAACCCTAGTAATTAAACATTCCAGGACTGGCCCAAATATCAACTCTCTCTGATGCCTTCCTTGACCCTAACAGGAAGTACTCACCGCTCCTTCATTTGTACTCTCAGAACCCATTTACTGGTCTCTGTTTCGACACCTGTCAACATCATATCATAGCTATTTGTTCCTGTGCCTTGTACCCACCTCCCACCATGCTGGGAGCTCTTCTCAGACAAGCCCCACTCTGAGGACACCAGCTGCTCCAGAAATGTGTATGGAAGGAGGCATGAAAGTTCCAGCTGTATAAACTCACATGTGTCTTACCTTAATAAAAGCACATTCAAAATGATAGCCCGACTTTGTCTGACAGGAGGGATGGGCCACTCACCTTCCAGGGCCAGACACCCTCATCTGATGATTGCCAGGACTCTGTAATGCTTGGGGGGGGCGCACAGAAATCGAATGTAGTAAAATGCAATTTGTGGGGTTTTTAATGGTATAATGTATATCCTTAGATATGATTGCCTGAGCAGTAGAAAATACCTAGACTGATACACAAGAAACTATTAATAGGGGATGATTCTGGATAATGGGTAAAGGCTAGGAAGATATAGGGGTTTTTGTTTTCCATTCCACACCTTTCTGTGATGTTGAGAATTTTTGTCATGAGTCTCTGTCACTTTTCAAAGAAATAAGACACAAAAATGGATCTTATGACTATATAGTTTTTAATTTTTTAAGTTTTAAATTAAATTTTTTAAGTAATCTCTGAACCCAACTCACAACCCTGAGATCTAGAGTCATGACTGAACCAGGCAGGTGCCCCTTATGACTACATTTAAAATGAACCACTTCAAGTTAGGTTTATAATGTTACTAAAAAACACAATCTGCAGTCTTACTAGAATGTTCATAGCCATCTCTCTAGGAATAGCAAAAACAAGAAACTGCCTGAATGTCCATGAACAGTAAAATGGATATATCAGCCGTAATATATTCATATGATAGGATACTATGCAGCAAAGACTGAATGAAACAGAGCTACACACTACAAAAAGAATGACTCTTCCAAATATAGTAAAGAAAAGAAAAGAAACTGGACACTGAAGAGTTTGTACTGTACAATTCCATCTATAAAAAGTACAGAAAGAGAGGGCGCCTGGGTGGCTCAGTGGGTTAAGCCGCTGCCTTCGGCTCAGGTCATGATCTCAGGGTCCTGGGATCGAGTCCCGCATTGGGCTCTCTGCTCAGCAGGGAGCCTGCTTCCTTCTCTCTCTCTCTGCCTGCCTCTCAGTGTACTTGTAATTTCTCTCTGTCAAATAAATAAATAAAATCTTAAAAAAAAAAAAAAAAGGTACAGAAAGAGGCAAGACTGGTCCATGATAACAGAAGACACAATAGGGGCTACTTTTGTGGGGAGTGGGGAGAGGGGAGTCACTGGAGAGAAGGGGGCACGAAGAAGTCTTTTGGGAACAGGGAACTGATAACGTTCTCTCTTGTAATCTGGGTCTAGATGCACGGAAGTTCTTGCTTTGTGAAAATTCATCAAGTTCTACACTTACAATTTGTGTCCTTGCCTGTATACATGCTTCAGCAAAAAGTAAACAAAGTCACAAAATAGGTCACAATTGAGAATTCAGAGCAGTCCTTACCTCAAGCTGATAATCTCTCTTAAGAGCAAGATGCCAACCTTCCAGCCTCCCAAAACATTCAGCGATGGGACAATGGAGATGGGAGCCCAACTGTGCCCCTGTGTCCTGCCCTGAGGCAGAGCCCATGCTGCGAAGAGGAACAGAGGACCTGAGCACTTCCACGGGGTAGAGAAGTCAGAGCTTTCCTGGGATGGGAGGCTGTTCTCATGTTTTGCATTTTTTCTTACGTAGTTTGGCTATTTCATGGGAGAGACTGTGGAGAAGGGATGAGGAGAGGTTTTTAGGTGGGCTCTGGTTTAAATAGAAGGTGCCTTATGTCCCAGAGGTAAGGGGCAGGTGACAGACTACTAGGAAGAATCATGGTGAAGGAGAAACAGAAGGGGACATTACTTGTATTTAAACACTGACCATTTGGCTCTATAGGGCAATAAGGGGGAAAGACTGCCTCAGGTCTAAAGGGTAGGCTGGATGTCTGGTTGAAGCCATATGATCAAATCCACGGATGGGGCATTTCACCTGGGGGCTCCCGTACCAGTGGCTGTCCTTGATCTTTCCTTTGTCCAACTCAAACTAAATGCAACCCCCTCCACAGGCCTGACAGAGCCGAGGCAGAGATGGGCACTTCAGAAGCCAAGCCAAGAGCTGAAAGAACGGCCCTCCTTACCATCCGCTCTCCAGCTGCCACGTTGAAGCAGGCCCATGAGAGAATCCACATTCCAGCCCCGACAGCCTGCCCTTCCAGCGGGCCCAAGGGGCGATGCCAGAGAGAGGCCTTGCAGAGCCCGAGGTGGCAAGTTCTGAGCCTGCTACTCATACGTGGGAGGCTGAACTGAGAACATGGCAGTAAGTGTTAACCCCTGGCCATAAGGAACTCTCCACAATGGCATAAAGGAAGCAAAAAGAGGACTCTGAATGGTCAAAATAGATTTTGCCAAGTCGACACATTCAAGTTCATCCACTTCCTCATTGGAGGGGGCCTTGTGGCTCTCACCCAGAACCCGTGGACCCTTTCTCTACGCCCAATTCAATCTCACTTGGTTGGCTGCTTTCCCTTTGCGGATCAGAGGCAGCAATTTACAGCAGCCATGAAGGGCTGCTGGAGACGCATGTTCTTAACATGCAGACAAGTTCTGACTGACACGCTAGGGTGGCAAAGGAGCAAGAAAACTTTAAAGATAAGACCCGGGATTCCCCCCCAAATTCCAGCAGCTTGGTGGGGCTCCTTTCTTTGAGGACAGGCAGTCCTTCTTGGGCCTGGGGGGTTGAGCAGGATGTTGGGCTGTGACTGTCCCACCGGAGGGCCAAGGAGGCTCAGGAGAGACAGCAGGGGCACTTGTATACAGCAGAGAGCCCACCACAGAGCCGGACTCCTCCCTGAAGGCTGTGAGAGTCCTAGGAAGTTTCTGAAGATTTTCACTATCTTATTAGTGAAAAAGAATTCCTCAGCCATCAGGAATCTAAATATGACATGCACTCCAGGTTTCCTGGAGAGTAGATGTTTTCTAAAATCTAAGAATTGAAAGTTAGGAGAAGGAGGCAGGAGAGAGGATGTTCTCAAGCTTAGGAAATGAGCCAGGAGAGGAGTGAGGTCCCACTAGGCCTGGCTTGTGGGTCAGAGGCCTGGCTTGTTCCTTCCTCACTATGACAGCTCAGACAAATTTGTTAATCTCTTGCTATGACTCTCAGTTTTCACAGCTGCAAATTGGGTGTTCTTGCTCCCTCTGACGAGGATTGGGAGTATTAACTAAGACAACGTACACAAAGCGCCTAGCTTGGCGTCTAGGGGACGGATGATCAGTAAACGCAATTTCCATTCTCTTTCTAAAGTGGCTTCACTGAACACCAAGACTTGCTGGCCCAGGAGTGTCATTCAGAAGTCAGAGTGGCTCTGTCTTTAAGTGTCTGCGTTCGGCTCAGGTCATGGTCTTGGGATCCTGGGATTGAGCCCCACATCAGGCTCCCTGCTCAGCAGGAAGCCTGCTTCTCCCTCTCCCACTCCCCCTGCTTGTGTTCCCTCTCTCTCTGTCAAATAAATAAATAAAAATCTTTAAAAGAAGACGAAGACGACGACGATGACCAAGAAGTAGTAGTAGTAGTAGTCAGGTGGGAGCTGCTGGAGCAAGTCCCCAAGGAAGCACTGGGACCTCCAAGGGAGTGGTCAGTAAGCAGCCAGAGCACCTAAAGCAAATGAGGGAAAGACCCAGAGGGAAACTGCAGAAACATAGACTTCATGAAGTGTTTCAGAGCAAGGACTCCGTTCGAGATCTACATTCAGCTCCTGACTCCAACTCCTACTCTTAGATCTTAGACCAATTCCTTAACCTCTCTTGGCTTCCTGATCCATGAAGGTCTAGGAAGGTCAAGGGGGTTAGTACAAGCATATCCCCTCACCTGCCTGGTGCAGCAAAATGCTCTCTCAGCTCTGTCTGTGGTCCTGCAGGTCCTTCCCTGGGGCTGAGGTGTCCCAGCAGAGTGGGGACCCGCGGGCTCTGGAGGGACCCTTAGAGACATTCTCTCTCTCACTGGGTGCTTGTACTGTGACCTGGAGTGATTTATGGAACTTTCCCAGGCTGAAAATCCTTCATCTGTGAAAAGTAGATGTGGTAATAATAGTACCTCCCTCAGAGGACTGTTGTTGGGACTAAATGTGCTAACACATGTGAAGGGTTTGGGAAAGTGTCTGGCTCATATGAAGCACTCAGTAAATGTCAGCTGTTATTATTCTCCGGCTATAAGGAACCCTGAAGGCAATATGGCCCCTGTTTGTTTAAAGAGACATTGAATCTAAAAAATTTTCTTTTCTCTCTCTCCATTGTTAGGGTATTTACTTCTAAATTTTAGAAAGGAAGAGATACTAGCCAAATGGAGTTCTTTATTTCTCCCTTGAAGACAAAACAAACAAATGAACAGTTCCTTACCTTTTTGACATTGCCCTCAAATCTCTTCCTCCATATTATACTGGATGTGTCCATGCAGCCCACACCCTAGCCTCCATCTAGGGCTACACTCACCAGGACAGTTCTAACAGAGGAATGGGAGGCAGTCCCCCAAGGTGAGGGACCAGGAGCAGGACGCTGCCACATTTTCTGCCACCATTTTGGTGATCAGCTAGAGGCAGAGTTGGCTGCCTCAGGCTTTAACCTGCTTTGGGGGTTTTAGGGAAAACTTTAAAAGCTGCCCTCTAAGGGAACATGTTTTCAGGCTTGGAGCAAGGAACTTGTTTTTCCATCCTTCCATGTTCTTTCCCTGAAGACATACTGCATATCAAACAACAAGGTGTGAGTTATCCTGTTGTAATTAAGTGAGTTTTGCTACCACTAGAAGACAAAAGTTAGGTTGACACAAGATGAGTGTTCCAGAGGACTGGTCACTCTTTTTGGTATCTTTTCCAGCCCTGTTACTCTCCTGGAACAGAAGAAACAGTACATTAGAACATACGAAGGACAAAACCTTCAATGCAAGTGATGTTCTGAGGAAAGACTCAATGTACTAGACAAAGAACTTTTTTTTTTAAACAGGGGTACAGGTTTACACTTCACAGCACTCACCATAACACATACCTTCCCCAATGTCCATAATCCAACCACCCTCTCTCTACCCCACTCCCCACAGCAACCCTCAGTTTGTTTTGTGAGATTAAGAGTCTCTTATGGGCTGTCTCCCTCCCGATCCAATCTTGTTCCATTTATTCCTTTCCTACCATCCAAAACCCCCATGTTGCCTCTCAACTTCCTCAAATCAGGGAGATCAAATGATAATTGTCTTTCTCTGATTGACTTATTTCGCTAAGCATAATACCCTCTAGTTCCGTCCACATCATCACAAATGGTAAGATTTCATTTCTTTTGATGGCTGCATGGTATTCCATTGTGTATATATACCACATCTTCTTTATCCATTCATCTGTTGATGGACATCTAGGTTCTTTCCATAGTTCAGCTATTGTGGACATTGCTGCTATAAACATTCGGGTGCACGTGCCCCTTCGGATCACCACTTTTGTATCTTTAGGGTAAATACCTAGTAGTGCAATTGCTGGGTCGTAGGGCAGCTCTATTTTCATCTTTTTGAGGAATCTCCATACTGTTTTCCAGAATGGTTGTACCAGCTTGCATTCCCACCAACAGCATAGGAGGGTTCCCCTTTCTCCACATCCTCACCAGCATCTGTCGTTTCCTGACTTGTTAATTTTAGCCATTCTGACTGGTGTGAGGTGGTATCTCATTGTGGTTTTGATTTGTATTTCCCTGATGCTAAGTGATGTGGAGCACTTTTTCATGTGTCTGTTGGCCATCTGGATGTCTTCTTTGCAGAAATGTCTGTTCATTAGACAAAGAACTTCTAAATACGGACACCTCTTTTTTTTTTTTTTTAAGATTTTATTTATTTATTTGAGAGAGAAAGCAAGTAGAGGGTGGTGAGGAGCAGAGGGAGAGGGACAAGCAGACTCTGCCCTAAGCACGGGCCCAATGCGGGGCTCAATCCCACCACACTGAGAACATGACCTGAGCCAAGATCAAAAGCCTTAACTGACTGAGCCACCCAGGTGGCCCCTAAGAGTAAAGGAACTCTTATAAAGTACAGATAACAGGAGAAGATGGGGAGTAAAATGGGGATGGCAGCAGAGGACATAAGTCGCCAAGAAGGAGAAACAGATGGAAAGGAGGAATAGGTATGGAGAAAAGACATCAGAAATGCTAAGCAAAAAGGAACCAACTCTGGGCCCAGGAGTCAGCCTGCCAAAGTCGGTCACCATGAGTTACACCATCATGTTTCACACTATAGCTATGGGGCCTGGGCCCCCAAGGACCTCCCTGTTCAACCCAAGCTCCAAATTCCAGAATCATAGACTCTTAGAGCTAGAACAATTCCCTGCAAGCATCTATCTGCATCCCCCCCCCCCCCCCCCGTCTCTTCACTGAGCCACTCTAGACATCCCAAAGTCCTGCCTCATACTACACCAAGCTAATATCTGCTTCCCTGTGACATCAGCCAGTTCTGTCCTCTACTATTTGGGGTTCAAATGATATTTCCTGGTGATTTGCTGATCAACTGAGACACATGCAATTTTTCCCACATAGGGTCTCTGGAGCCTGCCTGCCTTAGAGCAGTGGATGTAGAGCTAATCTGGGCGGGGAGTCTAGCTGAAGAGAAAAGGCCCTCAGGGCAGTTAGCAACTCAGTGGCAGCACAAGAGTGGGGTAAAATCTCCATCCACCAAACAGAAATAGCATTACCTGGCAATGAATAGAGGTTCTAAGGGAAAAACTGTCCTTGAGCTGGGGTCAGAAGCAAAATACTCTATTGGAAAATCAAATATGGAACTGCTTGTTGAAAGTTCAGAGCACCTTCCCACCCATCAACTTGTGCTACCCCCAAGTATCTTGCAGAACCAATAGCTCTCACGGGACCAGTGCTGGGTCCAGGACTCCAGCAGTGTACTCCAGTTTCCTTTGGTGTACCCTAACATTTCTTGGGCTATAAATGACAAAACAAGTGGCTTCTCTCTTTAAGATACACAACTAGGAACAGAAAAGAAGGTGGGCAAATTTTGACTTAAAAAAAATTTCCCCCCTAAAAATCCATATTGCATTCCCCAGGCAGGGGTGGTGGCAGCCCCACAGTTGGCTACCCTGGGACCCCCTTCACTGGGGGAGAGGCTCTCCTCTAACATTTGATGTTTTTCCTCCCTTCCACGGGCACACGGGGTGAATGGCAGGGCACCCCAGCATCCTGGGGGAGAGCAGAGAGCTGCCCCGCCTTCACAGAAGGGGGTAGAGGGAGCAGAGTGGGGAGAGAATTGCTTATTTATTTGTTTCCTGGAACACCCTGTTAAGAATCTCAGCAATTGCAGTTAGTGCCCGATCGTTTGGCAGGCAGAGTAGCTTCTCGCCGTTCCCAGCTGCACGGGATCTAATTCGCAAATGCACCATCTTGCATTCAATACTTAAATGGAAAACAAGCAGTCCCGGAAGGGAAGCAGGCGGTCTAACTCTGCAGGCCGGTTTCGGAGGGATTTACGTTTCTAGGTCGGTTGACTGGTTAGTGCCATCCCCGGAGAGGATTTCTTTGAGCTCCGACCCTCTCTCATCTCATCTCGGGTCCAGAACCCACTCTGGCGGACGTTGTAAACTGCAATTAAACAGGGGGAGCAAACGGAATTTGTTTGGGCCTTAGGCCTTGCCAGAATAAAATAGTAACTAAAATCTGTTTGAGAGCTCAGATTTTAAAGGGAGATACTGCTTATTTCTCCCCACTGGAAACCTGGTTAAAAGAAATTAAGGCCTCTCTTAAAGGTACCTAAGATTAGAGGGCTTGGTTTCCGTTTTCTGTGTTTCTGTGGGCCAAACGCCCAGGTCGGTCAGCGAGTTTCTTTCTGGGTGGAATGACGAATTTCTCTCGCCTGAATTCTAAAATGATAACTTTGCTTGGTGCTGCAGCTGCGAACGTCTGGCGCCCAGTGGCCCATCCTAGCAGTGGCCTTGCGGGGCGGGGGTTGGGGGCGAGAAGCAGGGGTGAATGGAGACGTGGGAAGAGCCAAGCCTCGGTGAAAAGTTGGGAGAGCTGTGAGGAGGGAAGTAAACGCGACTCTTCGCGGCTTCGTCCCCTTTAAGTGCTTCACTGACTCAGCTAAGCTTCCCCCTCAGGTCGCGTTTTTTATGAATGAAAAACGTCCTTACATTCATTATATAAACAAGCCTGCGCTGATTGGCCAGTGGCCCCCGGTGCATAAATTATGTAAAACAGACCCCTGAGGGGGCGGAGAGGGACGCGTTATTGACCAATGGGGGCTGTAGTTGATGGGGCGGCTTGGCTGGATTTGCCCGCAGAGAGGGTAAACAAGACGTGATAGACAGGCGGAGGAGCTGCCTCGGGCCAATGAGAACCAGGCTGAGCTAGGACTGCTGGCCAATGGCGGCAGGCGGAGCAGCACGCCCCGGGGGGCCGGGCCAGCGCTCCAGCCTGGTTGGCAGCTGCGGCGCAGAGTCCAGCCGCTGGTGCGCAGAGCGGTTCAGCGTCCCCGGAGCGGTTCGGCCCAGCCATTCGCCCAGGCGCCCAGGCCCGGTGCGCGCGTGCGTGAGCGCGCCTGCGCCCCGGGGCCGCTGCAACGGGAGGAGAGCGGCTGCCTCAGGTGAGGGGGCGTCGAGGAAGCAGGGGGGCATCGAAGGGGGTGTCCAGTAACGGGTCCGAAGGGCCCAGCTGGCGAGAATTCACTGGCTGATTCAGAATCTTCAAAGTCCGGGTGTACTTTCTATCTGGACTGAGCTCTCCACCCCCACCCCCGAGCGGGCTGCCCCCTCCTCCCGTGGCTCGCTTCGGTTCGGTTCTTGGGAGGCGTAGGGTGGGGGTGGCTAACGGTTCCGGAGCGTTCGGAGAGCGGGTTTCCGCACGTCACGAGGAGGCGCGCCCGGGCGCGAGGTGCTGGGGCTCTCGGGTGGGGATGGGCGGGGGAGGGACGCTGAGTTGCGGGGCTTTACAATCTCTGGAGGTCTGAGAGCCCGCGAGAAGAGACGCCCGGCGAAGCTTTTCTGGTGGGGAGGAGGGGGCGGGAAGCAGCTTGAAGGGGAATATTTGAGAGGTGATGCCCCCCAAAGTACCAGGAAGGGTTAAATGACACAGGCATGTGCAGCCTGAGGGTTTGAGGGTTGGCCAGGAACTTATGCAGGCCTTGCAAGTTTCAGATTGTGGAAAGTGGACACTCAATCCCCCAACTCCCACCCCCAGCAGCCTGAGGGCGTCAGGCTGCATCGCGGTTCTCGAGAAATCGGGGAGCATCAGTGCAGCGGCCTGAAGATAGTGGGGGGGGGGGAGCGGGTGCGGGGTGGGGGTGGAGAGATGCTGGAGCCTCTCGCTGGATTAGGGATCTGTCCGCATTTTCAGAGGAGAGGAGACCTCTGGGGGGAACCGAACTCCTGGCTGAGGAGGAGTGCCAAGAGCAGCTGTTTGGATGTTTGGGGGTCTGGGGCCGGGGGGCCGTTGCGGGTGGTTGGTAGCGCCCGGCGCCGCGGCTCAGTTTTATGAATGTGGATGACTTTATGAATGAAGCGGGTTTCTTTCGTTGGCTCGCTGCTCCCTGCGGCTTTTTTTTTTTTTTTTCTTTTCCTTTTTGTGAATGAAGCATTGAGCTTTCTTCCTAAATCGCTGGGGGTGAGGGGCCTGCGTCGGAGGCTGGGCGTGCGTTGGAAGTGGGGGCGGGGGCTCATCCAAAGGAGTTTTCATGAATGGGGAAGGCTGGGAATTGGGTGGAAGTGTGTCTTGTTTTGTGAATGGGGCCCAGCGCGAGGGATCCAGTTACAGCCTTTACCTGATGTGGCGGCCGCGGCTCGCTCTTCCATTCATAAAACCAGGCCCGCTGCGCGCCGCGGGGGAGGGGCCTCGATCTCGCCGCTGCGCCGTGTTAAAGTTTTCCTGGGGGCACCGGGAAGGGGGGACCACAAAGGAAGTGGTTTAAACTCCCCTAAGGCTTTACAAAAAATTATACTTCGAACAAGATTTTCCTAGCCCTTGAACTCTGAGAGCTGCTTTAAAAATTCTCGATGCCCCTCCCTGGTTCGCTTATGGCAGCTTCTTTCTTTTATTTCATTTTTTAAAAAGGTATTATTGCTCTTCGTGGTGAGATATCTTGCAACGTATTTCATCGTGAGACTCGGAAATATGTCCCTCTCCGATCTCTTCTCCGTTGTGCCTTTTCCCCTATAGACACTGACATAAATTCTAAGGTCACGATTTAATCTGACAGATTTTGAAGTCTACAGAGGACTCATTTTCATGGCCCTCAACTCACTGCCGACGTTTCTCAGATTTTGTGTATGGGTTAGTGACATTTGAGAAAGAGGCTTTATTCGGAACGTTTAGCGCTGTTTGGAAGGCATGCAGGCATGCCAGCGGGAGTGTTTTTCTAGGAAATTATGGACTGTGTACAGTTTTGCTCCTCTCCCTCTTTCTCTTTGACTTTGAAAATTTCTGAGTAGTTGGGCCAGAGTGCTGAGAGGACCATGAAGGGTTTTCTTGTATCCTGCTCACTTAAGAAAAACAAGTTGCGTGGAATTGCCCACTGAGAGAAAGTTCCCTATTTAAAATTTGTACACAAGGTAAACAAAAGAATTATCTGCAAACATTTTGCTTTGTTTAGAGCTGCGTAAATGAAATTACTGTTTTCTCCATTTTGTTGATTTAACCGCATTTCTATTTGGAGAATGAAATAAAGGTGGTACCTACCTAAAATTGTTATTTATTCCTCTGAAATTAGAAAACGTTCCCTCCTGGGGCGCCTGGGTGGCTCAGTGGGTGAAGCCTCTGCCTTTGGCTCAGGTCATGATCTCAGGGTCCTGGGATGGACCTGAGATTGGCTCTCTGCTCAGCAGGGAGCCTGCTTCCCCCGTCTCTCTCTGCCTGCCACTCTACCTACTTGTGATCTCTGTTGGTCAAATAAATAAATAAAATCTTTAAAAAAAAAAAAAAGAAAAGATAAAAGATAACTTTCCCTCCTTCCCATATTGACCTTCAACCTGTCTTCCCAGGCCTAAGACTTGACAGTGCTGAATTAAGTTTTAATATTTTTTTGCAAGTTTGGGGAAAATTGACTTCACTCTAAGAAACAAACTAAATTTTCTGTACATGGATCTTTTGCTTTTAATGCTTTTTTAAGATCTCTGGTAGAGATATATTTAAAATCTGTGTGTTGGAATTTAGTTTCCTTGATTCATTACTTTTCATGGCTATTTTATTTATTTTAGAAGTTGGTGATATCACAGATAATCTCTGTAAGTTGCCATAGGAATATTTGTGACATTACAGACACTAGATCTGTTTGAACAGAAGAATTAGGATTTAAAAGAGTGTTGTGTGAAGATTAATATATCTCTGATCAATATATGCCTGGAACTATATATGGTATCTTATCACTGACCTACAAACTACTTTTAGAAACACTATGTATGTCAAATTTTTAATTGCCAATAATTTGGAAGGCTTAAACCCATTTTTCTACTTCCTGTCACTGTACTGTCAAAAATTAAATTATCTCTTAAAAAAAAAAAAAAAGACCTAACATTATAAATGCCCTGGAGAATCTTCTATTGGAGAGAAACTTGAAATCACCCTTTTATAATGACAAGAACGAGTTTTGGTTTTGGTTTTTATAGGGAACAGACAGTAACAAACTTATGATGTTAATGATTAGAGAGAGGGGTAAGGACAGCTAGGTAAATGGATTGACACTAAGTACACTGTGAACTTATGATGCCCTTAATCAGGCACACCTTTAGTCTGTAAATCTTACACCCTGACTGGGCTTTAAGTACCTCAGAGAAAGGTAGTGATTTTGCACAGGCCCTACAAAAAGAGCAGTAAAAATTACTTAATTTCTCCTTTTCCCCCTCTGTTAAAATCTCCCAAATTCCTATTACAGGAGGACCCCTTTCCCCCCAGAAAGTACTCAATGCTGAAACCTTTCAAAGTGATATTCGAGGCATTGGAAACACCATGGATGGGTTTTATGATCAGCAAGTCCCTTTTATGGTCCCAGGGGTAAGTTGATGTGGCTTTGGTTTGTTTTGTTCTCTCTCTTCAAATATGAGTCTTCTCATTGGTTTAGTAGCACAATCCCCTTTGACCCCTTTATTACCCTTGAGCCTTCACCGTGTCTTGGCCTCTTTCAGAAATCTCGATCAGAGGGATGTAGAGGACGGCCTGTGATTGACAGAAAGAGGAAGTTTTTGGACACGGATCTGGCCCATGATTCTGAAGGTAGCGAAGCTTTTTCCCTTTGGTCTGTGGCTTCTTCAAATGGTCCCCTGTGAGAGCCACATGTAGACTCACCCTCCCTGTTCTCCCCAGCACAGGAGTTCTCATTCTGGTGTCTTCTGTTTTCAATTCCAGAGTTGTTTCAGGATCTCAGTCAACTTCAAGAGGCTTGGTTAGCTGAAGGCAAGTTTCTTGGCTGTCCGATTTTCCATATAAAACATTTCGCTGTGCTTTGTAATAAAACTTAATGTCTAAAATAAAAATCTCTTTTCCAGCACAAGTTCCTGATGATGAACAATTTGTCCCAGATTTCCAGTCTGATAACTGTAAGTACCTTTTTGGGGGTGGCACGTTTGTTCCGAAAACGTTTGGTCTTGGAACATCCATGTCTGGAAGACTCTTTTCAGCCATTGCCAGCGTATTTGGACAGTGGGATGCATTTAGTTTCTTTTAATAATTCAGAGTTAACCCCCAAAACTTTTGTTTCATTCCTTATTGGAGTTATTTCTAAAATGCTTTTATTCCTTTGCAGGTAAGATTTACTGAACATAATTTCACTTAAATTTCTTTTTACCTAAGAATATTGCAAGCCTTCAAGCTCAGAATTATCAATCAACTGATATCATATAAATAAGATGTTGGACTTAACATCCATTAACCAGACATTATTTTATGGTGTTTTTTGTTTTTTTTTTTGGTTTGTTTTATAAATTAATTCCTTGATGCAGATCATGAGTCTGACATTTTTTTCTCTTTTAAAGGTGCAGAAAATAGTTAATGGAAGATTCCAGTTAATTGTGGCCTCACCCAACATGTTGTCGATTTTGTTTCTACTTCTAAGTTGACACAGGGTGGTCACGGTGTGACCTGATTGACTCTTATTTTTCGTGTAGTTCAGGACTTATCTTTCAGAGAGGAGTCTAAACTTACTCTTCGAATGTTCGTGAAGGGCCCCTATCATTGTGTTAATAAACGCAGTGGGAAGCTCAAAAGATGGTTCTCGGTGCTGGCAAGGGCATGGTTAGCTTTGTGCTGATCTTTCCGGGCTGTCCTCAACAGGTTTGGGAGCTTTTATGGTCCAGGCAGAGCTATCAAGGACAAAGCCAGCTGATGAAATGTGAGCAGCACAGGGCAGCTCTAGAGAGCATTAGTCACTGGCGAGTGAGCAGGTTTAAAGAGAGGCCTGGAGAAAATGCTGCCTCTCTTGAGGGTTGCATCATAGAGAAATTCATGTCTCTTAGTCATAGTTTATAATAGCAAGCACCTGAGCCAGGCAAGGATTCGATTTCTCATTTTGTACCAACAAATTCTTCCCTGCTTTGTTTGTGTGTGTGTGTATTTATGTGTGTATATGTGTGTAAATGCCATGAGAGAGAGAGGGTTCTTTGTATCCAAGTAAAAGCTGGCTATTCGAAATTATTGGATAAAAGACCAGAGGTACCAGCTAAACATTCTCTAATGCACCCTGTTCAAGGCACAATTCCATGAAATTTAAAAGGGAGTAAACTCTAGCCCACAGATGCATACTTACCTTAGCGATGTCAGAACTCGCTATAGTTTTACTATAGGAAGCTGCATGCATGTTAATTATTGCCCTTTGATTGCTTTCAAGTGTTTGGGAAGGTTGCCACTAAAAGGCTAAATAAAGATAACCCAAATATTGTGTATGTGCGTGTGCGTGTGTGTGTCCGTGTGTGTGTTGCAAGATAAAAGACAGGATTTGTAATCCCACTTTGTTCTGTGTTGACAATTTGGCCCAGCCTTTCCCGTTCCTGCTCAGAGCAGCATAAACTGCAGTCTGCTTGGGAGGTGGCTTTCTTGGCAGAAGTTCTTTGAAATGCTTTTATGACACTTTTGTTTGTTTCTCTGTAACCCAAAGAGTTAAGAGGGAGTTGAGATGACTGCATTCAAATTGATTTCATGTGCTGAAGCAAAGGTATGCTCTTTAGAGAAAGATGTCAGTAAACAAGATTTATATTTGAGATGAGAGATGTTTATCTGCAGGAATAGGCTAAAGTGAAGGAATCAATAAATGTGTTTTGGCTCCTTAGAAATAATTCCCACTCAGCCAATAGAATGTGCTAAATTCTTCAATTAAATTGCCATACCTACCTAAAATGGAGATGCTTTGAGAGGTTTCTGCTTACCAAGTGGGATGTGTTTTTTACTTTTGTTTGCTTTTTGCCTTAACTTCTTAAGGTTGAGCTTTTCTGTCCTTTAAGGATGAAACAGACAGTTGAGTAGCCTCAAAAAGTGTTTTAATCATTCTCTCCGCTTCTCTGACTCTTATTTCGGGAGATGGAGCTTTAAGAAGGAGGGCTTTAAGCAGATCAGCTTGCCTTAGAAGTTAAGTAAGAGTATAAGGTTGGGGTGGGATGTTCTTGAGCTGTTCGCCTTTCCTGTTGTTTGTGACTGGTTTGACTGCAGTTGTGACTGACAGTGGAGATGGAGGGGGTACTGGGCAGACTTCTCTGGGAGCACCTCTCACAGCCTTGGATTGAGGATCAGCTTTGACTGCAGTCACCTTCTGGAAGAGCCCATGATTATTCTAGGGGAAGAGGAGAAACCCATTCAAATAAAACCTTATGAGTTGATTTGAATCAGCCAATCAATGAACTGTAAACCAAACTGCACTTGCCCAGTAAAGTAAACCTTTTCCCTATAGTAGCAAAAGCATTTGTAACAAATATTCTTCTGTGGCCTGCCACACTGATTATACTTGGTCCTTTTAAGATGATTTGATTAATTTTCCTGTGTGTGTGTGTGTGTGTGTGTGTGAGAGAGAGAGAGAGAGAGAGAGAGGGTGCAAAGGCAGAGAGAGAGAGAGTGTGTGTGTAGGAGGGTGCAAAGGCAGAGAGAGTCTGTGTGTGTGTGTGTGTGTGTGTATGGGAGAAAAAGAAATACTAAGTAATGTGGTAATTTTTATTTTAGAATGTCAGTTTTGAAGATTATGGCTTACTTTTTTCAGTAAGTGCTATGAGCTCAGCTTCTAAAGAGATTATGTTTTGTAAGTTTTCCAGATTTGGGTTCCTACCCAGAGGCATCTATCCATAAGTGTGATTTGAATAAATGAAACCATTGTTCTTGTAAGTCTTAGAGAAATGTTTAGCTTACTTCTAGCTATATAGATTTCACCTTACCTCACAAATACAGACATTAGCAAAGTATCCCCCCATCTGGAAACTCTTAAAGATCAAATTCAAGGCAACAGAAAGTGCAACCTATAGACGATAGAGGTTCTGCCGATGCCCCCGATTGTCCCCTGATCCTGAGAAGTAACCTTGAAGTCCTAGATTGTTTGGGCTGCAGGTCCCTTGTAGACATAGCCTTCCTAACCCCTTCATTTTACAGAAGGGATAATATAAGGTCCAGATAACTGGAGAGACTGACTGGTAGGTTGGGACAAAGGGGAGGGGTTAGGT
Organism: Mustela nigripes; assembly: GCF_022355385.1. Taxonomy (NCBI): domain Eukaryota; kingdom Metazoa; phylum Chordata; class Mammalia; order Carnivora; family Mustelidae; genus Mustela; species Mustela nigripes. The sequence goes on from NC_081558.1 coordinate 111,231,199, forward strand.
GAAATGAGAAAAAGAAATTATAAAATTTTATCCTTACAAAAGCTCTCACAGAGCTGCAGGGCTGGGGGGTATTGGCACATGCAGGTGTGGTCCAGGCTCTCCCTAATGATTCCAAAAAACCTAGAGCCAGCCCTCAGAAAAAACTTAGGGAGACCATAGGCCAACCAGTTTGACACTTCAGTTCTCTTCATTCCGTGATCCTGAAAAGCTTATTAAATATCTTGGTGCTTTGAGTTTTTCCATCTAGGATTTGGAAGAGATCTATAAAACAGAAAAATTATAAAACTGACATCTTTCCTATAAGGCACACTAGTGTACATACAGACAAAACTTATCTGTATACATCCTATATAATATAAATAAGTTTGTGTACATATATATCCATATAAATGTGTGTATAGCTAAATATGTGTGTTAACACAGAGCTGCATACCTGGACTCTGGGTCAGTGGTTAGCTGTGTATATGTTTTTACTGTACATTTTCATAGAATTAACTATAAATCAAAACCATGGATAAGATTGGAACTCAAAGTGCTTAGATTTGGGGAGGGGGAGCTTACATTAATTTTTCTGGACTGACTTGGCACTTAAAGGTATTACTAGATTTTAGGATATATCAATAGTGTTTTTTAAATGCAGATTTCAGTTCTAATTTTCTTTTAATTACACTCATTTGTTTGAATTGTAATATTGTGAATGTTTACCTGTCAGCATCTTGAATAACAAAAATATTTTATAGTGGAGAAAAGGCATGATAAAAATCTTATTTTAAAACCATGGCCTCCATAGCAAATATAATTTAGAGAACTGTTTGAAAATCCAAATGACCTCATTTTCCCCTTGAAGTGTTCTTTTTTAGATCTGTGTTTTAAAAAGAATTGACCGATCGGAGGAAGTACTAGTAATTTCCTAAGGACTGGCTAATTAACTGATAAAATCGACTTCTCATAAATACATTGTAATAGGTGGCTCAGGAAAAAGGCAGCCCTTGAGCCTAAAACGCATTGATCTTAATCCTGTTTTAATATGAAATTATTCAACTGGACTTTTTTTTTTTTTTTTTTTTTAAACTACATGTGAAGTTGATAGAGTAGAGACAGAGTCTTCTTTTGGAGAGTGAATGCACATCATTTGGGGCCCACTTTGGAGCAAGACTCTTAAGTTTACTTGCTCTGTGGTCTTAGACCATTTCTATTTGAAAAGATGGTCCCTAAGTCTTTTTGTTTGGAAGCTAAGAAAGTAACAGTAGGCACTTTAAGCACTTGGAAAATGAGAAATGTGGGGGACTCAAAGCTATCAGTTTGTCCTTTTTGGGAGCCAGAAGTTCTGAAAGTAGAAGACAGGAGTGTTGGGGGTGGGGGGGTGTAGAGGGAAGAGGTCATATGACTCCAGGCTACAGTGTATCTTTCAGAGTCTTTGTTCTAGCCCACTACCTTACCACAGAGAGGGTGCTAAGCACTGGAAATCCTTCCTGTTCTGATAGCCTCTAAGATCCATAGACCAGACTCTTAAGGATCCAAGACCTAGAGTCCCCATTTATCTAAGAGAGCCATATGTTCACACGAAATCTATTTTCTCTGACTTTAATTCAGTTAGGCTTATTAAAAACAATGACTTTTTCTCTTCCTCTTTGATGTCTTTCTGCTCTTAGCCCTCTAATAAAACCCAGTAACCTTTCCAGTCCTTTGTGTTTGGCAAGAACTTGGGACGGGGAATTACATGTGTGTCTGCCCCAGGCACATCACTTATGTAAATTTCAGAGCTCACAAAATCCTGGTATCCTTCGAGAAATTACCATCTACCCTGTTTTCAGCATTCTTCTAGTTTTATAAGATTTAAGATATGGGCGGCATGACAGAGCTGCAGATTTGTATTATCTGCCATTTTTACCATCTAGGGGTATCATTGTTTTCATTCCAGTCTCAGGAAAACTGTTCGTGGTGGTAGGCTTGGGTGGGGTGTGTGATTCTCTACCAAGGGACTGTAGCCTCCACATGTGACTTCAGTTTTAATGGCGGTAAAGTAGAACCAGCCTCAGAGGCTGACAGCCCCCTCTCGGGCGCACGGCTGCCCTTGAGGCAGCTTGGGCCCCATCTGTGCCCTGGCACACAGTGCTTCTCCACTTGGAATCCAAGGAGCTCAGAGTCTTGTCATGTTGCAGCTCCCAGCTCTTGGACAAGTGCCAGGCTTGCTGCTGCCAGTACCGGATTAGGTTGCTTTTTTAAAAATTCATTTTGTGAACTCATCAAGCTCATTTAACAGAGGCTTTGGTCGTCAGTTTCTATCATTGTCCCAGCCCTCTAAGAGGCTCGGCTTAAAGGAGGGGCAAAATACTAGGTCCGCATTGTATATGAGGGTGGGCGCAAATGAGAGAGAGAGAGAGCGAGAAAATCTGTGTGTGTGTGTGTGTGTGTGTAACCACAATATAAGTACTCCTTAGGCTTGGCAAGGGAGTAGTAGCAGCTCTTCTTAAGGGAAGAGCCCCCACAAAGCAAACAAAGGGGGGGCTCCCCTGCCCAGAATGAGGAAACCTCGGGGGAAGGTTGCAGGACAGGGCGCAAAGACTCCAGGGAGCAGAGTAAGATCTAGCTCTTAAGAGACCAGGAGTTTGCCACTGGTCTGCAGAGCAGCCAAGGCATTGAATGGAGGTTCTGTGGTCAGAAAAGCTGTAGAGAAATGCATCCCATGTTGCCCTCGGTGTTCACTAGTGTGGGGGAGGGGCCTGGGAAGGCGAAGAGAAGAGGTAGAGAGGAGGTATTTGAAAATAGCCAAATATGTTCTGAAAAAAAGGAAACAACCCAAGAGCTAATTTATCTTGTGGATTTGATTTTCACAAAGTAGGATGCTTTCTTGAAATAAACTCTGGCTGTCAGACTGGCTTCATCAGATCTTCAGGGTAATTATTGAAGATTTGGGGGAAAAATCTCTAAGAAACCGAACTAGTTTTTAGCCTTGTACTTTGCGTTGTCCTTGGAGTGGATTGCACCCGCCAACCCCAAGATATCCGTGCTCTCCCTTTTGATGTCTCTTGGGCATGGGCGGGGGTGGGGGGGTGGGGGGATTATAAACCTTTCAAGCCGGATGTGAAGCCAGGAAAGGAACTGTGAAGCTGTTCATAATAGGTAGCTCGCACCCTCCCCCCCTCCGCAGCCAGAGAATCTAGTAGTGTCTCCGGAGACCCTCTCCCTTGAGGAGGATGCCAGGTGGCTCCCCATGTAGCTACTGTCAGTGAATGGAAAAGCAAGGAGTCTGCTAAGGCTGACTTCCATAGAGAGCTGTCCTCTAATGCCAACCAGCTTGTCTGGGGGCAGGAGAAATACCAGTGAAGTCTTTTCTCTCAGCTGGTAGCTACAGTCGGATTCTGACCAGGGCAACGCAAGGTAGTTCGCCTTTCCCCCTTTTGCCGGCTGGCGCTTGCCGACCTTATTTGGAGCCGACTTGCCCATCCTTGCAGATTTCAGCCAGGGTCTTGGCCTTCTGAATCTCAGGGAGGGAGCAGAGCAGGCAGGCGCCTGCAGTGTCTGAATTTCTTACATAAACACAGCGCACTGGGCGAGCAAGCGTCCCTGCGGCGACAGCTGGGCTCTGCTCCGTCCGCCCCAGCGAGCTGAGCTGCCTAGTCCCCCTCTTGCCTGAATGGAGCATTCCAAATTGGTTGTGAATGGAGGGCGGGGCTCCCTTGCAGACTTTTTCAATGAATAACCAGACCCTATTGTGCAGCCTGTGGAAAAACAAGCAACTCAAACAACACTGGGACTGTTAGAAATATGCTTGTGATTGGCAGCTTGGAGAACCTCCAAAATTAGTTTCCTTTGGCTTCCCTGCTGCTCCCAGTTCTCCGAGCCTGGGCTTAATGAGCCTGGGCTTAATGGGGTTCCAGTTTTCTTTTAAGTGCTGGCTTTAACCCTGCAGCTGCCGGACGGATGGTCTGGGCTTCATAGGTAGAGCTGTGCCTAACCACGGAGGCCAGTCCCCTCTCTTTTAACTGGACCTGTCTGAAGGGGCTGCCAACAGAAGAGGGTGGTGTAGCTTTCCTGGATAGAGGGGTGTTGAGACTTGATCTGAGGATATTAGCCTTTTATCTCCCGCTTGCTCGTGGTGTGGCTGGAGCTCTCATTCCCAGTGAAGGTTCCTGTCTGCTCTTTGCCACTCAGTCCAGGCTTGACTGTGGGCCTGGGGATCGGGTGTTCTCTGCAGCGCCGGGATCTCTTGGCCAGGCATACATTTTGACTCGGCAATGACAAAGCTGTAATTTCCCTACTCCTTGGTCTTCTCTGTCCTGTTTAGTTTAATTTCCCACTGTGGTCAGATACATGTCATTTTAAAATGATACTTCCCAGACTTACTGAGCTACAGGGGAGCCTTGCTCTGGCTGTGACCCTTTTCCAGCACGCATCAGATGCCTGGCCCCCTCCAATGAACATCTCAGGAAGTACCAGAAAGAACCCTGCCTCTGAGCAACCCCAAAACCGGAGCGGCCTCCTCACCCCACATGAGGCCAGGTTCTAGGGGGACTCTAGATGTCCTCAGCCACATCCCCTCGAGACACCGTCCACCTTCTTGGCCAACAGCTCACAGAGCACCCCCAGAGGGCCGCGTGGGCTAGACCAGGGCCATGGGATAAACATGAAAAGGACAATCCGTTAAAAAAGCAAATCAAAACTTAATACTGATTCAGTGCAGCTTCCTCGGGGGTCTTAAAGAGCTCTTCCGAGTGCCTCCTCCTTATCCTCACACCTGAAATGAGGCTCTTTGCATTTGTGTTTTACTAGAAGGTGTTTTTTTCCCCCTGAAATATTTCCTTTGCTATCAATTGGGCCTGCAAGAATGTCTTCCCTTCCTTATTTAAAAAAAAAAAAAAAAAAAAGAACAGGCCTGGGCAGATTGTTGTTTTGTGAGAGAGAGTTTGAAGCCTCTCAGGAGGTGACCCTAGAGAGCAGCCCTGTAAGAGGATGCTGGCATTTGTGCTTTTCCAGAGGGGCTGAGGATGACTTCGGCTACCAGAAACACTTTTAGTTGAGTGCCTGGAAAGGCTTTGTGACTCCCTGAAAGGGCACATAATGAGGGTCCTTTATACTTTTCTCATAGGAAAGGTAGATTCAAGGAAGGGATGTGTCTTCTATGGGGGCTGCCCTGCCCACAGTGAAAACCAGATCCTGGAATGTCTATCCCAAGTGTCCGAATCAGACTCTTAATGGGGGGGTAACTTAGTGATGGCTTCCCTGAGCCTGTGCCTGTGCCTGTGCCTGTGCCTATGCCCAGGGAGCCCTCACGTCAGAAGATTTCTGCTCCTCAACTCCCTTTCCTTTTTTTTCCCTCTTGGAATTTCTTGAGGAGTGAGGAGAAAGCCGCAATGGGCTTTAATGTCATTTCTATTTTGATAAATATTAAACTTCGCCCCTGCTTCCCAATGTACATTCTTGTTAAAACAGGAAACAATCTCTCGAAAAGCAGAGAACCCCCATGTCGTTTCTTTCTCTGCTGCAGTCCTAGCGCGGGGCTCTGCACACTGCCAGTACTTGGTGAGTATTTTGCATACATACCCCATTCTCTTGTCAGATTCCCTTCCCAACCCATCTTTCAGCAGCCCCCAGCCGCAGCTTCTAACTGCTCAGAGAAACAGAGGATCTCAAAACCAGAGTTCTGAGAGTCCTTCGGATGACTTTAGAGATGCATAGGAAAAAACGAGGTAGGACTAGTTCTCATTTTCTAATTCCTCCTTTAAGCACATATACAAGCCAAGTGTTCCTAGGCTGCATTTAGACTTTGTGCAGCTAATGCTATGTTTCCCAGTCAGACTGCATGTGCTAGAGAACAAGTCACGGTGTAGACACCCTTGACACATTTGCCGAGTTTCTGCTTTTAGGAGAAGGAGGGCCAGAAATAGAGGAATGGTATGGTTCTCAGAGAAGCTGATTTCCCTAATTTCTCTAGAGTTTGGATTTTTCTCCTGTCAGATTTTAAGTTCAAAGATAAAATTTTCCACAGTGCTTAAGTCCTGTTTCAAGTATCATTAACACTTTTCTTTAATGCTAGTTCAGATGAAATCACATAAATTGGGAATAAATTATAGGAACGGTGTTAAAGAAGGTTTAGTTTTGCATTTTTTTTCCCCATTCAGGAAAAACGCCCTGTTTCCTCTTTTCTTGACAGTGTGTTCCCACCGTGAGCAGCCCTTCACGGTATAATCTGTGGTTGACGTAAGGCCCACAGGAAAGGAAGCCATCTTTTCCTCTCTACCGCAGAGGCTCTCTTTATAGACCTATTTCTCACGAGTGGAAATCAAACAAATGGTTGTCTATCATATTGGTGAAAGTTCTAAATTCTTGGAGCAGCTGCCCCAGGAAAGGAATTAGTATGGATAATGCTCAGATTTTCCCTTTGGGGTAAGCAGGCCAGTCAGTCACCGTTTCATCCTCCTAGTCTCTTCAGCTTGAAAGTAACCAAACGCCCCAGGTAGAAACCTGCTTTCTGGGCTGTGGGTCTAAAAAGACCCACCTGGGGGTAGTCAAAATGGGGTGGTTCTTTCAAAGCCAGAAAGACCACTTATTTTTATCTTGACTCTCCTCTGAGTCAGGTCTCTGTACCCGCATAACCCTTTTCCTTCACTGTCCAATGCTCTGGTTTAGCCAGTGGCCCACAAATTTGGGGATATGACACACTGATACAATTAGATATATTCGTTCTGTACAAAATATTTTAGTGGAAGAACCCCATCTCAGTTAATACACAAGCCCTAACTCAGTCAACATGGGGCTGGTACTTTTCGAAGCTTTCCTCTGTTTGATTTCTGCCTCTTCTAATCAAAGCCTCTAGGTTTCCACTTTGAAATTCTAAAGTAATAATCCTAAGTTGTTAGGATAAATGAGTCTTTGAAGAAAAGAAACTGCACAGATCCAAGCCATTTCAAAAATAATACTGAGGTGTGGAGAGTGTGAACTTGAAGTAAATCTGAGACTAGTTTATCTGGGTCAAAAAAAAAAAAAAAAAAAAAAAAAAACCACCTCTCTGCTACCATTGGCATTAAATTATCTTCCTGATTTGATAACAGAGGTTTTCTATCTGGAAATCACTACTTGAAAGATTTGTAATTTTGTGCTGAGAACAAGAAGGAGCTGTTCTGGGATAGACCCTTGTTCTTCCCCACACTTCCCCATCGGTGAGTCAGGACATCCCTGATTCAGTACTTCCGTCCAAAGTGGGCTCCTTTTACCGACATGACCACTTCTTTTAAGGAGGGTTCATACAAAGAATCTCTTTCCTTCTCTTTTAGGCGGACTTAGAATAGAACCCTTCAAAAATCATCTGTGTCATTATTGTTAGTACTGATGGAGTTTAAAGAAAGGGCAAGGTCAATATCCCAAATTCTATTTAGAAACTCTCCTCCTACTTGATGAACAAGAAAAGACAGGACCTGCCAACTTTTTTACCCTGGCAGACTTGCTACTAGACAGCCCGTGAGGACTCTTGCTTCTAAGGCCTACAACAGGCATGCTATTACCCTGAGCTCTCCCCAGAGCCTGTGCAGCCTTTGGAGGTGGGCAACAGCTTCTAGCCCCTCATGACAGAAGAGGCAAATAGCCTTGAGGACCACTTTTGCTCGTCCTAGCAAAAGCTGTTCCCCCACCCCTACCCCCTCTCTCCTTTAGAGCCTGAATGTCATCCTTCACTTGGATCACATTTTCTCCTCTCTGGAGGGGGAGTAAAGAGGTAGGGAAAGCCTTGAGCCCCCCTGGAGGCAGAGGTACTCCCCCCTCCCCCATATTCTGAGTGGTCAACTTGTGGGTTACAGTTGTGTATTGCACAATGACCTCCCAAACTGATGTTCATGGGCAAAATTGAGTTTTTCATCTTTTGACCAACAGTATTTCAGCTGGTGATTTGATTCTGGGATACCATGTGCTGGTTCTGCCCGCCAGCTGCTGCCTTTGCTGGAGGGGACAGTGGAAGGAGAGGGAAGGGGAGGGAGGAAATTGTTTGTGGGATGTTGTCATCATTGAGCTGAGCCTAACAGAGTCAAACCTCCAAACCATCCCATTCCTGTCCCCATTACATGAAGTCACTAGATGATACAAACATTATAGTTCAAATAATATCCTAGCAGTCTAAGAGAACTCCCAATAAAGCCCTTTCCTGTAAAGTATAACCCCTTGTCAGATCAGTCACAGAGAAATGTCAGTTGTTTTGTAACTGGTTTTTCTCTTTTTCTGCTTTTAGCCTTGTCAGAAGGGCTTTGTTGGAGGGGGCGGGGGCCGACTACCAGAAGTTTCCACCGGGGACGAGCTACAGATGTGCTCTGGCATCTTTGAAGTTGGATTTCTCCATTGTCGAATCTGTCTTCTATCTATTCCACGTTACAGGGAGCAGTAAGGGTATACAATGTCCTAACACTGGCCCTATACAAGACAAAATTTAGAAACTCTTTACTTTCCCCAGCCAGTATGAGCATTGCGACACCTTGTCATTGCTCCAGTGGCAGTCCTAGATACAGCCAGCATCTCCCCAGAGAAGGCAAGTTTCTGCGAGTTCAGTAAATACAGATGGCCCAGCCTAAACCCATGTCGCCGTGAGCTCCAGACCATAGCAAAGATTTAGGGTTATCCAAGGTAAACAGAAAATGGAAGAGGCTTCCAGAGCACGGCTTCAGGGTTTCAACTGCTTCATGGTATCAATTCCGTTGTCTAATTTAAAACCCAGGTGGGAGAAATTCTATCAATAACTCTCATTCCTGTATCCTGGGAGGAATTCTACTGCCTTTGCAGGTGGCCACTTAGAGATATTTCAGATACCACTTTTCACTAATGCTATTTATACATTTTCAGAGTTGGGCCAGTGCTTTTCTAAGCTCCTTTTCCTTCCCTTTAATTTCTAACTCTTGTATTCAAGGCCTCTGGGTTGCCATTTTCGGAAGTCTGAAGTAATCTTCTGATGTCCCCACTAACCCTGTTTCTCTGCCACCCCAGTCATGAATTGAGAGTGGGCTCTCTCGAGATGTAGTCCCTACCCCGTCTTGCAAGTAAGTGCCTCTCCGGTGTAACAGGATCTCACCAGCATGATCCCTGGGCTTGTGTCCTCGAAAATGTTGCCAGCTCTTGGTTTCCAAATACTTAGTATAACCTCACCTATCTTACGGCAAAAAAAAGGTTGTCTTCTTCCCTCACCTCTCTTCCTTTACGAGACCTGGTTCCCTAGCTATTCTTTCACTCTGGTATTCCCCAGGCCGTGTTCATGCAGGGTCAGAATACTTGAATCTCACTCTTGGATTGGTCCTTTCCAAATACCAGTGTAACCCCGATCCTATTTATTGGGTCTGCTTTTTCCCACAGTCCACGTCATGATAACAAGGTCAAAGTCTTTTTTTCTTGAGCTTATTCTATTACCCCAAGTTTCTAGCTCTAAATCATGAAAAATAAAGTGGGTTTTTGTTGTTGTCGTTGTTGTTGGGTTTTGTTTTGTTTTTGTTTTTGGCTTTTTTTGGTCCACACTCTAATTCCTGAAGCCTCTCTTTTGCTGACTAGGTTTTTCCCACTGCATAGAAGAAATCTGATTCCTGAAGCCAGATGTTCTGGGAACTAGCTTTATCAGTTCCTATTTTGGCTCTTGTGATATTTATTGTAGAGAAGATAATATTGGCCGTCTAGGAAGGGCTTCTAGAATTGTTCATTGATGAATTCTGCTACCTCAGGGTTGATTCTGTACCCTGGGGCCCAGAAATATACCACCAGGGTGATAATACTCAGTCCCTTGGTCCCCAACTAGCAGCAAGATAAGTAGGAAAAAATAACCTGGAGTAAACAACACCGTAAACCCCCACCCCTACCACCGTAATTAATCATCAATCTAAAATCCTGAATATTGCCACCATGCCAATCCTAAAGAGAACTTTCCCTTTACCTTCTGAGACCAAATCTATTCCAGGGAGGATGCCTTGCTTTCTCCATGTAGGACTCTGTCCAGGACAAATGAAGCTGTTCCTGCAGAGCCTGCAGAAGGAGTCTGCCCTGAAATCCTAGTCCCTGTGCGCGTGTGCTCACCTAGGTGTTGGCCTTGCCGGTGTTTTTCATATCTCCCATGAGTTGTGTAGAGAGCCTTGATTCCACACCAGAGTCCTGCTGACATCCTTGATTCCCAATACACAAATGCACAGGTGGTTGTCCAAGCCAGCATCCCTTTAAAACACAACTTAGGGCTTTCATCTGCATTTCTAGCTGGTCTGGCTGGGTAAGCTGGTTTCGTCCAATGACACTGTCCTTTCAGACACTTTGTGCCTTTTTTCCCTAATGCTCCGAGCACCAAAAGCCAAGGCCACCCATTTCAAGCTGTTTCTCCTGGCTCTGCTCAGCCTTTATGGACAGAAGGAGCCAAACCAGCTGTGTAGAAAGCAAGAGAACAAAAGAGAACCTCAAGGAAGAGGACTTTAATTCTTTTTTATTCTGCCAATCTTCACAGATTGGTGACGACTACACTGTGTCCTCTTGAGGATTGGGGGGATAAAATCTAAGGAGTTGTCCAGCTGTTCTGGTAATGTTCTAAACCTGTTGCACATTTATATTTACAAGGGTAGACATTCTCCATCTTTTCCCAAGAATGCTCTGTGGTCTTGAGTTGGGCATATGTTTTAGTTTCTGTTATGTGTGTATTGATATGTGTGTGGAATTACTGATAGATTTTACTTTTGTTAATGTATTGTACTTATGTAATTACTGTCTTTTTACCCAGACAATGGTGAAGGTGGCCATGGGCCATAGTCATGATGGTAGAAGTGGTGATTTTCATTTTGCCCTCTCTTGGGTGTTCCTTTCTCCTTTCTAAGTGGAGCAGGGCCAAAAAGTATTTGAGAACCACTGGCTTAGATGTTAGAATGTGACCAACATTTGTCTTTGTGTAATTTTAGTTCCTGAAGCTGTATTATCCAAACATGGTCAAGGATAAAGAGGATAGTACCCTTCCAATTTGGTAATGAGCCAGGGGTGACTTTTTACTTGTGTGAATGCATGGTTTTGAAGTTTTTAGCACATCTACTTTTGACCTGTTAGTCAACCATAAGTTAAAGGCATTTTTTCCCCTCCAAGTATCTCAGAGGAGATGGAATACATCTGTCTGATTTATTTATTTATTTATTTTTTTTTTTTAAAGATTTACTTATTAGAGAGAGCACAGTAGGCAGGGGCAGAAGGGGAGGGAAGGAGAGAATCCCAAACAGACTCCTCAGTGAGCATGGAGCCCAACATGGGGCTTGGTCTCCTGACCCTGAGATCATGACCTGAGCTGAAATCAAGAGTTAGACAGTCAACTGACTAACCCAGGCACCCCCTTATTGACTGATTTTTAAAACATATTCCTATATTTGCTTCATTTCTCTGTATATAGATTATTTTTTTCTTTCTCAACCATTCAAAAGCAAGTTGCAGACATGAATTTCACCTCTAAATACTTTAGTGTGCATCTCCAAAGATTAAGGCTATTCTACAGAGCCTAGGAAAATTAATTTTTATACAGTAATATTCAGAATTCCCCAGTTGTCCCCCAAATATATTTTATAGCTGATATTAATATTGTTTTTGATCTAGATTCAATTAAGAATCCCATATTGCATTTATTGTTACCTTTTATCTTCTTTACAACACTCTGTCCTTTTATCCCCCCATAACATTGACCTTTTCTTGAAGGGTCCTAGACAGTTGTTTTGGGAGGGTACTTTTTTAAAAGATTTTATTTATTTGAAAGAAAGAGAACATAGGTGTGTGTGTGCATAGAGGGGGAGAGAGAAGGAAAGGGAATCTGAAGCAGACTCCATCCTAAGCATGGAGCCTAATGCAGGGCTTGATCTCACGAGAGATCAGGACCTGAGCCGAAACCAAGAATTAACTGAGCCACCCAAGTGCCCCTGGGGAGGTACATTTTTAAAGGATACATAGAAATGGAAACAACACACAAAAATGCTGGCCTTGGGCCCAGAAATATCCTATGTTGCTGATTCCCTTACTCTTCTACCCATGTTATTACACTGACCCTAAAATACTAGTATAAAAGAACAGTGAGTCAGATGAGCTATTTAGGTCAGAGATAGTTTGTGCATGTTTGAGGAGAGGGCTTTTGAGGGAATCATTAAAATTTTTTTAGCACAGCTTACTAAATAGTTGGTTTTACTATTTATGGGTGATTTTTCACTATATTCAATTTTTTAAATTTAAACTTCGCAAGGTTAGCTGTGTCAGATATTAAAGAAAACAGCACATTCTCCCATACCTCCTCCAATTCTGCTTTTAGAACTTGTGCCCCCTAACTACATTTGATAACATTTCAAATTTTTATTTTTGGAAACTGTTGCCAGGCAGAATTAATGTTAACTGTTCAAATGGGTTTGAGCATGTTTCTTATTTGGTTTGGAAATCCAAGAGGCGTCTCCTTTTCCAGATGCTCTTTTAAGTGCCAGAACCTATCCACTTACTTTATCTCCCTCGAACCTTCTTGGCTCCCAGAACAGAGTATTATCTCCTGTCCTTGTCATTCACTAGTAGTGCTATAGCAATTACAAAGAATATCAAAACATTAGGAATACATTTTATGCTTGAAATGAATTTTTAATCTACTCAGCCCTAAAATAAAGACCTATTTCTGACCTCTTCTGGTAATAAGGTAGAACTTAAAAAATAAGCCTCGTTCTCTCTACTTCTTTTTTCTTACTAACTGGCTGTTTGCACTTTTTCTCAGAATTTGTCCAAAAAAGGCCAGAGCTAAGGAAAGGCAGCAGTACATTGGAAAGTAAGCCTGTTGGCTTTGTTGTGCTCTTCAAACCACAGGTCCCAAGGGATACTACATCTGGTACCTTAAAGCCCTCTGGTCTTTGCTAGTGGGGCACTCTGACAAATTAAGGGTACATGAGGAGAGAAGAGATCACACCTGCTCTTCCCGGTGGCTTCTTTGGTTCATTTTACATCCTGTTTATATTCCCATGTCCTTCTGCTTGACGGTTTTCCCCCTGCCTTCTTTCCTCGTGCTCTACTCACTGCCATAACCAAAGAATAATACAGGCAGATGTCTCGGGCTCTCCCACCTCCCCACTCTTGAACTAAACAGTACGTATTTCCTTACTGTGGAGGGACATGAGGTGAGATGGTAGTGGTCTAAGAAAGGAAGAGTGCCTAAAGTTGGGGCAAAGGGAATAGTAAAGCTCAAGAATAGACCTTCACTGTAGGACTATCACTCCAGAATCTCAAGAAGTCTCTGACCACGACTACCTACATTCCACATTCAGGAGTGCTATGAGAAGCTCTGGAGACATAGGCTGGCCACCTAAGATGTAGCCTCATGGACATGCCATTTGGAAGCAGGTGTTGGGGTTCTGACCAACTTTGTCATGACACACAGCTTTCTGTGTAAAGTAAGAAGATCATGGCTGTCGAGTGTGACCACATAAGGTCCTCCCCCCAGGGCAGGCCTGCATAACTCATTTGGAAAAGATGAGTCTGCTCCAGATGAAGGTACTGAAACTGAGTACGAGAGGAGGAAAATCCCAAAACAAAACCTGAGCAATGACCATAAACAGGAAAGTAGGCAAAGCCTGTGTGTGAAGTGGGAGAAATAACGATGGGCTTAGTCTTTCTCCCTCTCAGACTGCAGTATCACTGATCAGCAATTTCTTTAACTCTCAATAACTACGTGAATGTTATATGTATTCACAACAAAGTTAGTGGCAAATTGAGACTTTGAGATTATGGGGACACTGAAGGAAAGCCGTATTAGAGGAGGTGGGTTTTGTCTTAGTTAAAAAAAAAAAAAATCCTTTTAAATCAAACTGTCGTTCATCATAACATTCAACAAAAGTGTTTTCCTTTGTTTTGATCGTATGTGCTGTAATAGTGAAGTTCACTGCCAGCACTGGCATGGGGTAGCTGCCTTGGACAGAGTCCACAAGCCTGTACTTGTGGGCAGGAAACAGATTTTGTCAGCAGAGGGAATTATTATTTCTCTTGAATGGGCCAGTTTGTCTATTTTTTCTATTTCAAAACAATTGGGTTATTTCTTTGGAAGGCTGTTTCTATACCATCAAAGAAGAAAGATTTTCTAAAATTTGAGAATTCTTAATAAGTATTAACTCAATGATGCTATTGAGCAGGGCTGCTTGCTTTAAAAATGAGAAACTTGCGCTCCCTTCAGCAGCACATAAACTAAAATTGGAATGATACAGAGAAGATTAGCATGGCTCCTGCACAAGGATGACACGCAAATTCGTGGAGTGTTCCATAGTTTTCCCAAAATAACCATGTATCTTAACAATGCTGGAATTAAACTAAAAAACAATACAAAAACAGAGAAACTTGACTGATATGATGTATAGATAATAAAGCTTCACAAACTGTACAAGCATTTGGATCAAGACCCAGAACTTATCAGAGCACAAGAAGACTCCTTATGCCCCCTGAACAGGCACTACCCTCAGGGTAACCTTCATTCTGACCTTAAACACCATCTATTAGTTTCCTGTCCTTTTGAATGTTATATAAATGGACTAACGCAGTATGTACTCTTTTGTGTCTGGCTTTTACTAAGCGTATTTGTGAGATTCCACGTTGGTCAATGTAATTGGGATGTCTTTATTCTCATTTCTGTGTAGGGCTGAGATTTAGTTTGGGGTTGCAATGAGCCTGTAGATAAATTTGGGAAGAATTCATATCGCTATAATGTTAAGCTTTCTAAATGATGAACATGATATATCCTTCCATATATTGAGAGTTCTTTTATTTTCTTGTGTTTTATAGTTCTCAGTTTAGGCATCTTACATGTCTTTTATTAGATGTGCTCCTAGGCATTTGATGTCATTTGTTGCTATTGTAAATTTATTTTTTAAATTTCACGTGTATACAGAAATGGTTCTTTTTTGTATTAGGCTTGTAGCCATTGGTCTTGGTAAATTAGTTTACTGATTCCTATATTTGGGGGATACTTCTGTATTTTCTACATGCCAAATCAGGCCATCTTTAAATAATGACAGTTATATTTCTCCTTTTCTAATCCATTTGCCTTGTATTTATTTTTCTTGCCTTATTACGTTGGCTAAGATCAGGGCTGATTTTAAAGTATTTGTTTGTTTATTTATTTATTTATCTATCAGAGAGAGCACAAGCAGGGGGAGCAGTAAACAGAGGGAGAGGGAGAAGCAGGCTCCCTGCTGAGCAAGGAGCCTGATGTGGGACTTGATCCCAGGACCCTGGGATCATGCCCTGAGACAATAGTAGATGCTTAATCAACTGAGCCACCCAGGAGTCCCTCAGGCTTGATTTTTGTGTCAGATAGAAAAATCTCCCAAAGAGTTCCCTAATAAGAAAACCAACTATAAAGTTAAGTTGATTGATCTTGAACATAATACCTCGATTTAAAATGGTGTTATGGTGGTCTACAAAGCAATATATTGTACTTTGTGGTACACGTCCATAGCTACAGACTTAAATCTGGTTAAACAGGAATCCTTATCTTTCCTACCCCTGACAAGCAGAGAGTCTCATAGTATATGGATCCTTAACAGAGTTTTTTGAAGTTCAGTAAGAGTCCAGTTAGCTCACTCAAAGTATTCTTGCCTCACAGGTGGCATTGAGAGGGAATTATCTAGAAGCACTTTCAGGAGAGGCAGAGAGATGGTATCCATGGCCATAAGGTGGGATCTGGCCAGTCAGTGACTGGCTGTGGAAGATACCAGGTCTTCAAATTCCTATGGCTATCTTAATAAGCAGAAAATATTGGTCAGCTGGATTATAGAAGGGAGAGGAGATCTTTTAGGTGGAATGGGTGACAAGGATTGATAAGAAGTAAAGGCTACTGGAGTCAAGAGATGTTGGTTCAAGATAGGAGTGAAAGAGGGATCTTGGGCATTTTGGTGGCCTAGGGACAAGAAAGGTATGAGTTGGATGGATGCAGGTGTATCAGGTGTGTCTCCCGCTGGAGACTGCAGAGTAAACATGAGGGCAGAGGAAACATGAGGGACCCTGAGAGCTGGCAAAAAAGTATTCTTCTGCTCTCTTCTCAGGTGGTGTATTTTTTCTCTCTCTTCCCCCATTTCTTTTAATACCTTTTGAATTTAGTCTTTTTCTTGCAGATTCTCTCAGGAGGCAATATGGTAGAGTCACTAAGCACTGTTTAAGTAGGAATCTTGACCACTTACAGCTAAGAGACTATGCCAGATTACTTACCTTTTTGAGCCTGGGTTTTCTATCCTATGAAAAGGGAATACTAGAAGTAGCTTTTTCATTGTGTTGGGAAGATGGACTGAAATTATGTATGTAAGAGCAACTTATCACAAAGTAAATGCTTAAGGGGTCTGTCTGGCTGCCTCTTTCTTGTCTGTCTACCTTGTTCTTTTCCAGAGGTTTTAGTACTTATTTCATTTTTTTCTTTGTTCTAGAGTACTTTCTCTCCACCAGGTGTAATGTGATATTTTTGTTTTTGTTGGGGTAGGGGAAGGTTCGTGTCCTCTATTTTTAGTGTACGAAGTGGGTGAGCAAAATGTCTCCCATTTCTGTCAGTGCCATAGATTACTGAAATGACAGAAACACTTGCTTTCTTTCCCCTCTAATAGCAGTTCCAAGACCTTGAGCAATTACTTTAATTCCTTTGGGCCTCACAGTCCTTATAAATGTAGGACCCTGAATGAAGAGGACTGTGTGGTCTTAGTCTAACTGTAAGTGCATCTAAGAGATGATGCTAGAAGTCAGATTCCTCACTAAATTGTGCATGCCATGAAAAAGGGGCCATGGCTGTGGGGCATACATCCTGTCCCCAGCATTTCCAGAATGCCTAGCCCATAGAAGATGCGCAGTGAGTGGGTGAATGGATGAATGAATGAATGGTATCTTTATAACAGCAAAGGTTGTCTGTATTCAGCGGGGATTATTGGGCCCATTTTCTGTAACTCTGAGCTTAAACTCAAAATTTCTAATTGTAGAAAATGTTTATCAGCTTACCTAGTCAACTCTTTTGGCATTTCTTCGCCAACCTCCTCAGGAGTTCATGACCTTTCTTCTTTCCAGTAGGTCGCCATGCTTTGTAGTCTTAGGTCTCTGTCATCATTTAGGAAGTTGCCTGTGCGAAGTTAAATACTCTATTTTTGAAAGCACAGTGTGTAATTACACAACATCACAGCACTGTAAGGTGCTGTGCCATTTTCTGTATTTCTCAAGGCAGCATCACATATCTCATTTTACAAAGGAGGGAGCAGACTGAAAGCAAGGAGCATTCCTTGGGCTTCTAAGTTCCTGCTTTAAATACACCACTATCTCTGACTAATGCATGCCATAATTAGGTTCCTTCACACATCCTCTGGCCCAGCAGTCCGTTTGGAGAGCTGAGCCTTCTTCCTTACCACTCCAATGGCCCCTAATGATTGTCTTTTCACTGACCTGTGGAACTTTCAATTCTTCCTCTGGCCATGTTCTACTTTCTTCTCTCTCTTTGCAGTGGTTCATTCCTGGGGAAAACATATTTATGACTAACACTGCCTTGCCTTGTAGGGTAGAAGTGGTCCCAGCCTTCAAGGTTAAAAGAATTAATTGGAAACAATCCACTCCGTCACTCATTGTCTTAGTCCATTCAGGCTGCTGTAACAAAATCCACAGACAGGATAACATATAAACAACAGACACTTATTTTGAAAGTTTTGGAGGCTGGAAGTTTGAGATCAGGGTGCCAGTATGGTCAGGTGAAGGCTGTCTTCTTATTTTGTCCTCACATGATCTCATGATCTAATCACCTCCCAAAGCACCCCCCCCCACCTCCGCCAATACCATTACTTGGGGATTAGGATTTCAACATATGAATCTGGGGGGGGGACACAAACATTCAGACCATAGCACTCACCAGATATTTCTTGAACTCCTCCTTTGTGTAGAGAACATAAGATTCCAGGTATAAGACAGTTTGGGGTGTAGTAGAAGATGCCATTTTACTTTAGAGGCAAAATGATAGGTTACACACTAAGAGTACTGTGTAGATCTGAAGAAATCAGGACATCAGGCTTAGCTGTCAGTTTAGATTCTTTTTCAAAATGGGTATATGCTCTTCCTGAAGCCATTAGAAAAATGTTTCCTTCCGGACAACTTTGGCTTACCCTCTGGAGTTCGTCTTGTCAGCAGAACTGGTAACTTTTTAAATAATCCTGTGAAAATGTCAATACATTTCCAAAACCTGAAATAGAAAAATTGATGATACCATAAATTTTTAACTTTCTAAATGTAGATAAAGTCATGATTAGAAAGGATTTTCTTTAGATAAAGAAAAGTAGACTTTTCAAGGACATGTAACTTGTGTTTACACCGGGGCATCATCAACCTTCCTTCATGATTTTTCCAAAACTTTTATGGCAGAAGGCTAATGAGAGGCAATGACAAAGGGACCGTGCTGAGAACCACCAGAATACCACTGCATTGGAGAAGTGCTTTTCAGTGTCAAGCTGTCTGACTCTCCCTTTTCATGTACTAACAACATTCTCACAACAACAAGCTTAGCCATTTTCTGTGTCTGAATGTCTGAAAACATTTGATAACAATTGAGGGTTGCTGCCATGATGTCACCATCAAAAAATCACGAGAGCGACTCTAATGACTTCTAAATATAGTCTTCCAGTTCCGAACTTATTGCATGTATTTAGGAAAAGCAGTTGGCATTATGTAGGAAAAGAATTATAAAAACCTGTCCTTTCCAGTCAGTCACTGGCAGGACTTTGCTTTATAAACTTGTCATCTGTGAAGGAGTCATCTGTCGCATTTGTTCACGTCGGAGACCTGAACTTGGGGTTGTAAATGGCACCTGAGCAAGCATTGGCCAGAAGATTGTTCAATCTTTTCAGCAGAAAACAGATGATTGTTTCGCTAATTCTGCCTGGTATCATCACTAAGAATGAACTAAGCTCCTGAAAGTGTTCTAGGGGCAAGCACTAAGTCAGACCTCAATTTTGGTGGGATACCAGGGCAGTGAGGGTGGTTAGCTATTTAATGAGACCTTTGATAGGGTGGAGAGTTGCTGGCAACTCGTCTCTCTCCCACCCTTCATGAGAGCTGGACTGGGAGCAGCGATCCTAACTCATAAGGAACAAACAGCCCCCGTGGTGTAGCGTCTTTTAGAGTTTGTCCTTCTACTTTGGGTAAAATGCTCTCACTAAAATGAGTCAGCTCCTAGATGAGACAGAAGAGGCAAACCTGGTTTTATTTTGTTTCATTTTGCTACCCTGTAAGTCACCTTGATTTGAAAAAACTTTGCCCTCTCGGAATCACTTAAGGAATATGCACTTTATTTCCGAACGTTACGCAAGAGCTCTGTGTACTGTTTCATCGCTTTTGGAGAAGTAATTGGCACTTAGCTGAAAAGATTGGTTATGAAAACCTACCCTCAGGGGTTGGTCTGTAGGAAAGGCACAGAGCAGACATAAGCACAAAGGTTTCCAGGACTTGTCCTTACACAGTTAGCCTTAGCTAAGGTTGAGGTTTGGGCCATTGTTGTATTTCTTTGCTCTTAAATTTTTTGAAATGCCTTTAAAGCTCAGTATTTCTTACTCAGAGCTGATATTTAGAGCTGCTTGAGGAAGGACTTTTAAAAAGTCAAATATTTAATTTATATGCCTCTGAATAAGAAATATACTTACCAGAGCAGTTTCAAGCCTTTGGTAAGTTAATGTGTACTGTCTCCCAATGTATCTATGGCTGTTTTGTTCCTTTTGGAAACAGATTTCTTCCATGTCTGCAACCCTTGGTATTCTGTCGCACCTGCATTTTTCTGGACAAACCATCCCCTGCAGGAGTTTTAAGGAAGTAGACCCAACACCACAGATATGGGGGAATAAAGACACGGCTAATTAAAAGTGTCAGATGATGACTTCCGACTTGAAAGAGCTTTTCATTGGTTTTAGATGGAAGGCTCTGTGTTTCAGCATTTGGCTTTCCCCCGCATGTGACTCAATATGACTTCCAAGAACCATCCACTGGTGACAGGGGTTACAGAAGGAAAGCATTGTGCTTGCTGTTAATCAGCTATCCTCTCTCTGCCTCCCCCCCCCCCCACCCGGCCCCAACCCTTTTCTGATTGCAGTGGTGCTTCACGCCCCACCTCCAACCAAGATCAAACGGGAGCTGCACAGCCCCTCCTCGGAGCTGTCATCCTGCAGCCACGAGCAGGCTCTCGGTGCTAACTATGGAGAAAAGTGCCTCTACAGCTATTGGTAAGTGGACCCACAGAAGGGCCAGCCGGAAAGGAGACCCCCGGCAGGCTGCTTCAAGGACCCTTAGCAGACACTTAGAGTAGAGCTCAGAGTCGCCTCTCAGGGCGATGTCGTCCTCTAGATGGGGGCTGGTACAAATGGGGGCCTTTGTGCTGCACATGAAAAGCTAAACTGTGAAACGGGCTCTGCAGGGGAACTGAGCGCAGGGGGTACTGAGCCCTCCTGAGGGAAAGAACCCTGAATACTGAGATATTTGATCTGGGGCTTCTAGGGAGGGAATATATACTTCTTCATGTCTATCATATGTTAATGTGAACTTTAAGCACCAAAGAAGTAATCTTCAAATCAGAATATATGAAAAAGTCCCCGTGCCTGTGCCCTTTACTTAAGAATATCCAGGCCCCAGGAATGAAGCTTTAATTTTAAATCAGTCTTTGCTCTAGAAGATAAACACAGATCTGCCTGGGAAAGGGGGAGAAGAGTCGTTAACTCAAGTGATGTTACGGCAGAAATGTATCTTCCACAGAGAACCTAATTTCTGGGGACGCTGGAATCCTCGGGAGAGGGGGCCAGAAACCCCCCAGGGCACAAACTCTGCCCCCCCAATCCATCCCTACACATGGCATATATGGAGAGTGCTTTTAGAAGGGGGAAAAAGGAAACCGGAAACAGAGGCTAAAATTATCTTTGAGAAGAATCACTAGAAGTGTTAAACAAGTCTCTGTGACGCAGTGTGTTTGTCACTTTTCAGAGGTACAAATATTCCCTCAGGGCTGCCAGCAATTTAACTATGTTAATGCTGTCATTTCCTGGCAATGTGGCCTGCCACCCAGCCTAGCTGTCCTGCCAGACCAGCGACCAGGCTAATGGCTTCATCGTGGCTTAATGGTTCCTTCTCTTTCTGTTTACAGTGCCTATGATCGGAAGCCTCCCTCTGGGTTCAAGCCATTAACTCCTCCCACCACCCCCCTGTCACCTACCCATCAGAACTCCCTGTTCCCCCCACCCCAGGCAACTCTGCCCACCTCTGCACACGCCCCCGCAGCGGGCCCAGTACCAGGTGTGGGCCCCGCCCCTGCCCCTCACTCGCTTCCTGAACCTGGACCACAGCAGCAAACCTTTGCGGTCCCCCGGCCACCACATCAGCCCCTGCAGATGCCAAAGATGATGCCTGAAAACCAGTATCCATCAGAACAGAGGTGGGTGCTGATCTGGGCTTCTTTCACTGCCTTCATCCCCTCCCTTGTGCCCCACCAGGAGAAAGGAAGCAGTTAGTCATGTTTCCCAGGGACATATATCGTTCTCATGGCATTGAGGCGTCTTGCGAGGTAAGACAAATGACAGGAATGTGACCCATTTATATAGCACCCTGTTCTTGAGGTACTCCAGACGATTTATGAAGTAGATAAAGGAGAGATCGTTAGTACCATCCCCCCATTATGAAGGAAGAAGACTGACAGAACCAGGTTATACAATCTGTTGACCCTCACTGAGGGCTGTGGCTTCTCACTGGATACTCCCTGCTAGCATTAAACCCTGGTTTATGCTACCTACAAATACTTTATTAACATTTTACTCACGTTACTAGGGAAAATTGCTAAATTACAAAACATATTATCATTCATCTGATTTTAACATATTTTAACAGGGAATTAACTAAAGACATTTTTGTAATTACCTACTTTGGAGATAGAAATCTTCTGTTTTCACTCCAGGTAGGTCCTGTGTTCAAAAAGGAAATTGAGACATCAGGAATAACTTGCCCAGAGTCTTTCATTCATCAAATAAACTAAAGTGGAAAGGGAACCTACTCGAAAAACACCAAACTTAACATCTTAGGTCCCAGCCTTGTAAATCCATTATCTGGGTATTCTAGAATTTTGGTTGCCTGGGGCCTTCCTTTATAAAGGGTGTTCTAGAGACCCATCTTTTTATTTCAAGTCTCTCTAGACATATAGGTAGGGAGTTGTCAGTGATGTTACCAAGGGTCTCAAGATGGTGACTGGTATTTCCTTCCTCACTTTCTTGTTCTGCCCTGCCTGGGTGTAGGGGCCAAGGGGCAGGAGAGGGAGGATATAGGAGTATACCTTCCTCAGGCTTGGTCCAACCCACATACATCCCAGGATTTACTCAGGGGTCACTTTATTTCTAGATGAAACACCAAAAAGAAAGCAGACATTCTTGTTTGATTCTTTTTTTTTTTTTTTAAGATTTTATTTATTTATTTGACAGACAGAGATTACAAATAGCCAGAGAGGCAGGCAGAGAGAGGGAGTAGGAAGCAGGCTCCCCGCTGAGCATAGAGCCTGATGCAAGGCTTGATCCCAGGACCCTGGGCAGAGGCTTTAACCCACTGAGCCACCCAGGTGCCCCTCTTGTCTGATTCTGATTCTCTTTCCCCCTTGCTGTGAAAGTCACCATAAAGAACTACATAATTTGGCTGGTTAGTTGTTATTCCCCTAGCGAGGCCAAGAGCCATGAACACCAATGATACATGGGTCCCAAGAGGCAAACACTGACTCAAGTGTCTCAATAGCGGGCCTCGGTTTCAATAGGGAGTTCATCTGAAGGAGATAGCTACCACTGAGCTTTGCCAGTTTATTACCGTGTTAACAGCCTTGCACTTCTTCGGGAGAATTCAGAAATTGGATTTTCATTTGAAAATTCCAGGTTGTATGGGTTTGGGTTTTTTTTGTTTTGGGTTTTTTTTTTAAGTTGGCAACTAATTCAAATTGAAAACAACAGCAACACTTTGCAGACTAAACAAAACTTCCTGGGGCAAAATCACTCTGCAAGGCTGCCAGTTTGTGCACTCAGGCCTGGATAGCATTTTTATTTCTAAAGTTTTTTTAGTTTTGTGTTTTTTAAACAGTATCTTCCTGATTTTCTGCAGGGATCATTAATTGAGGAGGAGGGATGAGGGAGGTCATATATTTGGTATTTGAAATACTTAACAAACCTTGTATTTGTTATATCATGTGTAAAGGAAAATTACTTCATGTTCAGTCTCTTTTATTCATAGTTCCCCCTCAATCCTGTTTCTTATCCAGAGGGCTTGTGTAAGGAGAATGTTTGTCCTCTTG
The DNA here is from genome assembly GCF_022355385.1 of Mustela nigripes. Taxonomy (NCBI): domain Eukaryota; kingdom Metazoa; phylum Chordata; class Mammalia; order Carnivora; family Mustelidae; genus Mustela; species Mustela nigripes. Next base: position 111,254,486 of record NC_081558.1, read on the forward strand.
CAGCCCTGGCAGACAGGAAGCCTTAGTCTCCAAGGTGAAATAGGTTTGTCACCAGGCTACCCAGCCCTCTGTCCCCAAAAGGGGAGGTTTGATCCCTGAAATATAGGAGTATCTGCCCTCAGGTGTCCAGAGAGAGAGAGGCAGGAACCAGAAACCAGGTATTTCTTTTTGGGGAAGATTCCTCCCTGACGTCTGCCTGTGTATCGTAGACTTACTTCCCCTACACTCTACCATTGGGACTGTGGGTCTAGAATAAAAAGACCCCCCACACACTGGGCTGATACAGAGGTCCTTGGGAGAATTGGGGTGAAGGGCAAAGTCCTAAATTGGTAAAATTTAGTCCTAAATTAGGTAAAATCAGTCTTCTACCCTAAGGCACTGTAGCCACCAGGTTGCGAGTGTACAGGAGTTCCCACAGGAGCTCATTAAAAATGCAGATTCCTTCCTTGGCCCCAGATTTTGAGTTGGTGGGTCTGGGGCGTGGCCTGGATATTTTAGTGTCACACTTTGAGAAAACATGATCCAGCTGTTTCTTCTACCCCCATCCTTACTCCAGCCCCCCTTTTTCTTAAGCATCAAATACCCAGTACTCTGAATTTTGTTCTTATTGCCCTTATCGGTTCTCAATGATGGTATCCATGTGATATTTGGGTGATGTAAATTATATCAAAGACATGACAAATTATTTTGCTTATAGATACTGGAGAACACACAGAAAATGGGGCAAACTAAAATCCCTGGTCTGATTTTGTAAAAGTCATAGTAATTGCACTTCTTTAGGAGATCCCAGGACCCTGGGCATCTTGTGTATGATATGACCCTGCATCTTGTGTATGATAACAAGCTTCATAATCCCACCTTTCATAATGATTATGCCTGCCTAAAATGGAGCAGATCATTTTTTTTTGGTAACTGGAGTTTGTTCTTTAATTTATTTTTAAAAGAAAAATTAAATTTTTATTTAATTACAATCTAAGAATATTACTTTAATAAATAACCCCCTAACAAAATATATGGTATTTTGCAAGATATGAGATATGAAGGAAATACAATCTTTTTTTTTTTTTTTTTTAAGATTTTACTTATTTATTTGAGAGAAAGAGCATGAGTGGAGGAGGGGCAGAGGGAGAGAGATAAGCATACTGTCTGATGAGGGGCCCGATCCTAGGAACCTGAGATCATCATCCTTAAGTTGGATGCTTAACCAACTGAGCCACCCAGGCACCTGGGCAAATAGTCTCATTTGAGCTTTTTAACAATCCTCTAACCAAAGCAGAGTAAAAAAACCTATTCCACGGATAAGGGTATCAGGCCTCAGAACAGCTAAGGGACTTCCTAATGGTCACATAGCCAACTATAGGGGCCTACATTTAGAAACAAAGCATGCACTGTTTGTTTTGGTTATGATTTGGTTGGAGGCGGGGAAGGTTGCTAACATTTTCTTAAACTACCAGAACTCTCTCCTTATTTTAAATTACAAAATCCTACTAAATTCCTATTTTACTTGTCTAAACTCATGTTGTGACAGTTACCTTATTTGTATTGCTCACAGTGTGCCTTATTTCTGCAGTTGAATAAACTTTCTGAGGTTTAAAAACCATGACTTAGAACCTTCTTAGCCCAGTATCTTACTTGTCCTCAGTGTATGTTTATTGACAGTGCTAGTAGTTTGCGAGGATTATGCTTTAAACAAATAAAATATAATCTATTCAAAAATACATTCTTAATGTTCCATATAATCTTACTATATAATTTTTCACAACTCATAAGTTATTCTTAGAAGATAAATACTGTGTTTGGAAGCCATGATTTAGATTCGTGATTTCCTCCCCCTCAAGGGGGGGTGGGGACTAACATGTAATTTGGCATGTTGAGACATGTTCCATTTATCCTTAAAGACCAGCTGTTCCTTAAAGAGGAGGCGTGTTTTTTCATTCAGCCATCCCAATCTCAAAAGTTTTTTCATCATGTTGCTTATGATGTTACATGGGCTGAGTGGAGAAATTTAGAAAATGTTCCTATGTTATACCCATCGTACTGGCTAGGTATGATTTTGTTCTTTGTTTTACCATTTCTCATTACATCTCGAGTTGAGGTAGTCCCCCACCATTCAACTGAAGAGGCTCCACTAGGAAATTTTTCATCTAAAAATTTTGGAATACATTGCTCTCTCACTCAGCATCAAGAGGCAGATCTCAAGAAATGACAACATTTAAGACAGTACTTCTGGTGGAAAAATCCTCTGCTTCTTGATGTTCCCCAAGGGATCAGTATTGTCATAGGCTGTCCTGCTGAATTGATAGAATAGAATGTCCCAGAGTCACCAAGAAAGGGTCAGTTATGCGAATCGCCTAACCTGTTCGGGAAAATTCTCCCCCTCAGTGTTTACGATCCAGTCTTCAAAGCTTAAAGGAATGAGCTTACATTTTGTGGAATTGGGGTTAGATCAATAACTATTCATTCCCTAAAGATGCTGTGCAGATTAAGAGATTTAATAAACTCAAGGCTTCTTGTTGTTTCTACTTCCTCCCTTAAAGTCCATCCCCAATAAATTGCTGTTCATTTTTGTCCTTCAGATTTTGTAGTTTTTAGAGAGGGAAGAACCTGACTGTGAGTCATATTTGTAGCCTGGCCTGGAATGAAGTGAATGTGTCTGACGCATCTCCTCTCCACGCACTGCTGTTAATAGCATGTTACGTATGGCGGCACCAATTCACTTTGGGATCCAAAACTGAGTTTCAGAGATGCTTAATGGAACCTTCTTTGACAGACTGGCTGATGTACTTCTAATGGTTAGAGTGGGGGGTGTTTTCGTTTTGAATCTTAAGAGGGATTGTTTTTAGCATTTCCCCATGTTTACCCTAGTTATTTTGTTTGTGTCGAGTTAAAGGAAATTTCCTTCTATTCCTAGTTTACTCAGAGTTTTTAATATGAATGGATATTGAATTTTATCAAACATTTTTTCTGTCTATGGACATCATCAACTGAATTTTCTCCTTCCATTTAATGTAGTGAGTTACCTTGGTTTATATATGAAACCAGCCTTGTATTCATGTGCTAAACCTAACTTACTTGTTATGTGTTACCTTTTCTGCATTGCTGGACTTTTTCTCCAATACATATTGAGGACTTCTGCATCTGTATTTATGATTGAGAATAATGTATAATTTTTTTTCTTATATTATCCTTGTTGGGTGTTAGCACTGAAGTTATTCTCATCAAAGGAGTGGGGGGTGGGGTGTCCTCCTTTTTATGTATACCAGAATAGTTCATGTGAAATTGGAATTCTTTATTCCTTGAATTTTTGGAAGAATTTACCAGTAAAACCATTTGGGCCTGATATTTTCTTTGTGGGCAGATTTTTAATTACCGGTTAAGCATCTTCACTTCTCTGGTCTTGCTCTGAATTTCTATTTAGTTCAGTGAATTTAGTAAATTACTTTTTCTGGGAATTTTTCCATTTTGTCTGAGTTTTAAAATTAATTGCCATAAAAACTCTAGTTAGTCCTTGGCAGACAATATCATTTGTCTTTTCAACAAATTGACATCGGTTTTGCTCATCCTCTCTATGAGATGTTTTCTTTTTCATTGATTTCTCCCTGCTCTTACTAAAATCTTTTATTCTTTCTACTTCCTTGTTTTGGTTTTCTTTTCTTTGGTTTGATTCACTCATTACTTTTTTAGCTTTTTTTTCTGTATAGTATAACATGTAAGCAAATAAAACTTCTCCTAAGGCTGGGGTCACCAGATACTCCATTTGTCTCAGGTCATCACTTATGGTTTATGGCTAATCGAAGTCATTGCTCGTAGCTTTCCTTTTGACTCCCCCGAATGTCCTGCTTTATACAATCAGTTACTTGATTTCCCTACCCAAGTCCTGCTTTAGCTGCATCCCTGAAGTTCTGCTTTAAATTAAAATTCTGATTTGATTTAAAACCTCAGTTCTAAGTGTTTTCTATTTTTTCTCTCAATCCTGCAGTTCTTTAAAAATATAGTTCTTAATTTCCAAACATATGGGAGTTTTCTAGCTGTCTGGACTATATGATTTTTATTTAAATATCATCAAGAGAGTATTTAAAAGTAGTTACAGAAACAGTATAGGCTCTGGAGTTGGGCCTGGGATTGAATCCCCCCTCTGCTACTTCCTATCTGCATGACCTCAGGCAGGCACTTAACTTTGTCTAAGCTTTGGTTTCTTTGTCTGAAAACGGTAGAAGGGTAGTTACTTGCCACATAGAATCATCGGGCGGATTAAATGACATCATACTGGCACAGAGAAGGGGCTCAGTAAATGCTAGCTCTTGTGACACTGTTTAAAGATAGTTTTCACATTCCATAAAGGAATCTTCCTAAAATGATGCAGATACCACAGCTTAGAAACTTCTGTTGCTTCATTGGTTAAGGGTAAGTTCTTACCGTGTGAAGCTCCCTTTATCCCTAATCTTTTCATCATCAGATGCATTAGTGTTGTACATATAAAGCTAACACTCTCACCACCTGATATTCTGAGGACATCCTGTATTTCCATCCCCATCCTTCTTTCTGTGTTTGATGTTAGGAAATCAGACAAACATCTAGGCCTTTAAAGGACATATTTTGTTCCTCATCTATCAATGTTTTATCACAGTTTAGATGGGCCAAATTTGAGTTGCGGCAGTGCTGACAGACCTCGCAGAGCCTTGAGAGCTTTTTCAGAGTTCTGTGGTGTGCTTTTAGGGAGTGTTCGAGTTTTGTTTGGTAACAGCGTCTGGCTCTTGGTATATGGCAGGAAAGTAAACGTTAGTATGAAATAAATGTGAATAAAAATCAGCATTTTTATTCTGAGAGAGTAGATATCGGGTAGGCAACTAGTGGACTCTTTTTATGTGTGCGTGATAGTTTTCTCCCGATTCTTTAAGATCTCCCTGTACAGTTGTGTAGCTTCTGAATTTTGCTTGTTGGGTGGAGGGGAGGTGGGGGAGGATTTGGGACAGTTGACAGTGGTGTTTGAAAGTCATATAAGGTGGGGCACCTGGGTGGCTCAGTGGGTTAAGCCTCTGCCTTTGGCTCAGATCATGATCTCAGGGTCCTGGGATCAAGTCCCACATTGGGCGCTCTGCTTGGCAGGGAGCCTGCTTCCTCCTCTCTCTCTCTGCCTACTCGTGATCTCTGTCTGTCAAATAAATTAAGAATTTAAAAAAATATTGTTTAAAAAAAATAAGGAAGAAAGTAATGTAAGGAAAACTTAACAGTTAGCCGGGCCCTGTTTCATGCATTAGCTTTTGTAATCTTTACAACAAGACTTTGGATGGGTATCCTGGTCATCCTTACTTTACTGTCAAGGAAAATGAGGCTCAGAGCAGTTACATAACTCACCCAAGGTCACACAGCCAGTAAATGGTAAAGATTGGATTTCAGCCCGGAATCTTCTGCCTTCACGGCCATAGCCTCTTATCCGGCTCTGCTGCTTCCCTGTTCTACCTTCTCTTAGCCTTAATGGAAACATTAAGGACATGGTGTTGGTTTCCTGGCCGATTTTATGTCTCATCTCCCAGCTGACCTCTGGACCATAGCTACTTTACCTGGTACCCATAGCCACTGTGTAGCCTTCGTCAAATCCACACTTTTCTCCTTTCGTCCTCCAAGCATTGTGTTTACTCTGTGTGTTGGCAGCAGAAACCGAAAAGGAAATGCAGAAAAAGCATCTAACGGTTTTCATAACGTAAACCAAATGTTGGTAGCGTGGGTGAGCTCTTGGGAGGAAAGGCGCTATATAAATCTGACAAATAAATAAATAACTGGTTCTTTAAATAAACTGGCACCGAAAGAGCCTTCATCCGTCACCTATTGGATTGAAGCTCACTCAAAAGTCAGAAATCTTTTGCTCCCTAGCTGTGAGTTCACTACGGCCACCACGGAGGAGTTCTGCTGGGATGGCAGTGTGGGAGGGAGAAGGGAGGGGGGTGAGCCGGAGAAGGGGCTTGTGAGGAACCAAGCAGCTCCTCCACTGAACATGATTGCCTGCCTCAGTAAACAGGAGGCATCCTCGTCAGAGCTGTATTATATATACAACACGTTCTTAGATACTTCAAAAGGATTGCGGAAAGGGGAAGGGGGTTCAAATGAAGGTCAGTGAGTAAAGTTCACAGAATGTATTTTGAGGACAAGAACGGAATTACTTTACTAATCTCTGAGAATAAAACCCATTATCAGCAGCAAGCTCTGAGAGACTCTTTCTCCAAATATGTTGGTTTTGTGACCTACCCTTAAGATCTCCTTTGCCATGCCACTCCCTCAAAACAAACCAGGACTGAACCATCCCAATTATAGACTCTCTCCTGCAGATCCCAGGCCTCTAAGCTCCATGCACCCTTGTAGTGGGGCTTGGGGGAGGGACAGGGGCTGCTGGCTGGTACCCATATGGAAGTACCTTTTCCTAAAGGGGCCACACCAGGCCGACTCTAGAGTTTCATTCTGGAAGGTGAGAAGCTAGGCACCCGGAGGAAGTGAAGGACTTGGGCCTGCCAGCTGCAGAGGCTCTGGTTACAGAACTAAGCGGTTCTGTGCCCTCTCAGAGCCATCAAAGGAAGTGATTTGTGGAGGTCACCTTTGAAGGTGCTAAGATGGTGGCGGAGGGAAGAGCGTGTGGAAGATGGGTGCCTTTGTTCCTGTTCCTTCCTGCCGGTGTAAGGCTTGGTACTTTATAAAAATAAGGCCTTGAGAATATCTTCGTCTTTCTTTTCTGCCCACTTCTTCAGAATTCTCTTCAAAAATTCAGGTTTGCAGTGTGCTGCTGCTGCCTGTATTCTAAATGTCAAGCCTAAACCCGGGTTTCAAATTTACACTTCTTCAAAGACCATGGAAGGGTTTCCTTAAATAACAGCAACCTTGAAAATCCGCATTCCTGATGAAGTTCCACTGTAATGCATTCAGCACCACAGGGAAAGGCTCTCAGCCCACCGAACCTTCTACAGTTGGTACAACTTGTGTAATACATTGACCAGGCAGATTCCGAGGCCTTTGGTGTCTGGGATAAAAGAATGAGCGTATGTAAAATTGTTTGGTGATCTTCATGTTAGGGCATGATCTTACGGCGCTGCTTTTGGTAAGGTAGTATAGATTCCCACAGAGGGAGTGCCGTGCTAAACCCCGATCTAAACAATGTTTTATCTGCATCCAAATCTCTTCAGTTAAAGATTTTAAATCTTGATATTCTAGAAATCTGTTGGCCACCTGTTGCCACAGATTGATTCAAATCAAATTCAAATTATTTTATGAAAACTATTCATAGGAGTCAAGCTATAATTAGAGTAAGACCTTAATATTACAGGATTCTATTGTTGATTTTAAAAAAGCTATTGGAATTTGCTGTTGTGAACAGGTTATTTCTGAACCTGAACCTCAGCTCTTGCTTTCTGCCTGAGGGCATATATTCACAAATGCTTTTCTTTATACACAGAGATCAGTGCCTTACGCGTATTGCCTGGATGGAGACCTCACCTTGACGGTTACCATCTCTGACTTCTAAACCCATCCTCCTAAAGTCTGGTAGTGCTTACAGCCGTGGTGCAAACTGTGCTTTGTAGGCAGGATTTTTATTTCGTCATTCCAGTAGCATTATGATGCAGAATACACCCCCATGTTACAGACAAGGAAACTGAAGCCAAGAAAATTTACCGTCTATCACTTTCCCTTTCACTATACTGCCCTTCCAACAGAGAAAGGGCAGTTGGCACACTTGAGAATTTTTCTGACAGCTCAAGAATATTAATACTACTCAGTTAATAACAAAAGGCTTTTATCACGCTGTCTTATCATAAAATAGTGTGTATTTATTAAACTGTAGATGAGCAAAAAAAGAAAATCCTCTAATATCATAACCAACCAAAGATAAGCAGTATTCACATTTATATAAGTATGCAGATCTCTCCAAGGTTTGTATGACACCATACTTTTTTCATAATTTTTATTTTTGCAAAATTTGATGCTCTTTGGAACTATTTCACAATACGTCAAAAATATCTTTCCAGGTTCTTAAATATTTGTGTATTATATCATATTCGATTGTTGCTTTCAACTCAGTCGCTTAGCCAGTTTCCTTGTTGGAGGCTTGCACCGGTGGCTGTGCTTGTAGCTAGATCTCATCCTATCTATGATTTCAGTGCTTTTTGTGTACCAGGCACAGTTCTGTTAACCACCTGTTCATCCTCCAAGTATCCAGAACAAACCCTTCTCTCTTAGTACTTTTTTGATTACTGATGAAATTGAACTGCTTTTTTGTTGACGATCATTAGTATTTCTTCTTTATATATGTCTGTTACCAATTTTTTTCTACTGGGATAGTCATTCTCTACTGATTTTTAAAAACTGCTTGTTGTCAACAGTATTAACATTGCTGTACCTATTAGAGACTTTTCCCCAGCTTGTTTGGTTTTTGTTTTTGATGTTTTCTGTTAGAAACATTCTCCTCAGTTTGTTTTCTTTTGATTTTGTTTCTGATGTCTTTTGACCTGTAGAAATTTATACAATGAGGAATATCCATATTTATCTTGACGATTTCCATTGTTGGTATGATGCATAGAAAGCTTTTCTCTCACTCCAAGATCTTATGTTTCCACATATATTTTCCCTGCCATTAAGGTTTCACATTGAGGGGCTCCTGGGTGTCTCAGTGGGTTAAGCCTCTGCATTTGGCTCAGGTCATGATCTCAGAGTCCTGGGATCGAGCCCCCCATTGGGCTCTGCTCAGCAGGGAGCCTGCTTCCCCCTCTCTCTGTCTGCCTCTCTGCCTACTTATAATTTCTCTCTGTCAAATAAATAAATAAAATCTTTAAAAAAAAAGTTTCACATTGAAATCTTTAATCCATTTGAAATTTATTTTGACATGTGGTATAAAACAGGGGCCTAACTCCCCACGCGCCCCCCCCACACCAATTTGAAATGTTAACTTTAACAAGTAGTAAATTTTGGAATATACCTCAGTTTTTTACTTCCCTTTCAATTCCTTTGTTATGCCTATCTTTCATTCCTTGTATTGCTGTTTTCATTAATGCAGTTTTAGAAAATTTGTGAATATCTAATATATCATCATTTCTTTTCAAAAATTATTTAATATTTTAAATAAAATTTAGAATCATTTTATCAAGTTGATTGGGAAGTCATTGCTTTAAAAAATAATTGTTAACAAAAGAATAGCTTCAAAGTCCTAAATATTTTCTCTTTAATTAAATTTTCATTCTTTTCCTCAGAAAATAGTTTTATGGCTTTATTCTTATATGGCCTGCACATTTCTTGATTATTCCTAGAGATTTTCTGTTTTTTATTACTATTATGAATGGGTTTCTTAAATTACATTTTCTAACTGGTCAATCTGTACTCTTTGGTCTTTAAAATTTAATTCTATCTACAGGTAAAAGAAGGAATGAAGTAGTAAATATATGTATATGTTAGTCGCATTTGCAAAAATAAGTGGTCGTATATATTTAGACACATAATCTGGCCCAACTGTACAGGTGGACTGTGTGAGATAAATGTGCGAGGGAAACAAAGGCTATGTGTCATTGCTTTGATTGTTTTTTTTTCTTGCCATTCCCTGACTCAAGAGGTCTGAACTATGCCATGTAATTTGGGGAAGAGGGTAAAATGTTCAGAAATAAGCATTAATAAGTGCTTTGCAAATAATTTCATTTATCTGAACTTCTAATTCCTATGCTAAATCGAGGAGGCGTATATCATGTTCTTAGTTAAAAACTGTAACTACTTTCTTCTTACAGATTTCAGAGACAACTGTCTGAACCCTGCCACCCCTTCCCTCCTCAATCAGGAGTTCCTGGAGATACTCGCCCCAATTACCACCGGCAAATGTCAGAACCTATTGTCCCTGCAGCTCCTCCGCCCCCTCAGGGATTCAAACAAGAATACCATGATCCACTCTATGAACATGGGGTCCCAGGCATGCCAGGCCCCCCAGCACATGGGTTCCAGTCACCAATGGGAATCAAGCAGGAGCCCCGGGATTACTGCGTTGATTCAGGTTAGCATAAAATCATGCCATTCCTTTCTTTGTTCTCTCATTTATCTGTCTGGCTGTTATTGTCTTCTGTGTGTGCAGCTTTAGGGAATAGCTTTACTAAAAATCACCCTCAAAGAACTTAGGAGACTTGTAAAGCAGACTTGTGTATGCACAACTGAGTATAAAACCAAACAGAAAAGCCATCCCATGGTAGGAAGAGCAGTAGGCGTTGAGAGGTGGTGGGGAGGACACCTCTGAATCCAAGCCTAAAGATCCAGTCATGGTGATGCCCTTTTTTAAGATCTTAGAATCCCTGGACCTAGGAAATATCATTTCTGCATTTTAGTCCTTGCCCCTAGCCTTATGGCTTTCCTTTTGAATAGAGTAGACTCACCAACTCCCAATATGGGCATAAGGAAGTGAGTCTACACGTAGGATGGAATTCTTTCTATTCTTGAAATGAACGGTATTTTGAGAAAGCACCTGGTATGTCATGACTATATGGGGTGCTGGGTACACCATGGAGAAGGCTGTCTTGTTGATTGCTTCATGGGATTCACTGCCCTATTGCATTGCTTTCACCTGGGAAAGTTCCTGGTGTCCTTCAGAGGCTGTTGGTGTACACAGGGAGAGGACACCTGTTGTCTGTTTGTGGGTTACCTCTTGTCTAGAAATGTAAGCACATCAAGAAGTTTAAGCTGTACTTGGGGGCTCTCCCCCCCACCACCACCACACACACTCATTCACTAACTATGTATCTTCTTAGGCCCGGCATATAAAGTGACATCATTAGGGGAAAGAAGAGTTGGAATTTTGCAGTTTGCACATTTTGAAACTGTTTCCTCCTCTTCTTTTCCTCTTCTTTCAGAAATTACTTAAACTTCTTCAGTCTTCTTTTGCAGTTGGTGCCAAAGGAATTTGAGGGTGGTAGGTAGGCTTTCAGCCTTTTCCATGGGTGCTTTTCTTGAAGAACCTGAGGGAGCAGTGGGGCAGTACGTATTTGAACGACTTTTGCAAATGGAATAGGATATACAGTTTGCTCTTGGTCTTCTGGGAGATAGTATATAGATTGCTCAATTCAGGCAGAAATGGATTATGGGAAAGGCTGGGAAGGAGACAGAAGGGAGACATCTGTTGCTTTATGATATTAAAAAAAATTACCAAGTGTATGTATAGGTAGTGATAGCTTGTAAAATTCCCACTGGCACTCCTGAAGGCTTTGGTGTATTTTTCTCAGGAACAGGCGTGACCAGCAACATTTTTCCTTTGGGATTGACATTTTAATCCATCCTGGCGAGTTTTTCACCCCACCCCACTCCCTTAAAGCAAGACACTCAGCAGATGTTAACATATCTGCAATTCGTGTCCTGCATGGGCACAACTCAACCTACCAGCCTTCCTCTCGGTGGACATCTTGGTAACCTGATGCTCGAAGAAGAGCTCGCTTGAGCACAGGTTTCATTCCAACACTTCCAACATGGGGAAATGTACGTGCAAATGGCAGGTTTCCCCGCTTCCCTCCTGCCAGCTCTTGTACTGGCTTCCTAACCTCAAATACCCAAATCTTTTTGGTCCAGAAAACACCCTCATCCATTGGAGCAGAATTGGATATGACTATCAGCTGTAAAGGGGAGCAAATTGGGAAATATCTAAAGCACCCCTCATCCCAGTCTAACCCCTAGAGCCCCTGAGTCAGTAGAAACAGAAGGCCAAGCTTGGCCTTTTGAAAGCCAAGTTTCTTTTTCTACCATTAACCCTCTCCCCAGAGTTGGTGCTAACTAATTTCTAAGATGAACAAGTTATGAGAATAAAGCATTATTTTTTCCTACTCACTCTTTTGGTGAGGAGCCAAGAGTCCTACTTTCAAATGGTGGGTGATGGTGTTGCCCATGTTGTCTGTTAGGGTGACAACTCTCTCCCAGGTCAAGACAAGAAAGACATGACCTGGGAGCAGGAGACTGTCCAGGGCTGCAGGTCAAGAAATGTGCTGACTCACCTGCAGAAACTACTGACAGAGTGTATGTCTGTTTTTCTTTCAGAAGTGCCTAACTGCCAGTCGTCCTACATCAGAGGGGGATATTTCTCCAGCAGCCATGAAGGTAAGTAACTTCTAAAAAAAAGAATATTCAAGCAAGCTGAAAATTGTTCAGCTTCCATGCTGAGATTTGGGATCATAGATAAGTTAAACCTTTCTTGAGTCATGAAAATGAGAACTCATTGACAGTAACCTTCAGTCATTCTTCGGCATGGTCCTGAAAGCAGTGAGGGCCACCATCATTTTCAATAGTAATGACTCTAACTTTTCAGAGTTCATGAGATGATATGAAGAAAAAATAAACCAATAAACCAAATAAAATTTCCATCTAAGGAGGTGTATCTAGCGGTATATAACATTACCAGCCTGAATGAGCACTTGGGAACTGTGTGACAACTTGAGATGGTAGGTTTAGGACTTCTTCTCTGAACACTGAAACAGGGAAAGGTTTTTTTTTTTTTTTTCTTAGAACATTTTCCCCAGAAGTAGATCTTGTCTTTTGTCATATACATCTCTTCTTAAATACCCAGAGACATGTGATTCCCCAAAGCCATGGCATCAGTTTCACCTGGGATCTGTTGGAAAGGCAGGTTCTTGGGAAACCCCCTCCACCTACTGCCTCAGAGGCTCCAGGGGCCCAGCACTCCGTGTGGTGACATGCCTTCCACGTGATCCTGATGCTCGCTCTGGTTTGAGAACTATTATAGCACTGGGAGTTGCAGCTCTGGCTGCACATTAGAATCAGCTGGGAGCTTTCAAAACTTTTGGTGTCTGGGCTTCACCCAGAACAAGTAAATCAGAAATTCTGGGGTGGGTCTTAGGCATTGGTTCTTTTTAAAGGTCCCCAGGTGATTCCAATGTGTATCCAAGGAGGACTGAAAAGCTAATGGGACAGTACTAGGAAGCACCTGCTCATTTGTGTCATGATTGGTTCACAAGCATGCTCTCTATGGGGAGCTGCTTCCCACTGACCTGAAGAGAGATGAGAGTCTCTCTCTTGTGGAGTTGCACTGGGTGCCCAAGAATAGTGCCCGAAAATATTCGGAGTGCGTGCCCAGCCCTGGGAAAGAAGGGCTGTCTACTGGACCTCTGACTGCGATCGATCAGCACAGCTGTGCGAGGCTCTCTTCCAGGTTCCTGAATGTTTCTGCGGCAGCAATTGATGTCTGCAGCAGGCAAACTGGGAGGGGGTAGGGGAAGAGAGGGAGGAAAACATTTTGCATAATTACAACATTTAGGAAGGAGCATGCTCTTAAAGGAAATATTTTTAGTAAAGCATTGGGCTGCTTACTACACACAGAATATCTGGCGAGTTTGTGTGTTTTCCCCCTACTCTCTTCCATTCCTCTCCCTGACCCCCCACGCAGCAGAGAAACTAGTTTCAAAGAGACCTGCATTCTTAATTGCTCTAAATTACTGTGATGTGGCTTCTCCTTCCTTCTTCTAGAGGCTTGACCACGGATGCCAGTTAGTGAAACAAGTGTTTCTGATTGGCATCTGTGATTACTAAGATAGCCATCCTGCCTTAGCATTCGTTCACCTGGAATCTCTGCACAGCGGGTGAATCTTTCATTTCCCCTGGGCTCCTCAAATAGGTTCTTCCTTCCTGCCACCTTTGAGTGGTGGGATGGTTGTGGCCACAACTGCTGTAACTGCTGGGGCAAATTCAACTGACTTAATTTCACATAAGCCAACAACATCTTGCAGATGTTTAAAGACCTCGTGGGGCAGCGACTAGAAACCGCAGATACACTGAAATGACACTCACGGCAGGCCCTCATCTGATTGGTTTGAAAGCCAAACCTAGAATTTCATTTAGGTTTACCTTTTTTCCCCTGTATACAGTGAATGTATTATCCTTCCAGATAATACAAGTTTGACAGATGTGTAAATTTCGAAGAGTTTCCTTATAATGGCTTTATAATAAGGCCATTAAAACATCACTGGAGTATCAGAATCCAGAGGAAGTCAGGAAATTTATAGCTTCCTGGCAGCCATGGCAGAAAGAGAGAGAGAAAGGAAAGAAAGAAAAGAAAGGGGAAAATAGAAAGAAAGGAGGGAGAGAGAGAGAAAAAGGAAGGAAAGAAGGAAAGAAAGAAAGGGAGGGAGAAGGAAGAAACATGAGGAGGGATTATGTAATACTTATTGATAATAGAAAGTGTAACAGTTTGTCATAAAAGTCAGTTTCCTGGTACCAGATTGGAAAATAAATTTATCATAGGATTCACTGAAACCCTGACTTAAAAGCAAGTGTTGTGTTCTTAAATCTTTTTTTAATGGAGATTCTTTCATATTTATTCAAATATTTGTTGAGCATTTATTATGTACAAGGCGATGTGATATTACGAAGATATTCAGGACATGTTCTTTATCCTCAAGGAATTTAGAACCCATGACAGAGACTATATGAGATAAAGTTCTCACATTATCCAGTTAATTTCTTTTTTGGGGAGTGGGTGAGGGAGACAGAGAATCTTCAGGCCCAGTTTCACAACCCTGAGATCATGACCTGAGCTGAAATGAAGAGTCGGACACTTAACCGACTGAGCCACTCAGGCCCTCCTACTGTTAATTTCTTAATAATACTCATCACAATGTACGGTTACTATCTTAATCTTTTTAACTATCATTTATTGTACACTTATGTGCCAGGCACTACTCTTGACACCGAGGTATAAAGATAAACAGATCAACGTAACAGAGTATATATTAATAACCCATATTCTCACACAGCCAATTCTCATACAATTAACATCCTCCCCTGTCTGCAAATGAGGAAGCTGGAGCGCAGAGAGGTCACACAGTGAATCCAGGTCCGTCAGTCCGGCTCCATGGCCCACACTCTATAATGCTCCCCACTACCCCAAGTCTCACTTTTCTTTCCCAATAGTCTCATGTTTTTGGGATACAAGCTGCATGAGAGCAAGCACCAAGTCTCTGTTCTTGTTACCCACCCTCTTCTAGCACAGTGCCTGGCATAAATATTTATTGGATTAAATAATAAATGTCAATAAAATATACTAATAAATAAATGTCAGTAAAATAGACTTCCTTTGATATCGTGCGGCAAACCAAGAAATAGTGCTTCAGGCTGAGAAAATAAAAATGAATAGCACACGCCCTAAGATAATCTCAGTCTCTTCCAAGGCGGGCAGTGCTTTCCCACTCCCAGGCCTTTTAAACACAGCACTGGTCCTGCCAAGAAGAACTTGATCTTCTTGGCCGATTGTGAAGAAAGAACAGATTATTTCCTGGCGTCTTTACCCGTGAACTTTTCAAGTCCTAGCAAATCCTTCTCAAAATCTCATGCTAGTCATTCACCGCAGCGCAGGTTCGTGGCATCTCCCTACCGCACACCTGCCATGCACACACCCGACACACGCACACCCCCCTCTACTGCCCACCCAGCTGGACAGAGCAGGGCACATGGCTGAGTTCATGGGAGCTGCCAGGACTCTCTGCTGAGGAGTGTGCTGGAAGGGAGCAGGGCTGGCATGCTCACCCCTGAGAAACAGGCGTGGCCACAGGGAGGGATGTGGTCCCATCAAGCCTATTAACTGACTTTGATTTGAACCGCTGATCTCGTCAGGGTGCCTGGTGACGTGACTGGGTGGTCAGCACAGAAGGCACACATTCTGGATTGAGAGTGCTGGCCATCCTTCCCTCTCCTTGACCTCTTTCACTTTTTGCCCTCCCTTCCTTTCATTTACACTTACACGTGTTGAGCCCATCAGTTCCCCTTTTTTGACCTCTGGTTTGTTAACTCTACGATGAGCAAGTTTTTATTGCTAAGAAGTCTCTTCAGATTTCTTCCATTATGTCTGGTGATAATACTTCCAGCTTGCTTTTAAATTTATTGCTGGTCACAATCCTCCACAGGCCCAAGTCTTTACTCATTTTGGCATCGTTGTCCACCCTCCAAGCTCTTTCATAATTGAATGAGGTACATGGGCAGCCTCGACAAGTCCTGGGAAAGGTTGAAATTAATATTTGCTAAAAGGAAAATGGTAAGACTATGTACAGATCAACCAAATCCTCCCAGGTAGGCCCACTGAAATAGATGAGTTGTCTTTTCAGATATAAAAGCTCAGTCACGGCAACACTGACCTGTACAGACCTTATAACAAGATGTGAAGGAACTTACTGATGACTCAGCACTTCTCTGAAGTCTTAGCTCGAGTAGGAGGAATCGATGCTTCTCTGACTAAGGCATCAGAACACCAATGCCTAAGTCCTTCTGAAGCCCTGTCAGATTGAGTCTGGCAAACATATGGCAATTAGTAGGGCTTAGGACCCGAAATAGCAGAATTCCATTTTAGTCCTTAAAACCAGAGTTTTAGTAGGATACAGATAGAATTTGTTAAGCAACATGTTCATTCTTTTTAAATTTTTTTTCAGGTTTTTCATATGAAAAAGATCCCCGGTTGTACTTTGACGACACTTGTGTTGTTCCTGAGAGATTGGAAGGTAAGTAGCTCCTCCAGTTTGTTGCTAAGCCAGAATGTCAGCGATATCAGAGCCCCTCAATCTTGTTGGCATTCACAAATCCTTCATGCCCAAATTGTCCAAGAAACCTAAGACTAAACTATTGCATGTATATCCTCATCCCAAATAGGCAAAGTCAAACAAGAGCCCACCATGTATCGGGAGGGGCCCCCTTACCAGAGGCGAGGTTCTCTTCAGCTGTGGCAGTTCCTGGTTACCCTGCTTGATGACCCGGCCAATGCCCACTTCATTGCCTGGACGGGCCGTGGCATGGAGTTTAAGCTGATAGAACCTGAGGAGGTAAGCACCAGGGCCGGGCTTGGGTGATGCTTGATTGGTTGATGATGACAACAATGATGATGATGATGTCTGCTCTTGTTCAGTTCTCAGTGGAAGCTTCTTGCTGTGTTAAGGATGCTTTTCTCATTCAGATTCTGACCCGGCCAGTGGATTTGGCAGTTCTCTTCCTGTTACTAGGACAAGTTACAATTCAGGGACAGGCAAAGTTCTCCACTGTAGAAAACACAAGAAGTATTAGTAATATGTCTGTAAAATCGGAAGAGTGTGGCCACGAAGACTTGCATCCAGAGAGCATCTGTTTTCCATATCGAAAAGTCTTTTTCAAGTGCTGTTTCAGTGATACCAATATGTTGGTGATACCAACTTGTATTGGTGTGGGTCCTCATTTGTTACAGGCTATATTTGAGGTTACGTTAACATATTATATGACTTTGTGGTAATATCAGATGCAATTACAATACAACAGATTGTATATTTCAAATGACTCTACCCTAGAGAAATAAAATGATCAGAAATGAGTCGTTCTTATGGGCTTAGATTTTTCTTAAGTGTATTATGTGGCATCACAATAGTTGAGAGGTAGCCCAAACCTTCATTATCCTAATAGAAAAAGAAACACTATTACTATTTGTGTGCCCAGAACTATTGACAGAAAGGCCTATAGACAGCATCAGTATCATTTCTTCAATGGGGAAAATCTACAGAACCCCTTTCCTGAATATCACATAGGGAAGTAAATTAAATCATGTTCTCAGTTTGGCATATTCCAAAGGGGTTGATTTTAAATTTCTATTTGATTTAGACTCTAGAGAAATTATAAATGAGGGGGGAAAAAACTGTCCTGAATATCTGATATAGGCTTCTTCTGGTAGCTTATACTTAGGCATTATACGTTAAACCAGCAGAGCAAAAGCTGTCTTTGGGTTGGATGTAAATGAAATGGCAACAGTCCTCTTAGCAGGCATTTGAGCAAGAATGGCAGTTTTAGATGTTGTTGGATTAACTCCAGGGCTCACCTCAGCACACCAAACGGATCAGTTGGCCTGGGGGTCAACAGCAGGAAATAGCCACTTGGCACTTGGTTTGGAAGAAGAAAATGTTCTGAAAGTTAAGATGAGAAAAGGAGACTATGTGGATTGGAAATGTCTCAAGAATCCCGGCTACTAGGAGGGTAAGGAAGGCTTCACTAAAGGCAGTTATAGAAGAAGGATCTGTGGTGTTCCCTGTCTTACGTCTTTCATAAAAATGAAAGTATGAGGCCATCTCCCATCGTCACCCATTTCCGTTAAGACTGAGTCTCCCTTCAAAGCCGGAGTTTGGTACTCCTGTGTTTCTCGAAGGTTTTCCTGGAGCAAGTCAGGTGGAAAATGGAGGCATGCCCAAGAGCCATCCGCCCTACAGGCTCTTCCTCCTAACCTGGACTGGTTGACCAGATGCTTGAAGAAAGCATGTTGCCTGGACTCACTGAGGCTTACTGCAAGCAAGTCTGTGTCTGTCACAGGGGCCGTCCTTATTGATTTATCTCATTTCACAAACAGGAGCTTTTATTCCTTTATTGCCACTGCCTTGGGCCTGACCACGGGCTGTGCTGTTGCAGGTGAACCTGGCTATGATCCTCTATAAAGCCTTATTGAATCTTTGGCTTTCCTACCAGCTGGAAACACAATGATGAACTGATGGTAAAAGGTTCCTGCTTTCATACTTCTTAGAGAAACTAACATTAGTCCAAAATGCTCATAAATGCCAAGTAGCCAAGTCACACGAGAGGCCTCTTGTGGCTTTGCGCCTCCCTCAGCCAACAGGACCGCTTCGTTTCTGCAGGAATCCTTCTTTCCACCCCACCCTGAAATCCCCTGGTGCTCCACGAGCTCTGAGTGATCCGCTCTCTGACGTTCCAGAACCACTTCTATTCCGCGTGCACACTCTGGCCTCAGGACACGCAGCGGGCAGCGTTGGCTGAGCTCTTTCCCTCCCGGTTGTGTTAACTTCACCATCCCCACTCTTTGTTAAAGCCGGGAAGATACCAACTCCTCGAGAAAGCTGGAAGACGTTGTCATGGGGGGAGCCTGAAGGGTGAAGCGGAGGAGGAAGCTGTTTGGGACGTAATTGTAGGCAGCTGTGTGGCTGAGTAGTGCACTCTGGGTAATTATCCATAATATCCATTACACTGTGCATGGAAATTGTGGTTTTAGAGCTGCGTTTTGGCAGGCCCCCTAATCAAATGTCTTTTGATAGTCATCCAGCTTAGCACCCTCTCAATTATGACTGACTCGGCTTTAATCTGGAGCCATTTTAACTGTGAATCTGCATTAATGAATATTTTGGGGGGTAGGGTTGTTTGTTGAACATGTGGCAGATAACTGATGCCATGGGGAGGTTTAAAAGGATGGGCTTCGAGAAAGAGCTGCTCCCCGTGCTGTGGCTTGCTGTCTCTTGAAGAGGGAGGAAGAGAAATGTGAGGGGTTTTTTTAACTCTTTCAGCCTCTATCCTCAAGATGTGTGTGATCAAAGTAATGAATGGGAAAATGACAGAAAGAGCTGCTAACAAGCTCTTGCCTGCTCCCCTTCCCCCAGAAATGGGGCAGCCTTCATTTCCAGCAGCTTGCCGTTGTGCTTCATCATGCATTACTGTAGAAGGAGCAGCCCTGGGGAGGGCTCCTGAATCACAGGGCCCTGGCCCAAGAGGATGAGTCAGTAACTATGGCTACCAGAGCTGCTTGGAAGTCGGTGCGGATGCAGAACCGCGCTCCAGGAAGCCACTGCATATGCAAGTGACAGCAGAGAGAGGTCAGGGCTGGAGCTGAAGAATCTTCCATAATTGATTTCCACCACTGAATACAGGAAGACGATGAGACTGGGCTTCCTTTTGGGTTCCCGGCATCTAGTGGGCTCACAGCAGTTCAAAGTCAGTTTCGTAGTCATTGCTTTTGAACAGGGTAGAAGGTTGTGTATTGGTTGAGCAGGTCTCTCTTGCACCGCTGTTTCTTTTGGTTGAAAATGTTTATCTTCTGTAGCCAAGGGATGGATTTTTGGTGAAATGTGCCTTTTTGGCTATTTCAAAGAGAGACTTGGATGGGTAGAGTATGGAGAAAGAAGGAGAGCCAGGGACATCGTGCGTGCCATAGGGGCCCAAAGCAAACGAATGGAAACTTCACTTTCACACGGTCTGTTGCAAGGCAGAGAGGAATCAGAATCATGGCTATTGAATTATTCTAATGTAATTAGGACAGATGCATTCTTTCTTGCTTATCAGATCATTTCTGGCATTTTTAAAGGTCATTTTAGAATCCTGATTTCAGAAGATGTTGCTTTCATTCTGCCCAGATGCTTTAAGTGAAATGCTTTTTTTTTTATCCACTTTCCCATTTGCAGTCTCCCTGCTTCCCACTCCATGTGTAACATCTGTTTTTTTAAAGATCAAAGGAATATAGTTATTTTGTTTTTGTTTTTTTCTTAAGTTTCCAAAAGTGACCTCAAATATTCAAAACATGACCCCTGGTTTCCATACATTTAAAGACCTCTGAGGAGACTCCCATTTCTAAAGTTACTCTTCTATATGGACGGTCATCCTTACAAGTAGGATTTGGACATTGGGATTCTTGAGAGCAGGAATTGCTTGGCTGTCCTGACAATTGAGTAAACTCTACTAGGAAATTTTCTTGCTATCAGGCATCTTTGCCTAAAACTCCAATTACATCTCCCCATCACTGCACCTCAGGTGGACTGGGTTGGATATAATGTACTTCAGAACTGTTTGGGAAGCCCTGTTAATTTTTCATTAAGTGGATAATGGTGCTGCATGTTTTAATGTCCATTCTGCAAGTCTGCTGGGAGCAGGGGATTGGATGGCAGTGGGCTGGAATGATCTGGTTCCCCCTTACTCCATGAGCTGCAGTAAGTAAACAGCTCCCAGCCCCTCGCCAATCTTATTAGAATTGAACTTTTGCTCTGCTGGCCCATTAGCAACTCACTAGTGTGTTTCTAATGTTTCAGGAATGACCATTCTAATTATTCCTTATTGACTGCTACAGAAACCATAGCACTTAATGGCAACATGTTAATGGTCTATGGGTATTGGTCAATAATTCATATGTGGAGAAACAGTAGAGAGCCTGCTTCCTCTGGGCCATTAGCCAAGCCCTCTGTAATCTTAAAGTGCTAGGATCCTTCCACCTCTGGATCTCACCTCTCTTAGCAGTTGTGACTGACTCATCACCTTTGTTGAATATTGGGTCTTGAGGGAATTAAGTATTTTTGCTTCCAGACCATTGGCCAAAGCAGTCAAGTCTCAGAACTGGCGCTCCCAGGATTGGGAGAATACCACTAGGCCCAAGGAACGAGTTTCCATTGCTCTCTACTTCCCTGTCTCTTTAGGTTGCTCGGCGCTGGGGTATCCAAAAGAACCGGCCAGCCATGAACTATGACAAGCTCAGCCGTTCTCTACGCTATTACTACGAAAAGGGCATCATGCAGAAGGTGAGCAGTTACGAGAGGCACCTAGACCACTCTGACCACTTTCAAACATGTCAAGGGCTTCTGTAATACGACTGTGTGTAATGGCTGGGAGAAAATGTTAGCGATTCCGTGGTAGGAAAAAACTTGGGAGAAAAAACTTAAGAGTGAAATGAGATATGAAGAGTATTTCTAATGCTCTTGGGGACGCAAACACCAGAGGCTGCACATGGAACACACTATAGGAAAATTAGGCCCCCCGGCTTTACTTAACCTGCCTCTAATTACCAAAATGTCCAGAAACATAGTCCAACAGTTACATCTGTAAAGGAGTACATGGAGGAGTCAGTTTGAAGGCCTCCACTCCCATAAGAGCTGAGCTGAAGTCTTGCATTGTCAAAATACCCAGACCTCTAAATCTCTTGGTTTCATACTCTCAATAGTGTTAGAGGAGTAAGGAAATCCTATTTCTCTTTCAGAACCTATAGAAAAAACTGGAACTCAAATGTGAAAAACAACAACTACAAAAAAAAAACCCACAAGGTTTATAGAATGGCAGCAGAATCAACTAGTACCAGGTCACTCTTTGCAGAATGAAGGCTAAGGCATATTTTGAGGAAGCCGGTACAAAAATCCTCATTGGCTGGGTGGAATGGGACCACAATCTGAAAATTACTTGGATAGGCAGAAGATGGGAATGATTAATCACTGGTTCATCTTTCTTAGCCACCGTATTTTATGCCACGCTCTTACCCAGATTCTAACATTTACACATTTAGGCTGTCTGTGGTGGGTAGCCAGTAAGATGCAGTGGCAGAAGTATACGGCCATGGCTGCTGAAAACCTGTCTGTGCTGAAGCCAGGCTTACCTCTTTCATAGGCAGGTGGTAATGGGACCCCAGTTTCCTCTCACCACCTTCAAAAGTATTAAAGAGTTTGCCATGGGCCTCTCGATAGAGAAGAAAGGTAAAGATAAAGGTAACATCTTATAGACTTTGTAGTGTTTCATACAGACTCTAAGGCTATTGCTGGTCTGGGTACCATCAACAACTCGTTTCCTCACCCATGCTTCACTGCTTTCACTAGTATGGCCATCTTCTCTTAATTCATGTAGAATTTGTTTACCAAAGAATATACACCACATGCATGGAAGTCATTAGGCATATCAGAAAGTGGGGGGGGGGGGCTATTAAACTGTCATTCTATTTAAGAACTAGAACATTCCTAATGCCTTCATTACCTGGCCAGCCGATCATCACCTCATCACTCCCAAGAATCTGAAGTCCTAAGGCTGGGTCTCCTTTCTTGCCCCCAGTAGCCCCCGTGCACCTCTCCATCACAGTCCTTCTCTCTGTACTGTACTGTGAGCTCCTCTGGGGCAGCGCTGAGGGTTCGACTATAGTGCTTGGCACAGAGTTGATAGACAATCTAAATGGGCAGTCTCTTGACTTCCCCTTTCTGTAAAGCATACAATTCAGTGGTTTTTAAAATATATTCACAGAGTTGTGCAACCATCACCACAATCAATTTTAGAAGATTTTATCGCCCCAGAAAGAAACCCCAAACCCATTCGCAATCACTTTCCATTTTCCCCCAAACCTTTCTCTCTCTCTCTCTCTCACACATACACACACACACACACACCCCTTTTAACGTTAATACTATCAGGTGGAATCCTAAAATTCAGGAAGAAGAGTTATTATTCCTTTGCTATTCCCAACTCCAGATCCAATCTGAGGGAATGTGACCAAGACACAATAACTTGAACTACCAACAATTAGTTTTCCCTGGGACCAGGTCCTCAGTTGTTTCAGGAAGTGGAAGAGAACTTCATTTCTGAGGACGAAACAGGCAGAGTGCTGGGAGGCACAAGAATGAGGCTTGGATGGCTTCCAATCCTAACACTCTCATTTATTAGTTGGATGCTTTAGATTGACCTGCCAAAACTTCTCTTCCCCAAAAAACAAAACAAAACAAATAAACAAAACAATAAAAAAAAAACCCTACTGTAATTTCACAGGGTAATATATGTGAAAATGTCCCAGAGGTAATACTGTGCTATGCCATGTAAGGAATTGTTGCTATATTTATGACATGACCCATGAGTGAAAGAAAACTAATTAAGGGTGAATGATAGGATGCCCGCATGGGGAGAGATATAGAAAGCCTGGAGTCCCATACTCTCAGCTTTTGAAAGGGAAAATTGAGGTGCACAGAGGTTAAGACTCATTAGTGTCTGAACGAGGATGGGAAGCCATCCACTCCTGGCTCCTGATCTCGTATTATTTCCACTCTGCCCTTCTGCCTCACTCTGCTGCATATATGTACTGGCTTTTGGGGTGGGCCATCAAGAGATTTAGCGTTAAGCCTGTAACTAAATAGGGTTGTTTGGGTATATCTGCTACCCTTACATCTTGTTTTGGTGATGATGCTGCTTGTTCAGTTTTGCTCACACAGCCCCTAATTCCTAGTGCTTGAGTTCCAAAGAACATTGGTGCAGACAACCGTGTTCTGGTGACTAGACAGACATGTCACCATAAAATAAGCTTTCGGACCTATTAGGAGAATTCTACCGTTCCCTCTCTAAGCTGCCACCATAGCAACAGATGTTTTTAAACCCAAGATTTAGAAGCAAAGCCATATTTCTGCAATTGAAAAGAGATTCTAGAATCACAACATAATGACCAAAGGGCAGGGTAAAACTCGACCTTTTGAATTTTTGAGCTTAAACATGTTCATTTTATCAGTAATTTCAGCGGCCTTCCCTTGCCCCTTTGCATTACCCAAGCCAAGCACATTATCAGGCTTGATTTTCAATGGTGGAGTTCCTCTTGCACTGATGCTAACCAACCAGCAGAGAATGGCTGATCCCATGGACCTGGATGGCTCATCAGCTACATCGTGAGGCCTTTGAATCAAGACCTTTGGTTCTAATAATAAGATAATGCATAAAATTCATAAAAAGATAGTTAGCAGTTCTTCGATGTAGCAGAACTGTGGAATGCAAAATTTTAAATCATTGGTAAGCCAAAAAGCAGTTCTGTTTGGCTTTGGAATACATTCAAACTTCCGCATAGGCTTTAATGATCAAATTCCTAGCCTTTTGAAATAACGAAGCTGTACCGTGAAGACTGTGGACTTTGGAGGTAACTGAAAACATGGCCTGACTTCTGCTTTTCACTTTTCAATCTTCCTTGTAACACCACGCACCGGCCTCAGTATAACCTTT
Organism: Mustela nigripes; assembly: GCF_022355385.1. Taxonomy (NCBI): domain Eukaryota; kingdom Metazoa; phylum Chordata; class Mammalia; order Carnivora; family Mustelidae; genus Mustela; species Mustela nigripes. Next base: position 111,278,978 of record NC_081558.1, read on the forward strand.
CTTTCTCACCTGTGAATATAACACAGTGAGAATTTGCCTCTAAAAGAACATAAACAAACAAACAAAAGGTGAGCCTATCCAGTGTGAATTTGAAATTGGGGTGTCTTTCAGTCAGTCAGATGACACCGCTGCTGAGCACTGGTGTCAACAAAACACTTGGCACATGAGAGGTCTCCCATATTTCTCCAAATAAATCGGAATGGTCTGGGCCATCAGCTACTAATGCGCGTCCTTTGGTCCCCGGCTCCTTGAGAACTTGTTGACATATGAATACCTCACCATCCTTCCCTTCCCTGGTTTCCTCCCCCCACCCCTGCGACCCCGTGCCCTGTTCCAGCTGGGTCTGAGAAGGTGTGCTTTCTCTCTCAGGTGGCCGGGGAGCGATATGTCTACAAATTTGTCTGTGACCCAGATGCCCTTTTCTCCATGGCCTTCCCCGACAACCAGCGTCCGTTCCTGAAAGCAGAGTCTGAGTGTCACCTCAACGAGGAAGATACCCTGCCGCTGACCCACTTTGAAGACAACCCAGCTTACCTCCTGGACATGGATCGCTGCGGCAGCCTCCCCTATGCTGAGGGCTTTGCTTACTAAGTTTCTGAGTGGCTGAGCGGCCGAACCCTAGAGCTAGCAGTTCCCATTCAGGCAAACGAGGGCAGTGGTTTTGTGTGTGTTTTTGGCTGTTCCTAAAGCTTGCCCTTTGAGTATTATCTGGAGAACCCAAGCTGTCTCTGGATTGGCACCCTTAACGACAGATACCTTGGCTGGGGAGTGGGAACAGGGAAGGGACCGAAAAACCACCAAAAGGCTGGTGCCTCAGCTCTGATCCTGACAAGGTTTCTGGGAAGAGATTGCAAAGAAGCCTCCTTCCCACGGACAATATCTGCAAAGCAATACCTTGTTCAGGTTAGTGCCCACAAACCGGGACAGAGTGTGTGACAATCTGCATTGGTCATGGACTACTAATTGCCTTTACATCGAAGGGCTCTGATTTGCACAATTTATTGACAAAGAAATGACAAACCCATAGAACGTTCGGCGAAGAAGCTGGGGCAGCTCAGCCCATGAAGGGTTAAAAGTAGATCTTAAAATTCGGAGAGCTCTTCAAGCTCAAGCTGAAATGTTTCCCCCTGGGTCTAGAAAGAAGGGGGTGAAAGTCAGAACAGCTGTTACCCACTCCGTGGTTCTCAAATAATAAACCGTCGCTACTCTTGGGAACCTTCTAGCCATGTGGTCACCACGTAGAACAAGCCCCCTTTCTCTTCCCAGTCACACGGCTGTGTGTGGACGGCTTTCATTGTAGAAGGGTGACTTACACTTTTGACAGTATTTTGTTTTGCTTCGATTCGGGGGATCGTTTTGTTTTGGTGGTTGTTTTGGGAAAACAGTTTATAAACTGATTTTTGTAGTTTTGGTATTTAAAGCAAAAAAAAAAAAACAAACCTTTTGGTAACTGTGCACTGCGTCCTTAGCACGGCAGTGCCGACTGATGAAGACGCTGCAGCTTGAAAGGGGCTTTGCTGGGGGCTCCCCCTTAGCCACGCACAAGCCCACTCTATTGCCTGCTTTGTGCTTTCTGCACCAGACAGCCTGACGGAACATTTGCACCTGAGTTGTATATTTTTGAGGTGTGCAGGGCAGCCTGGACACACCGCTTAGATTCCATGTGTATAGTTCCCCGTGTCCTCTAACAAGCCCTCTCTGGAAAGCATATGTACATAATACGCGTCATGTCCATTTGACACCTGGCCACCCGGTGGGAACCCTGGGGCTGTCTGCTGTCTCCCCAGGCATGACCGATGACAATTTCCATTTCATCAGTTCGTTTTCTTTTTTTTTTTTTTTCTTTAATTCTTGGACTTTAAACCCTGCATAGGATTCAACAGGGTTTGAGATGTACGTGTGACACTGACAGGTAAAACAGTGCTAGCAGTTTAGTTTCCCTCCACCTTATCAAAAAAAAAAAAAAAAAAAAAAAAGTTTACTCCAGATGCTGTATGATACTGGAAAAGTTTTCCACCACCCAGCTAAAGCAATGTGCAAGTCGGCCTCAGAGTAAAGGAGAAGTTCTTAGGAAGTAAGTGGTAGTGCCTTGCTGCCTGCTCCGCTGATAGGATCCCTTGCTCCCCCTCCCGCCCCCCGCGGCACTTAGCACGTTGATAATGACCCCTGGTCTGCACCTGCACCAGACAGTGCTGACCCAGTGAGGGGAAGAAACATGCTTTCCGTTGTTGCCTCTGAACAGGGTGCGCACCCGTCTCCACTAGTCCCCCTTCTGATCAGCAGCAGCACGTTCGCAAAGAGGTTCACTAGGGAGAAGGGGCGCGTTTTACAGCTATGAACACATAAGGTTTCCCCCTATTGGAAGCTAATTAGCCCGCCAAGGTATTGAACCTCTAGCTTGGGCCTTAATTAGCATTGTACTCTAATCAAAGGACTCTTCCCCAACCATATTTATAGCTCTCTAACCTACACATAGTCTATATATAGATGCATACTTCACCCCCAGCTGGCTAGAGATTTATTTGTTGTAAATGCTGTATAGGATTTGTTTTTTTTCTTCCTTCTCCTGGTTTGGGTTTTCTTTTCTTGATGGATTTACGCTGTCTTAGCAAGTATGAAACTAACCTTCTGTAGCCTGAGCTCTCCTCCCCACCCCCCACCCCACGCTGTAACTACCGGGCCTGTGCTGTCACGGGACACAGGATGGCGTATCACCGTTGCATTCCCATTGGACTCATGCACCTCCCGGATGGTTTTGGTTTTTTTTTTTATTTCTTTTGTTTTGTTTTATTTTTGCTTCTTTTCCAGAGTGTGGAAAGTCTACAGTGCAGAAAGGCTTTAACCTGCCAGTTGATTTGAAATACTTTCCCCCGCGCAGGGCCGTATGCAATCCTGCCAAGCTGCGTTATATTCTGTACTGTGTACAATAAAGAAGTTTGCTTTCAGTTTACCAAGTGCCTGAAACCTGCCTCTTTCTTGCCCTCCATGGTCTCACTGGAAAGCAAGCAGAAGCCACCTGGCTTTCTCTCTCTCTCATTCTCTCTGATCTCCCTCTCCCTTAACCTTAATTAACCTGAAATATTATTTAACCTTACCAGTGGACTGGAGTTGAGACTAATTAAAAGAAGCTGGAAATAGAAGTGCCCCATGCTCTTTGGCCTCACCTCTCAAACTCTGGCGAAAAATTGGGATCTGAAGCACGAGGAGGTAGAGAGGTCCTCTTCCCAGCCAGTGGTGAGCGGAGACCACCCCATCCCCTTGTGCCCACCTACCTGCTCAAAATTTGTAACCATTTGCCAAAGCCTAGCTCCCGTTTGGACCCTGGATTTTGTGAAAGATTACTAACTAGGCTAGAACTGTGAGTTCCAGAGTGATTGGAGCTCAGCCCCTCAGATACTTACTTAACCAAGAAGCACCTAAGGAATTCTTCATTACTAATTTTCCCCCAACAAGCTTTGATCTCAACAAGTAAAATTTTTACCAATATCATCAGGCTGTTCCTTGAGAATGACAACAAAGACTTGGGAAAGTCTTGGCCTGTTTCTTTCCTGGCCGTGCAGCAGAAGGAATTTTTCTTCCCGGGTGTCTCCTCCTCGTGGGCATGTATTGTTGGGGGCGGGGGTGTGGTGGAAGGAAATATTGGCTGGGTGCGGGGCGAGGCCATGCCGTGTTACTCTTTCATGTTTTTCTGCACCTTCCTTTGGGCTTTTCAAGACTCCCATTACAGGAGAGAAATAAGTAGAACCTTTTTCCAGGCCTCTTAACAGAAGGCTTTCTGTAAATTTATCTACCGTCTTTCTTTCACTGTTTTACAAGCCTGTAAGTGTACAAACATCTGAGACTGAATCCGTGCATAGCGGCTCGAATTGGAGCTTGTGGGGCCTGAATGCCTGCCACATAAACCCATTAGCTTCGACAGATTAAGAGGAGATGCCTGGGGACAAGGCAGGGGAGCCCAGGACAAGGCGAGCTCTGCCTTTCCGCTTCACCACGATAAGTCTGTGACAATCAGTTCCCCATTATTCACGGGCTCATTATCCAACCCGGGCCTGGACCCAGATTGTTAACCTAATGCCGGAGGTCACCAAACACCGGGCCGTCCTTCTAGCGTTGGGCACTAGGATAAGGAAGCCCAGAAAATGTGAAGTTTACTCTTCATCGAGGTCCCCTTTCGTGAGCCAAGCCAGGCAGACAATGCTTACTCAGTTGTTAGATGACAAAGAGGTAGTGTGAGGGTGAAAGAATGCAGTCATGAGAGCCCGGGTATGTGCAGAATCTAAATTCTAACGCAGCTGGGACAAACGTAGACGAAAGTGGAAGAATAACACTCATGTTCCCAGATGGTTGGACCCCTTAGACAATCCATTGCCTGGTGGTATAGGTGGCTGGAGCTCCGTGTGTGGCCTCTGGAACATAAGCAAAAGGGTTTGTAAAAGGCCAGAAAAGCATCAGTTTTAGCACATATATTTACGTAAGCATTGATTTAATTTAGCATAAGTGCACTGTACTTAAAGTAGGCGGTGGAAGTGAGAGTGGTGGTCAGACCAGATGCTGGGTCCTGACCCCGGCAAATGCACTGATGTCCCAGACGCTGGTCCTTGAGCCATCAGCCTTGCTTCTGCTCCTCCGGTTTAAGATCTGCATCCATACCCAAGCCTTGTTTGTTGACCTTCGCAGTGAACCTCAGAGAGCTCACCTTTGGATGGCACTTAACAGTTTACAGAGCACTTTTTCGTCCCCATTATCTTTTTGGCAGGCTTTCTTAAATGGTAACACTCTGTTGAAATCGAATCTGAAAATACGGCTGTTAAGCCTCCCAAAGTACTTTCTTGGAATGTTCACAGTGGCTGCAGTGGGGAGAGGACTAGACACGGGGGTTCTGGCCCCAACTCTGGGACTGACTGGATTAACTCGATGATCTCAGAGCCATCCTGATCCTACCCCCCAGGTCAGCAAGTGCATTGACAAGCCGATGCCTCTGGATCTTTTAGGAGGTATGGGAGAGAGGAGTTTCTTCGGGAGTTCAAGGTGTGTGTGTGTGTGTGTGTGTGTGTGTACATACACATGTGTGCAAAGGTTTAACAGTTAAAAACATTCTCAAGTCATTACTTCTGAGGAAGTTATGAGCTGAGTCCCACCATTAAAGGTATGTGCTTGTTCATTTCCCAGGCCTCTGCGGGGCACCTGCTAGAAGCCAGGCACTGCTGGATGCTGAAGATAAATGACTTCGGATGGCCTTTTTCAAATAAAACCCTGTTCGTGGCACGGTAGTACCTTAGTGACTCCATAAACGGTGTAGTCCCTGGCTCACGGCGGCTTGGTCACAAACGCCACTGACACCGCCTTCTTCGGACCACACTGACCAGAGGCTGAGGAGGGCAGGCATTTCCCCTCAAGGTACTTCCCACCAGGAAGAGCAGAGGATAGACCCGGGGGTCCGTGTGCTGGGAACTGTTGGCAGAGGCAGGAACGCCGGCAAAGGGCTTAGGCAAAGCAGAGCAGGGATGTGGGGTGGCGACGCCCACTTCCCGCATTAGCAGGGCTCTCCTGGATGACCTTGGTTGTTCCGTCTCCATACTTAAGGTGGGTGATTCTTTGCTTCCGTCGTTCTGTTAACCAACATTTATCAAGCATCTCTTTTGTATAAGACAGTGCAATAGATGCTTCGAGAAGGGCGTGGGGGTCACACAGGGAAACCCACCCTCCCCTTAAACAGCTCACAGGCTAGTGGGGAAAATGGTTTTCTACGTGAAACTAGAATACAAGTTGTAACTATTACTCATCCAGTAAATTGTGCCTGTGCTATGCCAGGCACAGCTCTGCGATCAGTGGTGGGAAGACAAAAAGAGGTGCAAGTCTCTTGCTCTCAGGGATCTTGCCTTTGGGGGAGGGGGTAAAAATCACATGAAACACATAGTGATGGTGTTATTTAGATGGTGTTCAGTACTGCGGCAAAAATAAAGCAAGGAAGGGAAATAGTGAAGGGTAAAGTGTGGGGGTTGTGATTCTAAGCAGGGATGTCAGGGAAGACCTCACGGCTGGATAAAGACTTGAAAAAAGTAAAATACCCGGATGGATCGCTGAAGGAAAAGCATGTGGACAGAGGGAAGAGCAAGTGCGAGGCCCTGGAACTTTGAATACTGAGGAATATTGAGGAATAGCAAGGCCTGTGACTCACATCAGAGGGAGTGAGATACGCCGGAGCACACAGAGAGAGAAAGGCAGAAAGAAGTTGTGGTTGTATTATCTAGGGACAGGCAGGCTCTCGAAAGACTGACCTTTGCTCTCTTAATGTTTAGCTGTCAGAGGTTGACATAATCTGACCTGTATTTGAAAGGACCCCTCTGGCTGCAGAGTTGAAAATAGATTATAGGGAACAGGGAAGGAAGCCCAAGCCTGTATCGTGGGCTATACAGTAATGCAGGCGAGGGGACACATGGTTTGGTCCAGGCCACAAAGAGGCCATAGTCTGGTAGAGCCCATAGGTTTTAGATGTGTAGAGTGAGAGAAAGAGAGGAATCTGTTATGGCTCCAAGGTTTTTTGGCAAAGCTGCCATTTACAGCTCCTTACTGAGATAGAGGAGGAGAGATTGGGGGTGGGAGGGGGAGAAGAACGGGCCTCCTGTTTTGAACGCATTAACTTTGAGATGCCTATTAGAAAACCAAATGGGAACACTGATTTGGATATACAAGTCAGGAGTTCAGGGGAGAGACCCAGACCATAGAGACAAAGAAGTCATCAATGTGTATTTAAAGCTGAGGCTGGTTGAGATCACTAAGGGAATGTGTCTAGATAGAAAAAAGAAAAGTTCCCAGGACTGAGCCCTGAGGACTTCAAGATTAAGAGGTTGAGGTATGGAAAAGAACCATCAGAGAAGGGGGAAAGTGGCTAGTCAAGAAGGGACGATCAGAACAGTATTTTCAGGAGAAAGGAGAAATCAATACGGCGGGTGATTCTGATTCCCTGTCAGTAGGGTGAGGAAAGAATTAGCAACATGGAGGTCATGGATTACTTGTGCATTTCCACAGTGAGAGAGAGGCTGAATGATCCGAAGAAGGTTTTAGGCAGGGATCAGCCAAGGCTCCATGGATTCTGAATCCTGGGCTTGAGTTCAGCTCAGACTCTCTCACTAGCCCTTGGATTTCCTGACTCTCAAAGTCTGAAAGAGCCCTGGGCATCCCTGCCAGGTGCCCTGCCCAGGAGATATTAGGTGAGTGATTCAGGGCTAGAGGAGGAGAGATTACATTGCTGTCATCACCATCTTTGCCATTCCTGTGGGACTCTGTTCTTGTTCTGTGCTCCTCAATTTCCTTTTTTGAAATGTTAAGTGTTTTTAAATAACCTTTTTCATATTACACAATTAGCATATGTTCTTTGTAGAAAAACAGAAAAAAGCCTTAGCCCAAATTTAAAACTATTCTGAAAACTCCACATAGAAGTCACAGTAAACCCTCTATCATACATCCCTCCACATGACTTTTCTTTTTTTTTAATTAATTAATGTATTTGAGAGAGAGAGAGTGTGTGTGTGTGCGTGCAAGCAGCAGTGGGGCAGGGCAGAAGGAGAGAAAGAGAGAATCCTCTAGTAGACTCCCCACTTAGGGGGAAGCCCAAAAGGGAGCTGGATCCCAGGACCCTGAGATCATGACCTGAGCCAAAATCAAGAGCCGGTTGCTTAACCAACTGAGCCAGTTGGAGCTCCATCCACATGCCTTTTCTCTGGACTAGTATTTAATTATGAAAAAAAGGTCATGCTATACAGTGAACATAGTTTTGTAACTTATTTTTTAAACAATATATTTTGAATATCTTTCCAGATCAGGAAGTCTTTCTCTTACAGTATCATTGTTAGTGCCTGCATCGTATTTCACAGTACATTCGTACTATAACATTTTTGAGCAGTCCCTTTGCTAAAGATTAAGGCACCACAAATATATATACAAAACCAAGCCAAATGATCTCCATCCTCCAAAATCAAGTAAATAAAAACAAGAACTGAGGGTTTTTCTGGGGTTCCCAATTAACAACCAACTCTGACTAATTTTACCTCCCAGATATCTCTCAAATCCACATCCACCATCATTGCCATAACTGAACCTCTCACTGGACTATTGCCATCACTATCTAACCCACCTCACTTCATCCATCCTTACCTCCCCCAGCCCCTTCTCCCTACTCTAGTCAGAGTGCCCAAGGCACTCCCTCACTTGAGACTTCCCATCGACACCACTGAAGTACCTAAAATTTAAAAAGCCTAATGTCACCACATGTTGGCGAGAATACAGTGCTGAGGGCGTGTAAAATGGGGTGACCCCTTTGGAAAATGGGTGGTTTCTTATGAAGGTAAACAGACATCCACCTGATGATCAGGCAAGTCCAGTCATGAGTATTTAGCCCAGAGAGATAAGATAATGTGTTCACGAAGACCTCTGCGAGAACATTAGAGAAGCCTCATTCACAAGAGCCACCAAAAGCAACCCAAGTGTCCATCCAGGGAGGATCCCATAAACAGGTTGTGGTATCCACAGAACAAAACGCTACTCAGTAATTAAAAAAAGAAGGCAACGGAGAAGAAGGAAGAGAAGGAGGAGGAGGAGGAGAAGGAGGAGAAGAAGAAGAAGAAGAATGGGCTGTGGTGATAGAAATGCTCTAGATGTTGGTTCCCATGGTTGTTACGCGTCCATCTGTCAGCACTGCGCAAACTGAACACCTGAAGTCTGCATTTTAGATCATGTGAAGTAGTCCTCAAAAGAATATTTCTAGTCATTTCTTGGGATAAACCAAAGTCCTTAACTTGGCCTTACAGTGTGGGTCCTTGCCTAGCTCTTCGGCTCCATCTTGCCCCATTCTCTCTTATTGTAGATGTTCCAGCCCTCTGGCCTCCTGGTGCTTCAACCCTGCCTCACCCCCTCCTGCTTCAGCAAGACACAAACTATTCCCGGGACCCAAAATGTGACATTGCCTTCAAAACCATCCCTCCAGCTTAACCTCAACAAATGCTTCAATCTCAATTCAAAGGTCACCCCAGAGGAAAACAATCAACTGCTCTCACAAGTGAGTAATTTCAGTTTCCTCGCCTTCCTAGCTTTGCTCTCACCTCCCATTATCCACTTGTCCCACACTATCTTTTTTCCCATAGCACTTCTCACAATTCTTAATCATTCATTCATTTGCAAGATTAGTTGATTGTCTTTCCCAATAGGCTATAAAGTCCTTGAAAGCATGGACCCTGTATACTTTGCTAAGAACTTTATCTCCAAGACAGAGTAGGTGATTAAGAAAGATCTAGTAGGGGCACCTGGGTGGCTCAGTGGGTTAAGCCTCTGCCTTCTGCTAAGGTCGTGATTCCAGGGTCCTGGGATCCAGCCCCAAATCGTGCTCTCTGCTCAGCGGGGAGCCTGCTTCCCCCCTCTCTCTCTCTCCCTTTGCCTGGCCCTCTGCCTACTTGTGATCTCTGTCTGTCAAATAAATAAATAAAATCTTTTTTTAAAAAAAAGATCTATTGAACAAGTATATACAGTAATCAGAGTCTGTTCTTTTATGCCTTTTGGATAAATTCCTACAAGATAGACATTTAAGCAAAGAGTAGGCATATTTTAAGGTTATTTGTAGGAACTGCAAAAGGTTCACCAAAAAGACTGTGATTCATACTTGGCTCTTATACCCTTTGGCTACACTGGACATTACTTATGCTTATACCTCAATATGCCATTTCCTCTTTCTTTTCTTTAACTTGTTTATTCAAATATTTATTGAGCACCTATTACATACCATACACCAAGCCAGCTATTTAGAATTCACTGATGAAGTATATCAGTAGTATCAGCTAGGTACCAGAGAAGTTGGGATAACCTCTGGAGCCCGCACACAGCAACAAGGAAGTAAAACCCTTTCTCCTTCAGGGTCACTCCGCGCTTTCTACAGACAAAGTGTCACTGCCGCCTGGGAAAGAAAGAATGCATGTGGGGCCCAAGTTCATTTCACAGAGCAAACAAAAAGGATGAATTTGAGCTGAGTGACGATGTATTGATAATGAGCACAGCAACAGCAAAGGATGCTGGGGAATATAGTTTAGCCAATGTTATGCCAGCAATCTTATTACCATGGGAGAAGAAGAAAATGAATTTGGTAGACAGCTAGCACTGTCTGTCCCATGGTGCATTTTTGCATTTACTCAAAAATTGAAAATTAGGACTCAAACTGACATTAAAACCTATCTCCTTCATACAGTGAACTAATGGAAAAACAAGAGCACTCCCAACCCAGGGATCATGGACAGATTCCTTTTTGATAAATTTTTACGACTTAATTTTAATACATATCTACCAGATTTGCTATTTCATTACATTGTTTTGATCAAGCGTGAACTACTAATTTAGTAATCACTCAATACAGAATAGTTGTTTAACATGTAAAGCCTTATTGCCAAAGGAGATTATTTAAAAACAATTTATTGTATACAAGTATAATAGAGTAAGATTAAAAGACAGGATAAAGAAGCAGGATAAAGCATAAAAATAGATTGTATCAGCATGAAATTCATTTGGGGGTGTACATGGAAATACGATTCAGGATTAAAGAAAGAATGACGTAAGGGCAGCTGGGTGGTCAATTGCTTAAATTTACCCAACTCTTGATTTTGGTTCAAGACATGATTTCAGGGTCGTGAGATGGAGCCCTGTGTTGGGCTGTGTACTGGGTGTGAGCTTGCTCAGGATTCTCCCTCTCCCTCTGCTCCTCCTTCCCCTCTATTAAAAAAAAAGTGACATAAGTCTGTGAAAGGAGAGATTATATAGTTTGGTGATAATCAATGATGAAAGTTTAGTGATGGTGATGATTAAATTGGTAGCATATATAGAATCCATCGTTAAATTGGAATAATTATATTTTAAAATGTAAGAATTTATAATAAATTGGAGATTGCATCCTTTTCAACATCTCATGATATGATAGAAAATATTAAATGTTGACTTAAGGTAGTGCTAACATAACAGGTGTCTAGTTTTTTGTTGTTTTTTTTAAAATTTTTTTATTAACATATAATGTATTATTAGCCCCAGGGGTGTAGGTCTGTGAATCGCCAGGTTTACACACTTCACAGCACTCACCATAGCACATATCTTCCCTGATGTCCGTAACCCAACCACCCTCTCCCTACCCTCCTCTGCCTCGGTTTGTTTTGTGAGATTATGTGGTGTATATATATATATATACAATGGAATACTATGCCGCCCTCAAAAGAAATGAAATCTTGCCATTTGCAATGACATGGATGGAACTAGAGGGTATTATGCTTGGCAAAATAAGTCAATCAGAGAAAGACAATTATCATATGATCTCCCTGATATAAGGAAGTTGAGAGGCAACATAGAGGTTTTGGGGGGTAGGAAAAGAATAAATGAAACAAGTTGGGATCGGGAGGGAGACAAACCACAGGTGTCTAGTTTTAAAAAAATGTGAAAACTACTGATATAGTTCATCACCGAATTCTAAATAGCTGGCTTGGTGTATGGTATATAACAGGTGCTCAATAAATAATATTTGAATAAATAAATTAAAGAAAAGAAGGAAGGAATGGCATATTAAGGCATAAGCGTAAGTAATGTCCAGCATAGACAAAGGGTATAAGAACCAAGTACGAATCACAGTCTTTTTGGTGAACCTTTTGCAGTTCATACAAAGAACCTTGTTTATCTGTAACAGCAGTTTAACTTCCCCTAATGTACCTTGTTTACTGAAACAAATCCTTAGGAATGGAATACTCTGTGTGTGTGTGTGTGTGTGTGTGTGTGTGTAATAGAAACGGCACACTCCTTTATAGAATCGTCCATCCGTGTTATATGCCAAAGTGTCCACATACTAATCTTCATCAGGAATTATCTTAAATGATCTTTCAATTGACAATTCCATTAGGTCCTCCTTCAATTTCCTTGAAAACGAAAGACTGGAATCAATTTGACTTATAAAACTGGAAGTTACCAGTTATTTCTGATAAGTATACCAGAAATGTTTTACCAAGACTTCGCTACCAAATGCTTCTACATCAGTGGCTCTCGGAGTGTGGATTCCAGGCAAGTGCACTAGCCATCATCTGGCAACTTGTTAGAAATGCAAATTTTAAGCCCTACCCAGACCTACTGAATCAGAAATTCTGGGGATGAGACCAGCAGTCTGTGTTTTACCAAACAAGCCCTCTGGGTGATTCTGATGCCCCTCAGTGGGGAGCCTGCTTCCTCCTCTCTCTCTCTCTGCCTGCCTCTCCATCTACTTGTGATTTCTCTCTGTCAAATAAATAAATAAAATCTTTAAAAAAAAAAAAAAAAAAGGGCGCCTGGGTGGCTCAGTGGGCTAAGCCGCTGCCTTCGGCTCAGGTCATGATCTCAGGGTCCTGGGATCGAGTCCAGCATCGGGCTCTCTGCTCGGCGGGGAGCCTGCTTCCTCCTCTCTCTCTCTCTGCCTGCCTCTCTGCCTACTTGTGATCTCTGTATGTTATATCTGCAATCCTTCTGCCTGGACCTTTATTTAATCTGATAGTTTCCAAGAGCACTCAAATATTGAAATATGAATTTCAACATATCTTTACCACTTGTATTAGTTACCTATTAGTACATGACAGTATTACCTGCAAACTCAGCAGCTTCAAACAGCACATATTTATTTTCTCTCAATTTCTGTGGGTCAGGAATCCAGGCATGACTGGCTGGGTCCTTTCTTAAGGATCTTTTAAGGCTGCTGCAGTCTCATCGGAAGCAGAGTCCCTTCTAAATTCACATGGTTGTTGGCAGCAGAAAGTTCTCTGCTGTCTACTAGCTAAAGGCCTCCTTGCCATACTGACATCTGCCTAGTAGGGCCATTTACTGCTACAAAGCCAACAAGGCAAAGTCTCTCCTAATAAAACTGGAGCTACGCTTTTATATAACCAAAATCACTTAAATGTACTCACGTACATGCCATCATCATTGCCATATTCCCTAAGTTAAAAGCAAGTTTTGGGTCCTGCCCATATGGAAGGGGAGGCTATTACATTGCGGCATAGCTCATTGGAGCCACCCTGACCTCTGCTGCATCACTCGGGACTGTTTGTTTAAGGGCCCTTGTTTCATCACTTGCTTGAACTCTATTTGGTCAAACTTCAGAGGTTCCCTGTCGATCATTCAATAATTATAAACATTCTGAAAAATATTTACTAAAATAATTTTTTTCAAAGCTGGGCCTCATGGCCAAACCCATCAGCCAAGCCAGACCACTTTCTGTCAGAAAAAGTCAGATGTCATTTTTCAGTTCAAATAAATGTGTTAATACAACATTTAAGAAATACAAAAACCTTGAAATAATACATGGTATAGCATGTATTATAAGAAAGATTCTTAAAGCAGTCAAGATCAAACTGATGCGTATTTGATGTAACGGATCACATCTGAGTTATCAGAATAAAATGATAATAGTAGTACTCATTGCTTTATAATTATTCAGTGTGATGTGTAACTAAAGTTATCAATTACTATTAATGTGATAAGTATTACTGAAAACAAGATACTCCTTCAGTAAATGTGTGTTCATGTGGGTGTTGAACTCTGGCGGACAGCTTCTGGGGATAATGCAATAAAATAATGCATTAAAAAGGCCAAAATAGCTCCATTAATTTCATTAGACCTTATGATTAAATTTCCCATGTATTTAATGAAAAAGAAAGGTATATACTGCTAAAACTAATTGGTCCAGCAGCTAGCATATAATTTTATTTTTTGTTAATAAGAACTGGAAAATCTTATTATAAGCTGAAATAAGATGAGTATTGACTATAATTGCAATGCACATTTCATAATATGATTTGACAAAAGAGGTTTTAACTATCTTATGGAACGAGGCATACCAAATTTGAAACCCCATCAGATTTTTATATAGAACCTATTCTTGTAGGCTTGCATGAAGGATACTTTGTTTGCAAATTCATCTTTTTTTAATTTCAAATCTATGATGAAATAAAAGCATGATATAATAGACACCTGTCAACATTTTACTTAAATGCATCTAAACTTCTACCTATTTATAAAAATATATAAAATGGAAGTGCCTAAGTTGTAAGAATTTACCAAGCCTATTGTGTAGGAAAATACATCACAAGCTGGCTTTGTCTGATGTTCTCTCATGGTTAGAGTCAACGAAACATTTTTGGGCAGGAATACTACTTAAGTGTTAGTGTACTTCCCATCCCATCACCTTGAGAGGCACATGATGTCAGCTTACCCTTAGAGGACAGATCCTGAAGCTGATCACATGGTTAAGGTGCTAACATCAGTTCCTTCTATTATAAAATTACTCTTTCCCTATGGGGTTAATAAGTAGTCCATTCCCCAGTTAAATATTACCTGATGGTTTTATCAGGCTCTGATGATCTTGCCTGGGCATTGGTGATTGACAATGTTCATTTTTGGTATATCTTAAAAAGAGTAGGCCTCTTGGCTCACATCATAGAAAAGTCCAGGAGTGAGACAGAGTTGAACTCAGGTAAATTCACCAGTACCTAGACTCCTTCTATCACACAGGCTCTCCTTTTCACTTTGTTGGTTTTGTTCTTGGGTTACACAAGGTGGCAGTCCCTGTAAACCCAGGCTTACACTTTTGTAGCTTCAAGTCCAATAGAAAAAGATGATGTATTCTGAAATAATACCAATAGAAGTCTTAGAGCTAAGTCTTCTTGACTCCGATTGTCTTAGATTAGCTCAGGCCCCATACCCAAGGCAATGACTGTGGCTGTGGAGAAGACACCCAGTTTGATTTATATGCCCAACCTTGTAGCAGGAGTTAGTGTCAATTCCAGACAAACCATATGGACTGAGAGGTAGTTCCCCAGGGAAAACAGAGGGGCTGTTATTAAAGAGAGAGGCATAGGATGCTGGGCAGAAGGCAGAAACAACAGATGTCTCCTATAACTGATTATCCAATAAAGATGTTTAGACATCTGATAAGCCATCTGAAAAGACCAACGTTCGGGAGTAGGAAGCAAAGCTAGGCACCTATTCACTCTTTACATCAAAATAAATTCCAGATGATTTTTTAAATTTTTATGTAAGAAACAAAACCACAAATGTACTGGAAGAAAGCATGACTGAATAATTTTAAAAACTGGGATTAGAGATAGTATTTTTAAATACAACATAAAATACAGAAACCAAAAAGGATAATTTTGATAAAACATGACTACATAAAACCTTAAAAGTTTTTATACATCAAAAATACGACACTGAGGGTGCATGGATGACTCGGTAGGCTAAAGCCTCTGTCTTTGGTTCAGGTCATGATCCCAGCTCCTGGGATCGAGCCCTGCATTGGGCTCTCTACTCACCAAGGAGCCTGCTTCCCACCCCCTCTCTGTCTGCCTGCCTCTCTGCCTACTTGTGATCTCTGTCTGTCAAATAAATAAATAAATCTTTAACAAAATACTACACTAAATGAGGTCATGAAGATATAATAGTTATAAAAATCTATATACCAAGAAATGTAACAATGACCATCATGTAGCATAACTTAGAAATTATACAAAAAGAAATAAACACAAATACCTCTCTCAGTCCATGACAGGACAAGAGGTTAAATGATAGATAAGCAATGACAGATTAAGACCTTATATACATAATTATTAGTAAGGAAGTTCTGATAGATAAAATTTCAACTCTGTACCCTGAAAATAAAGAATACATCCCCTTACCCCACAAAGGCCCCTGAAACATTCATGAGACTTGATCTGGTGTTGGGACCATAGGAAAGCATTCTCTGACCAAGGTACAATATTACCAGTAATTCTAAAATCTAAAAATAAAAAGACCTTCCACCTTCAGAAATGTTTTTAAATGATCTTTTTTTTTTTTTTAAGATTTTGTGTAATTTATTTGACACAGAGAGAGAACACAAGCAGGGGGAACAGCAGGCAGAGGGAGAAGCAGGCTCCCCACAGAGCAGAGCGCCTGATGTGGGGCTCAGTCTCAAGGTCCCAGGACCATTACGCAAGCTGAAGGCAGACATTTAACCAAGCCACCCAGGCGCCCCGCATCTTCAGAAATTTTTAAAAAGTGTTAGAATTCTGCCTTAAACATTTATTGGGTTTAAGGAAAGATAACTAAAGTTCTAGTCTACATAGAAGCAGTAACAATGAAAACAACATAGCAGCACCCGTGGGCTAACATTAAAACATTTTGTGTTCAGGGAAAATTCCATAATTTTATTTAAACTGATAAAGAAGATAGAAGAAAAACCAATAATTGAGCATTAAAAATTTTAAAAAAGAACAACAACATAAACTATAGGAACCTAGAAAGAAAAATGAACAAATGTAGGAAAACAGAAAAAAATAGAAATTAGAATAAATTAAGACATAATGAATATATAAGGGTAAAATAATAAAATAGATTAAAATTTCCAATCTAGGGGCACCTGGGTGGCTCAGTGGGTTAAGCCTCTGCCTTTGGCTCAGGTCATGATCTCAGGGTCCTTGGATCGAGCCCCGCATCGGGCTCTCTGCTCAGCAGGGAGACTGCTTCTCCATCTGTCTCTGCCTGCCTCTCTGCCTACTTGTGATCTCTGTCTGTCAAATAAATAAATAAAATCTTAAAAAAAAAAAGGGTTTAAAAAATTTCCAATCTTATTAAGGAAAAAAATGGGTATGGTAGACAGAATAATGCCCCCCCCCCACAAGGTGTCTACACTCTCATCTGCAGGACCTAGGAATATGGGACTTTGCAGATGTGAATAAGGTGAAGCCCCTTGGGACAGAAGAGCATCCTGGATTATCCAGGTGGGCTCAACCTAATCATACGAGTCTCTAAAATCAGAGAACCTTTCCCTGAGTCAGAAAGAAATGTTACGATGGGTGAAGTGTCCAAGAGATGTATGTGAGAATTTGGTGTGCTATTGCTTGCTTGAAGATGAAAGTAGAAGACCATAAGCCAAAGAATGCGGGCAGCTTTAGAAACTAGAAAAGGCAGAGAAAGAGCTTCTCTCCCCGAGCCTCTGGAAAGGAATGCAGCCTTGTCAGCATCCTCATTTTAGCCTGACAGTCCCCAAGTCAGACTTCCCACCTACTAAAATGTGAGATAATAGGCCACTATGTTTGTGGTAATTTGTTACAGCAACCAAAGAAAAGGAATACAATGAAGAAGTTCAATTCCACAAAATAAGAAATGACAAGGGAGAAATATACCCAGAATTAGAGGACACTAAAATGGCATGAGACTGATTTGGTAACTCTATGCAGATAACTTTGGAAACCTGAATGACCTTGACCAACTTCTAGGAAAATGTGATTCCCTAAAGTCAACCCCAGAACAGGTGGAAAATAAAAATAGAACAATTTCCGTAAAGGGGGTGAGAAATTTATCAAAGAGCTACTCCCTCAAAAAGCAGCAAACTCAGAGAATTTTACGAGGAATCCCCCCCCACACACACACAAAATTTTTACTAGACTTCTTGGCAGCTGCTAATGCCCATGTTATTTAAACTGTTCTACAGCTTTGGAAAAAACAAAAACCATGTAAATGCCTCTTATAATGAGAATTTAACACCCATACAGATAAATAACAAATATTGCATACACAAAAGCTGCAGGTCAAGCTAATTTGTAAATAAAGATACAAAAATCTTAAATGAAGTATTAACAAACAGATCCAGAAGAATTAAAAAAAAAACAACTACATGAAGATACTCAATGAATGCATGGATGGCTCAATACTAGGAAATCAACCAATATAGCTCATATTACTAGATTTAAGAAGAGAAATAATATCATGCCCATAGAGGCTGAAAAAGCATTTGACAAAATTAAAAGAGCAAGCATTGGATTCACTAATAAATGTAAAAAGAATAAAAGAATTAGAAAATCATAATTCAGCAACCATTACAATAGTATAATTAATGCAAACTAAGAACCATCAGTGAATGCCAAAATTAGTAAAGGAAAAGTTTGAGGACTAAAAGATATTTGCACAGTCTCAGAGTATCTCCCCAAAGATACTTATTAATTGCAATGGAAAAAATAGTAACTTTACAGGGGAAAAACCTGGTCAACACCATCGAGTGATGAAGGTTAGTATCACCAGTAATAAGACAAATCAACATCCCATGCCTCCTGATGTGATGCACGGAGAAAACAGAGCATCCCTTCTGTAGTATTCCTACGAAGGAGTATAACCTTATCCTCATCACGAAGAAACATCAGACAAATTTAAACTGAGGGATTTTCTACAAAAAAGACTGGCCTCTACTTTTTAAAATGTCAGCGTCATGAAACAGAAAAAACTGAGGAACTGTTTCCGACGAAAAATGAACAACTAAAGAAACATGACAAATGAATTTTCCTTCCTTCTAAAGGACGTTATTGGGATAATGGTTGAATCTGAATGAGATTTATAGATCAGATAACACTGCAGTAATGTTAAGTTCCTGATTTTCTTTCAAAGATTTATTTATTTATTTTAGAGAGAAGGAGAGCGCACATGCGAGTGGGGGTGGGGCAGGGGCAGAGGGAGAGTAAATCTCCAGCAGACTCCCTGATGAGCATGGAGTCCACAGTGGGGCTCAATCTCATGATGCAGAGATCATGACCTGAGCAGAAATCAAGAGTCTGAAGCTCAACCCACTGAGCCACCCAGGTGCCCCAATTTCCTGATTTTGATGGTTGACTTATGTTCCTAGAAAATACACAACAAAGTATATAGGGGTAAGCAAGCATCCTATGTGCAACAGTTCAGAAAAATATATATATACAGGAATAAATCAATGTGCGGGGCATTTGGGTGGCTCAGTGCGTTGAGCATCTGACTCTTGATTTCGGCTCAGGCCATGATCTCGGCTCAGGTCATGATCTCAGGGTCCTGGGTTTGAGCCCCACGTCATTTTCAGCACTGGGCGTGGAGACTGTTGGGGATTCTCTCTCTCCCTCTGCTCTGCCCACCCCCCCATAAAAAAAAAGAATAAATCAATGTGTTAGAAAACAGAAAAGTATAAATAAGAATAAATCAAAACATAATGAATAAATTAAGGGGAAAATAATAAAATATATAAATACAAACATATCTATTTATATGTTTGGGTGAAATTAGATCCAGAGAGAGAAAACAAATGTGGTAAAATGGAAACATTTGGGAAATCTGGGCCAAAAGTACGTGGGATGTCTTTGTACTGCTCTTGTTATTTGTTAAACAGCCTTGATTGTGATGAGGAAGGGGAGAAAAGTTGGTCAAAGATTGGGGAGTTTGGGGGTATTTTTTTAAGATTTCTTTTTTATTTTTAAGTAATCTCTACACCCAACTTGAGGCTCCAGCTCACAACCCTGAGATCAAGAGTCATAAGCTCTACCGACTAAGCCAGCCAGGTGCCCCCGGGGGTATTTTTAATGAGAAATGTAAGCATACTGAAATACAGACAGCAGTAGTGGGCAACGGGTGATAAATGGGGGAGAGAGTATGCGTGAGAATGAGAAAGAGCAAACAAGTGTGAGTGAGAACAGAAGATGAGGAATTGCTTGAGATTGTAAAAGAGAGTAAATGTTCAAGGTTGAAGGATGCCTGGGTGGCTCAGTCGCTTAAATGTCTGCCTTTGGCTGGGGTCATGATCTCAGGGTCGTGGGATTGAGGCCAGGGTCAGGGTCTCTGCTCAGTGGGGAGTCTGTTACTCCCTCTGCCTCTACCCCTCCCCAACTCGTGCACTGCTCTCACTCTGTCTCTCACTCTTTCTCTCAAATAAAGTTTAAAAAAATCTTTAAAAAAGCTTGCTCCCTCTGTCTCTCACTCTTTCTCTCAAATAAATTTTTTTTTAAAATCTTAAAAAAAAAAAGATGACAGGATGCTGCTGCCATTCAGTGGATGGGAAGCAGAGATGTTAAACTTGCTACAGTGATCCAGGAAATCCTACACAATGGAGACAGTACTGTCCAAAATATTAGTGGGTTCAACGATCAGCCAACCCACCATTTTGAACCATGTGACTGGGCAAGGCACCAAGGCACTCATTCGTCTTGAAAAGGAGCATTTTATACCAGATGGGAACTCACATCCTTCAGCCTCTGATGTGCCCAGATTCTGTCATCACCTTGGGTTAGCCCCTCAGAGGCGACCAACAGTGGTCACGGGCTGATCC
The DNA here is from genome assembly GCF_022355385.1 of Mustela nigripes. NCBI lineage: Eukaryota > Metazoa > Chordata > Mammalia > Carnivora > Mustelidae > Mustela > Mustela nigripes. The sequence continues at coordinate 111,299,109 of NC_081558.1, forward strand.
TGCCAATGATATACAGGTGTAGGCAGAGTTAATCCCTGAACCCTCCATTTTGTAACCTCCTCAGCCTGGGCGGGGTACTTACTAAGCTCCTCATTTAGAATTTAAATGGTAACTGTGCTTTCCATAAAAGTCTATAGTTACAAAGAATCTTCACATGGGTTATTTCATTCGGTGGTCCCATTAGTCTAGGGAAGTAGTTATTACAACTCCAGGTTTATAAACAAGAGAAACTAGATTCCAGAGTACAAATGACTTTCCCAGATAACTGGGTTGGTCAGTGAAAGATGGTGCAGGGAGGAAGCCCTGCTTCTGAGGCCAGATCCCCTCACCCCACCCCCACTCTCACCATTGCCCTCAGGGCAAATGCCAGTGTTCTGGTCCCTTTGGTCCAGGCTGGGCAAGGATCTCTCTCCGCCATGCTCCTGTCTCAGATGATTCTTTTCACTGGGATCAGAAATCACCCAAAGAGCAAGTAAGAGGGTCGCGAGCTTTCTCTCAGCTTCCTGAGCAAACAACAATAGATGGCCAACTGGTCTGAAAGGTAGTGAGCTCTCTGTCCCTGGAGGTGTTTAAGAAGACACTGAGTGACTATCTGGCAAAAATGTAGTAGAGGAGATGCCTAATGTGCAGATTAAAAGGATCTCTGAGGTCCCTCCCAAACCTGAGAGCAGAGGACTCCATGCTTCAGGAGACAGCATGAGGTTCGGAAGCTGGCTGGGCAGAGGCCCAGGCCATGGAATAGAGACAAGTCTGCAGAGGGAAAGAAAGAAAGAGGAAAAAAAATCTGAAAGTGATTGTGAAGACGAAAGCGGATTCTTCTCTTCCAAGAAAGAGACACTGGAGCTCCGACAGGGATGGGGAGACAAACTGGGTTGATGCCTAAAGAGAAAAGTTAGAGGAAATGTCAGTATTTCTCAAATAGCCTTGCCCAGAAAATGTGTCAACAAACACGCAGCCAAACTCCACTGACTACAACTCAGACAACACAGACGAGAAAAAAGAGGAGCAGTCTCTTGAGAGAGAAGTACTTGAATTGAGTTAAAAATATATTAAATTCACAATCAATCAAAAATGCTAAAGGCCCAGAGAATGTCTCTGGACTAGACTTCTTCCATTTCCCTGAAAGGAGATGGTGTGGAATTCTTTTTAAAGAATTATCTGAATCAACTTTTGGGGGCGGAGAGTGGGAAGGAATGGCCTGTGGTGGGAAATCTGCATTTCATCTTGCAGCCAGAGCAGGACTTCAAGTTCAATTCCAGAGAGAATTCTGGGGCCTGCTGCTCTCCTTACAATGGAAACCGGGCCCAGAATGTCTCTTTGCAGGCTGTCAGCCTGAAGTAATAAACAGTATCATGTGGAAGGAGGATTCACATTGATGGTATCCGACAGGACCACCCTTCCCCCAAAATCCTTTAGAAATCTCGTTCAGCTCCTCTTTTCAACCAAAGGTACAAGGACTTTAGTAAGTTTAGAGAAAAAATGTTTTTAAATAACTCCTTTTCTGACACATGAAAAACATTGAGAAAATGCAGATGCACTAAAAAGAAGGAAATAAACATGACATGTTTCTCCACCACCCAAAATTAGCATTTTGGTATGTCTACTCGATTTTTTTAATGTAATTTTCATTTTCTTGAATGGTTCAAAGCAAAGTGGTATTGAATTGATATTCCTTGAGAAGTGTTGTCCCCAAGCCCCCCCTCTAGCTGTGATTCCCACCCCCCCCCACTCTCAGGTCTAATCTTTTGGGTTGTCTGTGTATCCTTGTAAGGCTCCTGAACACAAACACCCAAGTACAAACAGAACTTCTTGTTCTACACCTTTCTTACTATAAGAGGCATCAGACCACGTATACCGCATCTTGCTTTTTGCTCTTGATCGTATATCTTGGTTCAGATTTTTCCCTATGTATCTTCAAACATTTTAGTTTTTACTAAAATGGGATCACACTTTTGTAACTGACTTTTTTCACGGAAGAATGTTTTATGGACATGTTTGTCTAGGATCGAACACTCCACGGTGTGACTTTTAAAGGCTAAGATGTTAGGAAAAAGACCTGGGATACTAATATGGCTGGTTTGGGCCCTCCCCCGCCTCCTCCCCCAACATCAGATAATCTCCAGACCAGGAAAGAAGAATGCTTCGGCCCCCTGGTGTCAAAAGGCCTGTAGATGTGGATGAGTTTCAGCTCAGCCAGCTGGTTAGCACTCTGTACACCAAGGCAAGCTTGAGGCTGTTAGTGTGAGTTTGCCACATTGACATTAACCTACCCACAGTAATGTCAGCCTGGCCTCTAACCCAGGACTGCAGGGAAGGTTAAATGAGATAATGGTTAGGAAAATACCATTCAATGGAGACCAACAAGGTGTTAAAATAGTGATACATCTATGCCATATACACAAGCATAGACCCCTGCATGAAAACACACATGCACACACAGGGCTTTGCATTTCAACAGAGAATTCTTTTTGGTTACTGCTTTATGGTTTTTCAAGAAACTTTTGTTTTTAAAGAGTTTATTTATTTATTTGACAGACAGAGTTCACAAGTAGGCAGAGAGGAGACATAGAGAGGGGGGGGGGGAAGCAGGCCCCCTGCTGAGCAGAGACCCTCCCACCCCCATGCAAGGCTCTATCACAGGACCCTGAGATCATGACCTGAGCCGAAGGTAGAGGTTTAACCCACTGAGCCATCCAGGTGCTCCTCAAGAAATATTTGTCCTCAAAATCTGAGTCTTCTGGAAACATTTTTCATATTACATCTTTAATGTAGATGCATTATAGAGAAATTAGGAAGAGTGGATAACCAAAAGGAGAAAATTGAAAAATTTGTAAAAATCCTTGCCCAAAATTCATATATACACCTATATGTATGTATGCGTGTCTCTACACACACACACACACACACATAATTTACAAAACTGGGTTTATATTGTATATTTTGTTTTTGTAAACTCCTATCCCCACTCAACAACATGTTATAAGTACTGTTCCATATTCATAAATATTATGAATCATAGCTATACAGAATTCTATTGCATTAGTAAAGACACCATACTTGGTTTAACCAATCCACTTTTGTTGGGAATCTCAGTTCCTTTTTTTTTTTTTTTAAGATTTTATTTATTTATTTGGCAGAGAGAGATATCACAAGTAGCAGAGCAGCAAACAGAGAGAGAGGGGGAAGCAGGCTCCCTGCTGAGCAGAGAGCCCAATGCAGGGCTCGATCCCAGGACCCTGAGATCACGACCTGAGCCGAAGGCAAAGGCTTAACCCACTGAGCCACCCAGGCACCCCTGTTGGGAATCTTAGTTCTTTTGAGATTCTTATTATTACCTATAATGCTACACTGGACATCATAAAGCTAAATATTCACACTCACCGAAGCAGTCAATTTAGAGCGAGTACCATGTGTTCTCATTTCTTCACTCAGCCACACCCCTGAGCACCTACTCTTCACCATGAACCATCCTGGGGCTAGAATTACAAAGGTGAATCTGGCACAGGGCCTGTTCATCGAGGCAAGGACACTGAAGGAATCAGTAATTTCACTTTGGGCTCACTAGACTCCCCAGGGTTCCTAATGTGGCTGGAACCTATGTCTTTTTGAGGCAGCCACCCTACTCCCTAACTGAAAGGACCCTTTCTTTGCCTGATAAACTTCTATCCATCTGTCCAAATATCCCTTGCTCTGTGGAGCCTTCCCCAACCCCTCAAGAGACAATAAGTCTCTCCTGGAGAATTTGATGGCCCCAGAACACCTTCCATTTGTAATTATTGATGTCTCATCCATCCTTTGAGTTGGGGACTTTGTCGTCTTATCTCCAACTATGCAGAAAGATGCCTAACACACAAATGTTCTCCCTGGGCAGTTATTAAATGAGTCACTAGTACCATGTGCTTAGTAAAATAACAACTGAAATTATATTATTGGCAAAGAAGTGCTTTTAGCAAAGACCCATGGTCAGCAACCAGTTTAAGAGAAGGCTCAGCTGTCCTGGCCCATGGGCTAGGCCAGCTTTTTCCCATGTTCATATTTTGTCATTCTCTCACTTGACCTTGACTGTTGAAGACTTCGATTTCATTCCTAAATGTCTTGGCTCACTTATAGAAACAAGGGCACACCAAGGACTCCCCAGGGCCTAAAACTTCTCTAATTGGAGGGACTTTCTAAAAGAAAAACAAACAAAATCATGAATACCGAATTAGGTATAAAGATAATATTTATTTTAGCCAAGGAAAGAAAGCATAGCAAATTACGAATTTTAAAAGCTGACCAACATCATAAAGTCCCTAGCAGCCTGACACACTTGTCTAATACTTTTTAAATTTTTCAATTATTCTCAGAAAAATATACATTAATCTTAAATTAAGGAGAACACAACAATATTAATACATTTCTAGATGGCTACAATTTAGGGCATGATGAGCCTGTTGTAGCATGTTGTAGTTCTACAAACTAAGGAAGTGTTTGAAAAAAAGAAAAGAACCGATGGTCATATGTCAGAGTGACACCTGAGCCAACTAAAAGCACTCCCAATGGCCAAAGCCGGAACATTCTGAGAAACAAAATAGAGAAGCACTGGATTAGAACCCCCAAGTACAAAACAAATGTCCGAAGTATATCTATCATATATTGTTATAAATATATGATTGACTAAATAAAAAGAAAGAAGGGCTAAAAGAAAGCAAAAGAGAAATCTCCCAAGTAGAAGAATTACAAATAATTTATGGAGATACTACCCCCTCAAGGAGGGTTACATAACTCCCCATCCCTCAAGTGTGGGCTGCACAAAGTGATTGCCTTCCAAAGAACACAGTAGGGCAAGAGCAGGGATAGGAGGAATAATTGAACAATGGAGAAACCAGACAAATACCACCTCAGCCAGGTGATGGAGGTCACCATCGACAGTGACAAGTCATGTCGATAGTCCGTGCTCTTGCTATGATGCGATGAGAATGGTCCTTTACCTCTGTGGCCTTCCTCCCCAAAACCCACAACCCTAGTCCATCCATGAGAAAAACAGACAAATTCCAATGACAGCGGCTCTAAAAACCCTAACCAGCCCTCCTCAAAACTGGCCAAAGTCTTCAGAAAGAGGAAAATGTGAGAAATTGTCACAAGCAGGGAAAGTATACAGGGCACATGACAACCAAATGTGGTGTCCTGGGTGGGATCCTGAGACAGGAAAGGGACATTAGGTAAAAGCTAAGGAAACTGGAATAAAGTATGAACTTTAGTTAATAGTAATGTATCAACATTGGTTCACTCGTTATAACTGATGTATATTACTAATGTAAGATATTAATCATAAAGGAAACCTTGGTGCAGGGTATGTGGGAATTCTGAACTATCTCCACAACTCTTCTGTAAACCTAAAACTGTTCTGAAAATTAAAGTCCATTCAGAAAAATGGCTATAAGGTTACAATGACCTCTGCAAATGCGGGGTTTTTTTTTTTTTAAGATTTTATTTATTTGGCAGAGAGAGACAGTGAGAGAAGGAACACAAACAGGGTGAGTGGGAGAGGGAGAAGCAGACTTCTGGCTGAGCAGGGAGTCCGATGTGGGGCTCCATCCCAGGACCCTGGGATCATAACCTGAGCCAGAGGCAGACGCTTAACCACTGAGCCACCCAGGCGCCTCCACAAATGTGTTCTCAAATTATAAAACTTGTTAATGAATATGTGTTGGAGTTTGATGAGAAAACTTGTTCTTGGGCCATTTTGCTGCAACGGGGGATATTGTCGCTATTCTTTTATGTAAAACATCCAGACTTCATCAGTAAATGAGGGGTTTCCATGTTTTATATGGAAGCATGTATTTAAAATTTAACAGATAAATGTGAGCACTCCAGGTGAAGTAGTGTTGGGGGTCTGGAGCCCAGTAAATTTGCCCTCTGCTACCCAGCACCCGGGGGCATCCAAGGAACTGCCCACGGCTCTGAGGAATGTGGTTCATTCACTAATTCAACAAATATTTGTGCTGCTAGTGGATACTGCGATACACAAGAGACATGAAGTCTCTGCCTTCAGTCAGGGGTGGTCAGAAAACTCTGGACTGGCTCTCAATCCTGGCGGGACTTTAGAATCACCTGAAAAGATTTTTACTATTTTTTAAAGATTTTATTTTTAAATAATCTCTCCATCGAACATGGCACTGGAACCCACGAACCCAAGATCAAGAGTCGTGCACCGCAACCGTGGAGCCAGCCAGGCAAGCCCATCACCTGAGAAGCTTTTTTCAAACATACCAGTGTCTGGGCTTCTCCCCAGAATCTCTGAAGGTGAGACCCTGGAATCTGTATGCTTCAAAATCTCCACCAAGAGATTCTAAAGTGTAGCCAAGATTGAGAAACAGAGCCTAACTGCTGTCAGAACAACCTGCTCTAAAATCCCGATTCCGTGATCTTTGTCATCAAGGGGAAAAAGGAGAAAAGGGCTGAAGTCCAGACCCTGGAGGGTGCCCCTCCCCCCTGAGGGAGTCTGGAGAGAAAGGCGCGGGGGTGGCAGAGGTTCCTCCGCTGAAAGCAAGGCTGGCGTCGCAGAAGTGGGGGCGAGGGGCGGGTGCTGAGGAGCAATGGTGCGTAGCATCCCACGCACTTGCTAGTTTTAGAACAAATCAGTTCTTCTCCGACATATGTACTGAAGAAGCCTCCTCCTGGAATTTTCCAGACAGAGCTGAGGACTACTCACAGCATAAAAGCAACAAGCCTAGATTCTGCTTCTTTTTGATACAAAGAATCCTAAGACTGGAAGGTCCTTAAGGGGTCACCAACACAGCCACTCACCCACCCCTACCTTCCCCCCCTCAACACACACACACACACACACCTCAATAATGTTAGTGTCACAAGCTGTATGTTTTGGAGCAAGTTTTCATGGTGGGTGCGTCTGAACATTCCATGCAGATATTTGAGCTGCATTTTGGCATTTTTGCAACTGTAACCAAGAACTCTGCTTAAGGAAAAGCCTAGGAACCGTGGCTGAGGGACAAAGAAAGGGAAGAACAGATGACCAGGTGGCCTAGAATTGAACAACTTCTCACCCCCCTTATAACCTTAGAGAAAAGACAGGGCTCTCCCACTTTACAGAGGAGGATATGGTGCATCTGGGGGTGGAGTATTTTCTCGTTGCTCCTTTAGCTAGCACAGGGCAGAGCCTCGATCTGTTTCACCTTCACAACTCTGTGGGTAGCTTTCTTGCCCCTGTCCTCCCATGAGCAAAGTGAGGGAGGCAGGAAGATGGTGGGCGGCTGAATGAGGCTTTCACGTGGGTCTCCTGCTCCAAGGTCTGTGTTCTCTTCTAGACATCCCAGCCACCTGTCCTCTGGCAGGCCCTGTCTGTGCCCCCACCCCCAGCCACAACAGGAAAGTGTCTGGCCAACTCTCTGCACCATCTTTGCAACTTTTCTGTACCTGTAAAATTGTTCCAAGTGAAGTTTATTTAAAAACGCAAATAGTACCATTGCTTTCTTACTCCAGATTCTTTGCAAACAGTAAGTAAGTTGCAATTCTTTTTAAAATGCTAGTTTATTCAGGGCAGGGGGCTGGCTGTCAGTAGAGCCTGCAACTATTGATCTCAGGGTCCTGGGTTGGAAGCTCACCCTGGATGTAGGGATTACTTTAAGAAAGAAAGAAACAAACAAACAAACATGAGAAAGAAAGAAGACTTTTAAAAAATATATTAGTTTTTTCATCTTCACACATTCTTCAATATCTGTTTCTGTGTACATTTTGTAATGTGTGTAATATACCCATACAGGAGTCTATGTACAAATTTTATTAGTTTCTTAGGGCTATTGTAATAAAGTATCACTAACTGCCCCACTGAAAACCTCAGAAACTTACTGTCTCACAGTTCTGAAGGTTGGAAGTCTTAAGGCAAGGGTCATCATCTCTCTCAAAAGGCTTTAGGGGAGAATCCATTCCATGCCTTTCTCTTTGGTTCTGGTATTAATGGCAGTCTTTGCTCTTCCTTCCTCTGCCCCTGTCACGTGGCCTTCTCCCTGCGTCTCTCTCTATGTATATTCCCTTCTTATAAAGACACCAGTCATATTGGATTACTGGAGCCCACCCTGCTCCAACATGACCTTGTCTTAACTTAGATCTTACATCTTCAACGACCCTATTTCCAAATAAGGTCAAATTCTGTGGTTCCAGGAAGGGATTGAATTTGGGGGAGGACGGAGACACCAGTCAACCTAGTTTAGTCTGCCCTCTTGCCCCCCAAATCTCACATCTGTCCCATGTACTAAATATCCCCAAACATCCCCCCAAAAGTGTTTTAAGTCATTCCAGAATCAGCTCTAAATCCAAAATCTCATCTGAATATCATCAACTCCAAAAAGCCCCAATTTCATCATCTAAGTCATTTATGGCGTGAAACTTGGGATATGGTACATCCTGATGCAAAGTTCCACTCTTATCTGTGGAGCTGTGAAACCAGAAAACAACTCATCTAGTTCTAAAATACAGTGGTGGGAGAGACATGAGATAGGTATTCTCAGTCCAAAAGGGAGAAAGAAAAAGGCAAAAGCATAAAGGGGCTATGGGTCCCAAGTGAGTCTGAAATGCACAGCACAACTCTAAGTGACAGTCTAGCTTTTTTGTCTAGTCTAAAATTTTCCAGAACTAAAGAAAAGGAAAAATAGTTCCCTTTTCTCTGATGGAAGAACTTCAGGTTTAATGCAGAAAAAAATAGGAACAAACAAGCAAAAAATAAATATGACTTTTAATTCCATGACATAGAGTAACCCACTCTTCACACTTAGCGCATTTCCACAGATACAGAATTTATTTTTTTTATTTTATCCCTTTGTTTACATTATACCTGTACTACATATGTAAAAAAGGAAAACAATGTATGTATATGTATGCATATATATTATATATACTATATATAGAATAATATACATATAATATATATTATATATTATAATAATATATAGAGAGAATAATATATATTTATATATAGGATTTTATATATATATATATACACACACACACATATATATGATTCTAATTGCTTTGTCTAAACAGTGTCCCATACCACATATTTCTTAGTCTTGTTACAAACGACCTTGTTGGAAGAGGCAGGTGCAATTGCAGGTGATCTCCAGCCACCAGCTGCCAATCACCACGGAGATACCCTGGAATGGGGAAGTTTTCTAAGACTGAAATGTGAAGTTACCTTTTCAGATGAAAGCCCCAGGTTTTTTAGGCTTTCTGTACAGTGACTCCTATTCTTTCTTTTCTCCTGCAGCTGACTATAATGGAGGCTCTAAAGAAATCAAACTCTGAAATATATTATCACAATAGGTTGTAAAGGAAGATAGTCACAAAAATCCTTCTTTGAGCTGAGGTATCTGCAGCTGTCAGAATACGCGGAGTTGCTTATTCTTAAGTATTGACTAAAATTCTGGAGCTGCACATCAATTCTGGGAGGGATATTACTCCACCACATAAACATAAACTTATTTATTTTTTATTTTTTTGTTTTTTATTTATTTTTAAATTTTATTTTGTTTTTTCAGTGTTCCAAGTTTCATTGTTTATGCACCACACCCAGTGCTCCATGCAGTACGTGCCCTCCTTAGTACCCCCACCAGGCTTACACATCCCCACAGTCCCCTTTTCCAAAACCCTCAGTTTGTTTCTCAGAGTCCACAGTCTCTTATGGTTCGTCTCCCCCTCCGATTTCCCCCAACTCACTTTTGCTTTCCTTCTTCTAATGTAGGCTCCGTGCCCAGAGTGGAGCCCGGTTTGGGGCTTGAACTCATGACCCTGAGATCAAGACCTGAGCTGAGATCCAGAGTTGGCTGCCTAACCTATGGAGCCACCCAGTTGTCCCTAAATGTGAGTTTGAAAGAAACGTCCCTACTTATGACTAGAAACAAATTAGAATTTGGATTAAAATGGTTGATAATACAATGTTGAAAAGTATTCAAGATAGCTCATAAAATTCCATCTACGCAGTTATAGCTCTAAATACGTGCTTAGTAAATTCACTTTTTTGAGTTAAGTTTTGATAATACTGTTTAAGCTCAACTATTTAATAAACCGGTCTTTATTCAATTTAAAAATAAATAAAATTCCAGTGAAATGCAACCATCCCCCCAGCCTAGCATCAATCAGCTTCCCTTCCATCAGACCATGCATCCTTCGCCCACAAGGGTTTTTATTAACTGGGATACCATCCATCTCTGTGCAACTTTATGAAATGTGTTTTGGCTTGGAGCACAGAAAATCCATTTAGACATTAATAGTCTAGTTGCGAGTTATGTTATTCACTCACAAGAGTAACAACAGTGTGCTGTGATTTTTTTCCAGCATTTCCCCCTTAATTTTACTGGCTAATAAAATCCAAACACTGGAACCTTTTGCCCAGAAAGTGGCGCCAAAGGAAAGCAGCTGCCCACCCGGACCCCCAGGGGCTCTGCAAGTAAGACCTGAGTCTTGGGTGAGGCCCCAGGGGAGAGAGGAAGACCTGCTCTCCAACCTCAAGCCTCCCCACAGGGTCAGCCAGAGGTTTTCCTTTACTCTTCCTGACTGAAGGAAGAAAACCGGTTTCTCCTTGTAGTTCTAGAAATTCAAAATGGTAGATCTCTGCAAAGCATTCTTCCTTTACTTCTTTCAATCAAGCGTTCTTTTTCTTCCAAACCCAACAAGCAATTTTAAGCAAATAATTATGTGCCAGATTCTGTGTAATGTGGGCATATGTAAAGACGCTCACGGTTCAGTAGGAGAGAGAGGTACATAAACCAATAATTGCAACAGAACCTGGTAAGAACGGTAATGAGACGGGATCAAAGTATATGAAAGCCCAGCAGATATTTGGCACAAATACAGTCACACTAAGATTTAAAAAGAATAACTATTGGGCGCCTGGGTGGCTCAGTGGGTTAAGCCGCTGCCTTCGGCTCAGGTCATGATCTCAGTATCCTGGGATCGAGTCCCGCATCGGGATCTCTGCTCAGCAGGGAGCCTGCTTCCCTCTCTCTCTCTCTGCCTGCCTATCTGTCTACTGTGAACTCTCTCTGTCAAATAAATAAATAAAATCTTTAAAAAAAATAAAAATAAAAATAAAAAAAAATAAAAAGAATAACTATTTGTAAAAATAATGACCAAAGGGCTATTATCTATCCTAGCATCAAATATATACAAGAAAATCACCTCGATCCCATTTGACAATGGTGAGGACATGAAGCAATAAACACAAGAAAAAAAGGAGTAACAAGCAAGAAGTTTTCAAAGACTCTCTATTTCATTAGTCTTCAAAATACAAAAATCAGAACAATGAAACCAAAAATTTATAAAATCCATTTCTCAGAAGTCTACAGAAAAATTAAAAACTCCACTTCATCTGGTAGCAATGTAAATTTATACAAGCTTCCAGGAAGGCAGTGGGGCCACATGACACAATTCAAAACAATAGTTATCTTTCTAAATCTAGGATACCAATTCCATGGAATGCATCCTAAGGAAATAATTGTAATGACCAAAAAAAGCTACATGTATAAAGGTATTTGTCACCATCTGTCATTTATATTAGTGATAAACAGAATATAACATACATACCTAATACAAGGGGAGGGTTCAGTGGATTACAAAAAATAATTAGAAAGTCTCTGTAGCAACACGAGAAATTATTTACTTGTAAATATAAAATTTAATAAGAGGAAAACACAAAACTGTACATGATAATAAATAGAGTCCTTAGCCCCCAGATCCCAGGGATTCCAGCATCAGAAACCTTCAGCTAGAACAGGTTTCAAAGTGATTTGGCAAACATGAGTCTAGGTAATCCCACAGGCAGCATTAAGCAGCTCTTCTAGCTGTCCTTCTCGCTGGCCACCTCCCACACTGTCACCCTCTGCTTTGTTTATTCTATTTCTAAGATTTTTTTTTTAACCTCTTCATCTCCCTCCCTTTGAGGTAGAAACTATGACCTACTCACTTTTGTAAACCACCTATCCCTTCCCCAGCAGCTAAGAGATTCGATACCGTCATGATTCTTCAATTTACTTAACAATGTACAAATATGTGATGAGGGGAATGCAGAGAAATGACAATAATTTTGTTAGGCTGGTGAAACTGAGAGAATACTTTTTTTTTTTTTTTTTTTTTTTTTTAGGAATTTTATTATTTTTTTTTTTTTTTTTTTTAATTTTTTATTTTTTATAAACATATATTTTATCCCCAGGGGTACTAGAGCGTATCATGCTTAGCGAAATAAGTCAAGCAGAGAAAGACAACTATCATATGATCTCCCTGATATGAGGAAGTGGTGATGCAACATGGAGGCTTAAGTGGGTAGAAGAATAAATGAAACAAGATGGGATTGGGAGGGAGACAAACCATAAGTGACTCTTAATCTCACAACAAACTGAGGGTTGCCGGGGGGAGGGGGTTTGGGAGAAGGGAGTGCTGTGAAGTGAGAGAATACTTTTTAAAAATATTTTTCATTTCTGTTTTGTTTTACTTTTACTTTTTTTTTTTTTTAAGGCAGAATCTCAATTGCCTGGACAGGATTTCACGGTGATATCTGAAATCAGGCTTCGGGTATTTATGTCCCATATGCATAAGCAAGTTTATCTGGAAAAATAAATTTATAAGCTAAAAAGACAAGCCAAGACATTTTTGGAAAAAAGTAAGGAAGAGGGCCTTATTCTATAGATATTATAACTTCTTTTAAAGCTATCGTTATTATGTGAGTGAGAGAGAAGCCAAGAACCCCAACACCTCACAGAGTGTGACTGTGTTGTTTCATTATCACTGGAATAGGTCTGACTTGAAAACACACACAGAGCAAAGACATCCAAGTCTTTAATAGTGCTGGACACCCACACATTTTTCCCTGTGAGCCATGATGAGTCTGAAGGACCACACTTGGCAGAACAGTATAGGACCTATCTTGGACATGACTCAAGTTCATAGTGAGGCATCCTTGACTGCCTTTCTCCTCTTGTCAGTAATTCTCCAAAATGCTTGCTTTGTGATAAGGCTTTTAAAGGACTTAAACTTGAATAGCAAGGAATTGTATAATTATGTTATAATTCCACTGCAATTATTAAGAGATCTCAGTCTGCTACATCATCATTAGGTAATGAAGATGATGATAATAGTAATGATAGCTAACATCCAAAGTCTGTGTACTGTGTGCCAGTTACAGTGCTAAACAGTTGGGAGGATGATCAGGCCACTACCTGGAAATTCACATGCGCTACTTAATTAGTGTGAAAACTTCTAAGATCTTCAGGTGGCCGCAGTCCAGAGACAGATGAGTCATATTTTGCTTCCAGAAATCATACCGGATGCATAGGTCAGTGTCCACACCCCCGCATGGCAACAATGGGCCAGAGCTGAATTGCTGAGATTCTCTTTAGAAAAGGGATGCACTTCCTACTTTTCCACAGTCCTCACTGCTCCCTGTTGGGCTTATACCCCAGCCTTCTTAATAGGTTGCTTGTCTTCTATCCATTTGAATTTTCTACCCTTCCCCCTAGACATCGTGACAGCAAGTCAGGCATCTGCCACTAAATGGTACCATGCCAATAAGTAGACATAAATCTAAAAGGAACATTGGCAATCATGTAGACTTATAGATAGCTTCTCCAAACCTTTTATAGCAGTGAAGTATTTCTTCTAATGAAATCTTACACAAGGCCTGATCTCTAAGTACAAAGGGAAGCTGATCCGGCTGGAGTGGGGAAAATGCCAAGAAGGACCCAATCTTCTCCCCGTCCCTCTCCCTTTCACCCTCTGTGAGACCCCCTTGACACTCTAGGGGCATTGGTAACAGTCCGATCTCCTGATTATAAAGCAGAAGACACAAACAAGTCACCTGTCCTCAGTCACACAACTAGTTAGTGGTAGAGAACCCAGGTCTCTGATAAATGATTCAGGGTCTGGCAGCTTCCTCCATTAAAGAGTTGTTGAATTTGTAGAATGGAAAAGAAAAACTATAAGAATAATGATTCTAGGGGCACCTGGGTGGCTCAGTGGGTTAAAGTCTCTGCCTTCGGCTCAGGTCATGATCCCAGGGTCCTGCGATCGAGCCTCACATTAGGCTCTCTGCTCAGCAGGGATCCTGCTTCCTCCTCTCTCTCTCTCTCTCTGCCTGCCTCTCTGCCTACTTGTGATCTCTGTCTGTCAAATAAGTAAATAAATAAAATCTTAAAAAAAAAAAAAAGAAGAATGATTCTCTATTAGCTACTTTTCTTAAGCCCTCGTTACTCCATGTTACATACCTTTATTAGAAAAGTTTTAAACTAAGTAGTCAAGCATAGAATTATGAAACCACATGGTCTTAGAGCAGAAAGGAATATCAGAAGTTTTTTTCATCCCACCCCCTCACTTTACAGGCCAGGAAGATGAGGAATTTCTTAAAACCAATTTTCCCTCTTAGGTGTTCCTGGTTACCATCCCATTCAATATATCAAGTACTGTTACATTTTGACTGGAGAGTCAGAAGCCAGAGCTTTCTATTTTAACCAGTTTCTCTCTGAAAAATCATGAAGTTAAAATATAAATTAAAGTTGTGATTTCTTTCTTTTCATGATTTTCTTCAATCTTAAACGCACTCTCCCAGGTGGGCATTCAAACATCTCTTTACTCCAAAAAGTGTGTTTACACTCTTAAAGGAAGAGTGTTTATTTCAGACTAAACTTTCCAGAATTCAACTCTAACTATCTGTGATCAAGAGCTTTTATTTTAAAATGTCCAATTAATCTTCTGATAGACCAAGTATTTGAAAAGGACAATAAAATCCAAGTAATAGGCAAATTGAATTTTTAAAAGCCTCACAAAATACAACTTTTTAATTATTAGATTCCAGACAGAAAATTACTCTATCAAATTGCTGGAACAGTTTTTAACCACATACTTTCTATTCTTGTCCTCACCCATTGTGAAACAGTAATATACGCTTCCTGAGCAAATCCTGGAGCTACTCTGAGTAGCTCCAGATAAAGCACCAGGGTTGGTCAGGATACAGGGCATGATAGTGAGACCAATCATGTGAACAAGGTAGTGCTTCCCATCTAGCATCTGGCAGCCCAGCCAGCCATTTTGAGAATGTGGTCCTCAAAGATCTGGTCATGGTCTCTGCTCAGAAGGAAGGAGATGTGCATAACCTTCTAACTGCACCACCTGGAAAAGAGTAGGGCAGGGTTCAGATCAAGGAGCCCATGCAAATGAACTAAGAAATGTTGGGAATTCATCCTGAAAGTAATGGGAAGTTGTTAAACTTGACTTGAGTGATATTTGGATAGGAGAACACTAATAGGTGAGCCTGTAAGGTGAAGCATGGCAGAGAAGGGAACAAGACCCATCAGAAGGCTTCCGCGATCATTTTTGGAAAGAGATGATATAGCCTAAACTCAAGTAGTAGCAGTAGGGTTTCAAGAGCAATTCAGAGGACTTGGCTATTGATCGAATGTAGGTGATGAAGAGCAGGGAGAAGTCATTAATGACACCCAGGCTTTGGCTTGAATGACTACATGGCTAGGGGTACCAATTACTAAGATAGGGAACCCAGAAGGAGGAAGGTGCTGAGAACGAGTCCAGTCCCTGACAGGCTGTCTTTGAGCTGCCTGACCCTGCACTCTGGCTCATGGTGGTCTCTAAACTGGAGTGCCCACCACTAAAATCAAACCTAAACCATAAAAAAAGACATTGCAGCCATAAAGGAACATATTAAGAACACTAAAGCAACATGGCAAGACATTTATTAAGTAACATTAGGTAAAGTAATAAAAATGCAAATTAAAACAAGGTGAAGTTCTTCCCCTGTTAAATTGGCAAAAAAAATTTTTTTTAATTAAAATGCTTCAAACTGCCAAGGATGTGGGAAAACTGGCACTGTCACACAATGCTGGTGGCAATATAAATTGGTACAAACCTTTTGGAAGGAATTTGGCCACATGCATGAAGAACCATAAAAGAGTTTCTTCCTGTGACCCTGTAATTCCACTTCTGGAAATCTATTCTAAGGAAATAACTCAAAATGTGGGAGGAAGTATTTCACACACAAAAATGTTTATCATAGCAGAAACTGGAAACAACCAAAATGTTTAATACTAGGAGGTGGGTTAAATAAGTTATGATACATTGATTTGCTAGCCTCTCGTGCAGAACGAAGCAGCTCAGTAACGAAGAAGAATGCTCGTGCTAGGATGTAAAATACATGTGGATAATACTTCTCTGCTTCCATCCTTCTTGTGTAAACAATTTCCACGGGAAAAGGACTAGAAGGAAATGATCATGATGATTAGGTTACAGTGATGAGGCCGTAGATAATTTCTAAAGTTGTTTTAAATGAATTTCCCCAAAGTCATTCATTGTGAGTGGTCAAAACGCTTATATAAGAAAAACTACAGTGTAGCAGGAAGAAAACTGGTAAGTAAAAAAGTAAACTAGAAAATTGTATTTGTGTTAGTTATTTAAAAAAAAAAAAAAAGTGTAGGTTTTCTCATGGACCAGGAATGGAAAAGATTGGTGGTTAAAAAAATTAAATTAAGTTAAAAAGGTCATGTTTTGAGGTAAGAGATTTTTATATTTACAGTATTACAATTAATTATAATATTATGCGTGAACTTGTAGTCATTTCAAGCCACCTGCCCAAACTTCAAGACCCACCTCAAAAAACTTTTCTTCTCTCTCTTTTTTTTTGAGTATTGAAGTATAATTGCCAGGCAATGCTATATTAGTTCAGGTGTACAACATAGTAATTTGACAATTCTATACCTTACCCCATGCTCACCAGAGTAAATGTAGTCTCCATTCATCGCCACTCACTGTTATTCCAATATTGTTGACTATAGTCCCTGTGTGGACTATATATTGACTCTATTTCCTATTCCGCACTTCATCTCCATGACCTACTTATTTTATAACTAGAAGTTCGTGTCTCTTACTTCCCTTCATCTACACTGCCCATCCCCCCATCCACCTTCCCTCTGACGACCTTCAGTTTGTCCTCTGTATTTATGAGTGTGTTACTGCTTCTTTTGTTTACTTTTTTAGATTCCACATATAAGTGAAATCATATGATATTGCCTTTCTCTGTCTGCTTTTTTTCACTTAGCATAATACCCTCTTGGTCCATCTGTGTTGTCACAAGTGGCCAGATTTCCTTCTCTTCAATGGCTGAGTACTAGTCCATTGTAGATATATGCCACCTCTTCTTTATCCACTTATCTATCGATGGCCACTTAGGTTGCTTCCATATTTTGATTATTATAAGTAATGCTGCCATGAACATAGGGATGCATCTATCTTTTCAAATTAGCGTTTTCATTTTCTTTGGGTAAATACCCAGTAGAGGAATCCCTAGATCAAAGGGTAGTTCTATTTTTAATTTTTTGAAGGACCTCCATCCTGCTTCCCACAGTGGCTGTCCCAGTCTGCATTCCCAGCCACAGTGCACCAGGGTTTCCTTTTCTCCATATTCTCATTGGCACCTGTCATTTCTAGAAAGACCTCTTAAGTTTCCTTATCCTCTGATCAAACATTGCTCCTTCCTTCAGCCACTATGGCGTTTTGTTTTCATTCTTGTGGGAATGGGGCCCAGTGGTTCTCGGACATCAGTGCACATCAGAATACCTGGTGGCCATTGCCAGGGCTCACGCCCCGAGCTTCTGATTCAGGATATCTGAGGTAGGGTCTTAAAATGTGCATTTCTGGCCATTTTCCTGGGCTATCTACTGCTAGCCTGGGGATCACACTTTGGAAACCAGAGTAGTGGGGCTCCTGGGTGATTCAGTAGGTTAAGCATCTGTCTGCCTTCGGCTCGTGTCATGATCCCGGGGTCCTGGGATTGAGCCCCGCATCGGGCTTTCTGCTCGATGGGAAGCCTGCTTCCCCCTCTCTTTCTGCCTGCCTCTCTGCCTGCTTGTGATCTCTCTCTGTCTGTCAAATAAATAAATGAAATTTTAAAAAAAGAAAGAAAGAAAGAAAGAAAGAAAACCAGAGTAGGATAGCTGCTGTTGCTCCTCCCTATTGCATCATGGGAGTTTGTCCCATCAGCTTTCAAACGTTTAAATAAAGTAGCATCCACTGAATGAGGCACAAGGCAGGGATGGGGAGGACATAAATAAAGCTTAGTCCTGTCCCCAAAGTCACGGGTGGCACGCATAAACAAATGCAGTACATGGCCCCACGGAGGAGAGAGGAGGCAGCCTCGGCATTGCCTGGAGGAAGAGAGAAAGGCTTCCCAGAAAGAACCGTATTAGAACTATGATCTCGAGGGTGAGGAGGGATCCACCTGGCAAAGGTGGGGACCAGGTGAGAGCAGTCCAGGCAGAGAGGCCAGCCAGGGCAAAGGCTCCAAGACAGGACCATACTGGCCCACAGTGGGATAGCACGGACCTACCTGGAGGTTTGAGAGGTTTGTGCTCAGTAAGGGATGTGATGGGGGCAGAGAGAAGTCTGGGGTCACCCAGATAAACACTGGGGAGCTTTGGATGATCTTAAGTAGAAAAAAAACCTGACAGCCGTGTTTAGGAAGAACCAGAGGAACGGGAAGGCAGATCGGAAAGTATCGCTGTCATTAGTGAGGGTGATGAGGGCCAGGACAGGGGGCAGTGCTAGAGGAGGACAGGAAGGGACGGCTTAAGAGATGTTAGGGGGGTGGAAGCACAAGGAGCCAAACCTGTTCAGCATCGTGAATCCTTCCAAATCCCTTTTACACCCCTACCCCTCAGCCCCCCAGGCCCCCAGCTCCCCGGCGCATCCTTCTTCCCTCCTTGGCTGTTAAATTCTAAGGCAAGGAGATTCCAAATGCTGACTACATCTTCCTTGGCCCATCTCAGCTTTTGGCAAATGAACCGATGCTGTTCCCCAGAAAGCTTTTCTTGAACTTCATAAAGTTAGCAAAGAGAAGAAGTGTTAACAGTATGATCTGTTGAGTCTCAAATTCTAATCCCAGCCCTCACACTAACCCAGCTTTTTCACTCCCTGAAGTTCTGCCAAAATCAAAAGAGAAGGTCTGTGCCAGACGCAAGTAATTCCAGCTGAACAAGCACTCGGAGGGTCACAGAGCACTGCTGTGCTCACAAAATGTCCTGCCGCTGGGGAACGGGCTTGGGGCGGCTGCCGGTGCGTGTGGTGCTGATTGTGTGTGACACAGGCAAGACGAGAGGGAAAAGGGGTTTTCTTTGCTAAGTAAATATTCCGCTGTTTATGCTGAATTACATGAGGCTGAGAGAAGACAGGTGTCTTTCGTTTATTTTAAAAATGGAGAAAGAGAGAGGCATGATTCTAGATGGCTTTTCAGTGAGAGACAAAAGCAATTTATCCCCAGCAGCTTGAGAAAAGTCAACGTTTGGGAGGCATGCGATGCACATTCTCATGTGGCTATCAGTTGTGTAATCCTTTAGAAAAACTATTGCGTTTAATCCCCACGAATCACTCTAGAAGGCAAATGGTATTATGCCCATTTCACAGATGACAGAGCTGAGGTTTAGAAAGATGAAGTCATGTGGGAATGTGCAAGCAAACTTCATCACAGTGAAGTACAGACTGTATGGAAAAATATTCTGACCAACTTGGGGACACAAAAGGCAAAAATGATGCTGATTACCTCACCTCTGCATACAACTCTCCAGTTTGCAGACCACATTCATATCCTTATTCTCACGGCGTGCTTGGGAGAGTGACAGTCCCGTTGCAGAGTTGGGGAACTGAGAGTCAGGGAGAAGGGAGTTGAACACAGAACTGAGTCCAGACCCAGCCCCTCCCTCAAAGAGGGAGGCTTTGTAAAAGGCATAGGGTGTGCTAAGAAAGGAGAAGAGGGGGCGCCTGGGTAGCTCAGTTGGTTAAGAGTCCAAATCTTGGCTTGGCTCAGGTCATGATCTCAGGATCATGAGATTGAGCCCTGAGTCCGGCTCTACAGTGGGTATGGAATCTGCTTGAGATATTCTCTCCTTCTGCTCCCCCCACCCCCCTCAGTCTTGAAAGAAAGAAAGAAAGAGCATAAGAGCATTCCCAGGAGACAGAGAACAGGAAAAAAGATTTTATGGGGTATGATAGAGAGCCAAGATCCACATGGCCATGGTGGTATGGTCATATGTGTCGGGCCTGGAGCCATGCCACCAGGTTTTGAAACCAGAGTCTACCATTTAGCCCACATGCCTCAGTTTCTTCCTGTGTCAGCGCTGACAGTTACAGTCCCTCCTTAGCAGAGAATGTTGTGAAGAGTGAGAAGGGGGAGAAGCCCTGAGAAGGGGGCGCTGGGGCCTGGATGACCTTCATGCCACTTTGTTGCTGTGGCCATTGTTCCTCTCCTACCACTTCTACCACCATCAGCGAGTTCTGAGGACAGGGCTGACCTGAGGAGAGAAAGTCTGGAGTCTCACGTTATAGAGTTGAGCTTCATCTCAGCCTCTTCGGGGAGCTATAACAAAGCACCACAGACAGGACGGCTTATAAACACTGGAAGTGGACCCCACACAGTTCTGGAGGCTGGAAGTCTGGGGTCAAGGGGCCAGCTTGGTCTGGTTCTGGTGGGGACCTTCTTCTGGGTTGCAGACTGCTGACATCTTGTGGGATCCTTGCATGGCAGAAAGGGTGAGCAGGCTGCCTGGGGTCCCTTCAACAAGGGCACTAATCCCATCCTTGATGGCTCCACCCCATGACCTCATGACCTCCGAAAGCACCGCCACCTAACAACATCACATTGAGGATTAGGGTTTCAACATATGAATTTTTTTGAAGATTTTATTTATTTATTTGACAGAGAGAGAGAGAGATCACAAGTAGGCAGAGAGGCAGGCAGAAGGAGAGGGGGAAGCAGGCTTTCTACTGAGCAGAGAGCCCGACCTGGGGTTCAATCCGAGGTCGCTGAGATCATGACCCCAGTCAAAGACAGAGGCTTAACCCACTGAGCCACCCAGGTGCCCTCAACATGAATTTTGATGGGACACATTCAGCTCACTGCAAACCTGAAGGAGCAAAAGGAATAGAAGGCCAATTTTTGGTAAAACAGGATAGAAGGGTCTGTGGGATGACAATGAGTATGGTCGGCACCTGTGGGGCTCCCCTCACTCGGTTCCCTGTGTGGACGAGGACCCCACCTGTGGGCCTTCTCAACTGCCTGCACTTCTTCCGTCACCACACTCACCCCAAATCACCATACATGCTTGATGACTGCCTTCTTCCCTGGCTGGACCGTGCTTGTCTTCCTCACCATGCATCGGGCATCTAGTACGCTGTGGGGCACCTAGTGGGTCCTCAGTGAATGCCCTCCTGATGAAAGAATAATAAACGACACCCAATGGAATGACAGTTTGGAGAGGAAAGTCTATGTAGAGACCAGGCAAGAAGCAGGTGCGAGAGGCAGGTGCGAGACTCTGGGCTAGGACGGGAGAGGGAGTGAGGAAAAAAGAAGAAACACAGGAGGCATGCACAAGAAAGGACAGATAGGGCTTTGCGAATGACAGACTGTGGGAGTTCAGGGGAAAGGACCTGAACTCCAGCCCCGGGGTCCCGGACACTGGCAATGACCCTCTAACAATGGGAAGAAAGAAGGAGACGTTGGTTTGTAAGAGAAGATCCAGCCATCACTTTGCCTTGTTGAGCTTCGTAGAAGTTGCTGGTGATGCAAACGGAGTCTCAGAGGGCAGTGTGGAGTGAGAGGTGCCAGCTGGAGGTGGAGGTTCAATGAGTGACTCTTCTGTGAACGGGGCAGCAGCAGGAGTGGGTAGGGACTGCCCAGTCTAAGAAGGCATAGAGCAGAGAGGAAACAGCTAGATGGCGAGGAGAGCTGGATGGAACAACGGGACAGTCCTTCCCAGGCTGTATGGTCCCATGTTTGCCCCAGGCGGCCCAATCCATCTGGGGGAGGTGGTTTTAAAGCCAACCCTGGTCCTGCCCAGATGTCCTCTTTCACTCTCCCTCCTCCCCTGCCCTTCTCTGCTCCCCCCTTCCCTCCAGCAGTCACTCCATCTTTCCTCTGCTCTACCAAGAAAATCCTAAAATACAAGCAGGGGAAGGCACGTTCACCAAGTGTCCTAGAGAAAGGCGGTGCTTAGCTCTTGGGACTGCTGACTCTCCTCTTCCTTTTCTCTACAGTCTGTACCTGCCCCAAGACCTGCCGATGAAAGAACTGAATCCGAAAGGAAAGCCATTTATACAGGAAAACCAATTTTGCTTAAAGTAAGCACACAAAAAGAAGAACACGCCATTTATTTTTTATTTTTCTTCCTTGAAACATTTTCTTTCAATCGTGGCTGCTGTGAACCCACAACTTCTCATTGCCTCATTTCTGCAGGAAAACTGCGGCCGCGGTTCTCCCGAGAGAGAAAGCACAGAGCCGCTTCTGCATGTTTCTGCCTCCCTGTGGCAGGTGGAAAACCCGCGGAGAGAAGGCTAATGTTCATCCACGCTATGAGACAACGCGAGAAGACGAACTCTGGAATCAGCTACACTTAGGTGTGCTCTATAACTAGGGGGCTGACTCGTGTTTTAGAGCTGCTGGTTCCTCACCAATCAAACACAGTAAGAATGACTCTGGCCTTGGGAGGGGACATGAGGGTGACATAACATGGTCAGTGACTTTGCCCAACCTAGGTGTTCCCAGAAGACTGGCCCAGTGGGCCTAGCTGCTTCTCACCAGAACCACCAATCCTCTAGGGGAGCCCCACAGGAGGCACAAGCTAGGGACCTACTCCCACGAGCTTTCTACCTGATGGCTTCCAAGAATTTTAACTTTGTGATACATTTATTCAGGCTTCAGTCTGATTTGACTAAAATGTAGAGAGACCTCACAAATCTGGGACGGCCAGACCAGCATGCCTTCCTAAGCTTATCACACTGTGTGGGCCCAAGTTTAACACCATCTCCAAACAAAACATCTCTTTCTGGCCAAAAGAAGGCTCTAGAAGGCCTGAACGGTCGACTTCATCAAGTGGAGCACTTGCTTGGAAGGAGGCCAAGTGTGTGGGAGTCCTGGCCAGCCAGAAGGACCCCAGCCACTTTTGGAGAGGGCAGGCGGAAGTGAGGGCTCTGATTTTCATGTTAAATCCCCATTTGGCCTTGGAAATGTTAAAAATAAACTTTCACCTGCATCTGATTTTCCTCTTTGTTATTGCAACCATTGTCTGTTTGAACAAAGAGGTAGCAAGAGCCTCTTTGAGCAGTTCACAGAGTTCAAGCCAGAGCCCAAATTGGAGGGACACAGATGTTAATGAACAAGGGGACCAAGCAAGAGTGCCACTGGGAATCAAAACTCTTCCCCAGGACTGTCAGGCCACACTCTGCTCTGTCAGCGGCCCCTCCTGGCTCTCAGGAGAAAGACCTGGGAGCCACCTCTGCAAGTGACCCTCTACAAGGAGGTACTAAAGGGAGGTGATCCAGCCCTCCCCCAGGCCCCCGTTTTTCTGTCCACTTGCTTGCATTTTTGAAGGCACCCATCAAATTTGGAGGTGGGTAGGTTAGTTATAATAGAATGAGAAACCACAAATTAAACACTACAGAATTTATTGGCTACCTCAGAAGCAGTATGTTGTTACAGACAGAGCTTGGGTTTGGCAGCTGGATAAACCTGGGTTCAAATTCATTTATTTTCCATAGTGTGACCTTGGGCAAATTACTTGACCTCTCTGAGCCTCAGTTTTCTCTGCTATAAAATGGGCATAAAACACCATATTGGTTCAGGTAATGCTAGCTGTTGTAATAAACACACACACACACAAAGTTACTTGGCTCTAACATTGTTGACGTTCATTTCCAATTCACATAAAGTACAAAACAGGTATTCCTAATCTGCAGGCTGTTCTCCTGCAGGAGAGGAGTTACATGCCTGGGTCCTTTGTCTGGTTTCCTCATTTTCTAAATGTGGCTCTCCAGGTCATCAGGCTCTTTAGGTGTCAATGCAAAAGTGGGAGGAAGATGATGGAGGACTTTGGGCAGTGGAAGACGTTTATACTAAGCCTACAAACATCGCACAGCACTTCCACTCATAGGCTAGTGTCTATAGCACAGGTACATGGCTGCAATTAATTGCAAAGAACACTTAGAACCGAGGTCCACCCGGGAAGGTGAGGAAACAAGTTTAATGACCATCTACCTAGTCTTGGCCACATACACCAACTTTCCAGGGCAATGATGGGGCTAAAGGAAATAATGTCTACGAAATAGGGCAGCTTTCAACACAGGTTGTTTCCTCTCTTCTTTCTCTTTCTCCAGGGCCAAACTTTTGCAAGAAGCAGTGAGAGAATCTTCGTTTGTAATGATGCACAAGGAGCCGCTGGTGCCAACAAGCTCCTGACCTCCACAAGCCCTCGCCCGACATTTCCCCATGGCTGACGTGGGGGGACCCTGGAACCATGTTTGTGCTCCTTCCCTGCATCTTCCAGCACTCTCCCCACAGCCGTGACAGCTTCACCAGGTCCCTATCCTTCCACGACATTGGAACTTGGAGCTGTTAAACTTGGGGTCAGAAAATCATCGCTTAAGGAACAGGTGAGGTCAGTTACCAGTGGTGTTCCTGTATTTCTGTTAAATATTCTTCGTGCCTGCAGGTGGGGTATACGGTCTCTCACTTCCGTGGTCCCCACACTTCCCTGTTGATGATATCCCTTCTGCTTCATTCATTGACCTGCCTGGTTCCTGGGAACCTTTGGATTTGATGCCCCCCAAGACCTCTTGAGGGCTCCCTGGGTCTCCACACAGGGCTGCCACTCTCAAGCCCAGCCACCCTTTCTTGGGTGCATTCCCAGTTGGCCATTCAGACCTCATGGGCTTTGCCTGTACCCTGAGTCATACCTTGGCTCTGTTTTCTCTCTCTGTACACATACACAGCTTCGGGGACACCCTCCTCGTGACTCCCCCAAGTACTGCCTTGTCCTCACCTTAGCATCAATTTCATTATTCATCTGGGTGAAAGGGTCGACGAGCGACATCTTACTGAATCTTGTGGTTTCAGAGCGTAGGACTGGACGAGGTGTCCCTGACTTCTGGACGGTTGATTTATATACAGTGTGGCCGGCTAGCGCTTCCACCTTGTTTCTAAGAGCAAATGGGTCCCAAACGCCAAACAAATGAATTCAGGATGAACATTATGATCCAAACCTTCCATAACTTGAGAATTGCGTTGGTCAAAGTTCTGATATGGTGGAAAGCTCATGGACTTCAGAGACGGACAGACTTCAATTTAAATCCTGGCTCTGTCACCTTTAAAGTGTATGAGTTTGGGCAAAATAGCTGAACTCTCTGACCTGGTGTCTCTTTTTCTGTAAATCGAGGAGATAATCTTGTGGAGAGCATTGATACAAAGACTTTGTGAAAGCACATATAAGCAGTTTCAGAGCACAGTGATGATATCAAGTGAATAATCATAAATAATTATTATAGCTTGCCATGATGTAAGGAAGCATTAGGTTGATCTATGCTCTTCATTAAATTTTACTTTTTACTTATTTCTTATTGATGTTTAATTGACATACAATGTTATGTTAGTTTTAGGTGTACAACATAGTGATTTGACCTTTATATATATTATGAAATGATCCCCACAATAAGTGTAGTTACCGTCTGTCACCATACATAGTCATTACGGTATTATTGACTATGTTCTCTATGCTGTACGTTGCATATTTATTTTATAAATACCTGATTTATTTATTTTATAACTGGAAGTTTGTACCTCTTAACCCCCTTCACCTATTTTGCCCCTCCCCCCACCCTCTGCTCTGGAAAGCACCCATTCTCTGTATTTACGATTCTGTTTCGGTTTTGTTGTTTGTTCATTTGTTTTGTTTTTTTAGATTATTTGTTGAATTTTTAAAGTTACCTTTTTTTCTCATAAAGTTTCAACATATAATTAACGTATTTTTACTAAGAAAAATGAGAAGAAAGGAGAAGCTTAAAAGAGGAAAAAAGGAGTCAACCAAAAACCTCACTATTCAGTAAAAACCACTATTACCATCTTGGTGGTTTTCCTCTCAGGGTTTTACTATGTACGTGTATAATTTATACCATTGGAATTAAGCTCACTATAATGTTTCACATCTAACATTTTCCACTTAAAACATAATAAGCCTTTTTTCAGTAAAAATTCTTTACAAATGCTCGTTTTGGGTTTTTTTTTTTTTTTAAGATTTTATTTACTTATTTGAAAGAGAGAGCATGTGTGAGTGAGGGGAGGAATAGAGGGAGCGCAAAGCCTGCCGGGTCCTAAGACTCTGAGATGGAGACCTGAGTAGAAGTAGAGGCTTAACCCAATGAGCCAGCCAGGCACCCCACAAATGCTAGTTTTAAAGAACTTGAAATTCAGGAAATTTTAAAACTTTCCAATTATTTATTTATCCATTCCTTTAGTGCTGAACATTTAGATTATTTCCATTTTCTTACTCTCATGAACAATACTTCCATATAAAATGCTGCAACTTTTATTTGTATCAGGACTTGTGTTTACTTACTTAAAATAGCTCCCTAGAAGTGATATTGCCAAGTCAAAAGGGATGTACATTTCTAATCCTCCTGCAACAGGCCGCTCAGTATTTCCTTCAGAAATTCGATTACATCTTATTCTCTGGAGTGTTTTAAAATCCATGCTGTTGTTTTCCTATTCACTTCTGCAGGGAGCCCATGAGCTGACTCTATTACAGGGGACAGTGACTTTGGAGAGTGCACAGTTTGTGGGGGTGGGGGGTTGGGGGAGGGGCTGCCCAGCATGCACTTTCTTTTCCTAACAATGCTCTGAATTCCTTTGGGGGAATTGTCTCTGCCCCTTGTACAGTTCTGGTGTATAGAGCTGGAAGGGTCCCTGGGCAGGAGATAGAATGACACTGAAGCCAACTGCTGACGCACGCAGACCCAGGCTCTGCTCCCCTCACCACTGGGCTAGAGAGCAGTGCTTTGTGCTCCTGGGGCAGGAGCCCTCTTTCCGTGAAAGGTTCACCCTCCACCCGAAAGCCTCTCTCCATGCCGGGTCAGGCCAGTTCTGGAGCCTTTGGATAATACCCTGGCTCTTCCTTTCCTTTCCTTAATCCCAAAGTAGGCGCAGAGGAGGCACTTAATCCCACAGTGCCAGGTACAAAGACAGTGTCTAGCACATGTTTGTTGAAATGACCTTGGAGGGGGACTGAGAGAGCCTAAAAGAGAGAGACCAAAGGGCTGTACTATGCACCATCTTAACTGTCTGCTGGAGCCTCGTTCCCAGTGAAAGCCCCTGGAGAAATCCAAGTGGGTCAAGGCCAATGTCAACCTTTCTAATGGAAGGCTCGTCCTGCCATCTAGTGGTGGGCAAAGGGAGCTGGGCAGGGACAAGACCCCGGCAGAGGGCGGTCAGGGTAGGAGGAACATGCAGTACAGAAGGCCACAAGTGGGTGGGCAGGTCAGGGGAGACCCAGAGCGCTCTGGGGATACCACAGAAGTCAGGGTGCCATGTGACGGAGATAAGGGCAGGAATTATTCCCAATAATATTTACAGCTACTCTTCACTGAGCGCTTATGGTCTGCCAAGGACTATGCAAATTGTTCTTTGTGCTTTCAACCTTTTGGTCCTCCCAGAAGCCCCTTGGGAAGATGGGAACCAGTGCCCAGAGAGTCAAGTGACTTGCCCAAGTACCCACAATTAGTTAGTGCCACAGGGAGGGATGAAATCCAGCATTATCTGACTTCATAGCTTCGGTTTCTAGGAACGTCTCCAAAATTGAAGAAAGAGAGAGAGATCTCCTGTGTCCCTTCTGTTTCATCGCCCCAGCCCGCCTTACCTTCATCCAACCCATCCCCTGGGCAACAGAGGGCAGTTTAGTACACAGCCTATGTTCACTTCGGGACCTCTCTTGGCTCCCCATGTCTCTACTCAGAGCAAATCCAAAGGGAAGTTTTCCTCTGCTAAGCCCAGAGATTGTTGAGGGGGGAGGACAGGCTGATAGTGGGCTCCTTTGTCTACTGTCAACAAATATTAAAATATTGTAAACTTTCTGTCACAGTTCTTTTCCCTTAGTGATTATGGGAGAGGAAGACGCAAAGGCGGCCCCTACAAGCACAATCTTCTTTCCGAAGAGCCACTGTAAAGTTCGCTTTACAGTGAACTGTAAAGTTCGCTTCTAAGCCCAGAAGAGGCTTCATGCACCTTCCAAGAACAATGGTGCGGCTGGCCCAGGGCTACCCCAGCCTTGTCCCAATGCCCAAAAGGACCACCCAGCAAATACACAAGGGGGCCAGGAAACCCACCAGCCTGCAAACACTCCCCATTAGAGGATACTGAGATTTACCTAGGAAAGAGCAGCCATTTTTTCCTGACTGGTCCACCCAGATGAATAATAAACTGCCTATTTTTAGTTTAGGGTTTTGTTTTCCTTTTCCCTTTTTAGAGATCTATCCAGACCCATTTCGACAGGGTTGAGAGCTTCAGTGGCCTTAAGTTTGTTGTTCAGGGGATAAGGAAAGTGCTCTTTGAAAAGGAGAGTGGTCCTCAAATGCACTGTGACTGTGACTTCTCCCCAAGAATCAAGATTGCCTGCAATAGCCTGGACCACCCCGTCAGCGCTGGGGCTAAACACCAAGCTTATGGAATGGATAAATGAGAGATCGATAATAAATCGACGAAGAGCTGAATGTTGAGTCAATAGATGGTTTAACGAACGAACCAGGAAATGAAATTCCATCCTTGAAGCGAAACTGAATTTTAGAGTTTCCAACACTCGTGCTTGCTCACTGAAGGTGGTGCTCCCCAGAAAATTCCCTAAAAAGATTTTTTTTAAGATTTTATTTATTTATTTGACAGAGAGAGAGAAAGAGGGGGCACAAGCAGGTGGGAGCAGCAGGCAGAGGAAGAGGGAGAAGCAGACTCCCTGCCTAGCAGAGAGTCATGACCCTGGGATCATGACCTTAGCCGAAGGCAGATGTTTAGCCAGCTGAGCCACCCAGGCGCCCCACTATGATGAATTTTTAATTTAAGAAATTCAAGTTACATAAAAGTTTATTGAGAATGTGACAATCCTCTTGGAGAGGCTACAGCTGCAGAGAGAGAATTTCAGAACCAAGATTCAGAGTCACTTATGCAGGGGAACGTTGAATGGCCCCCAACTCATGTGAGGGAATAAGCTTCAAATTCCTCAGGACAGAGCCTTTGGAGGCAATTTGACAGCTGGGGGGCGGGGGAGCAGCTACAAAAGGTGATAGGTTTGGGGCTTCTCACGTAACCAAATGGGGGTACCACTCTGAACGCTGGCTGGAAATTTATGTGTGAGTGAAAGCACCGTGTCAGATCACCACAGCCTTGTTCCTACTGAGAAGAGAGCCACAGGGACATCTCTGGCATTCCAGCAACCGCGTTTTGACATTATCTCTTCCATATATGTAGATGCTGTTCTATAAAGAGGACCAGGACCAGGGAGAAAGAGCGTTTTGTGGTCAGGGGCCTATCTGAACAGTTTAAATGCCCTCCAAGGCTCCCTGGTTCTCTGAGATAAGCTGGCTGAAGCTTTTGACTTTGGGGTTTAGTCGGTGGGGGAGCCTGACATCACGATCTGGCTTCGTTTGAGAGGCGCGACAGATGTTGGTCATTTCCTCCGCTGCAGGAAATCCCAGCTTCCCGTAAGCTTCGGGGGGTGATCTTTTAAGAACAAGTTAAAAGACAAGGAATGCTGTAGCCCACACTTAAAGTAGTTTGAAATGAAATTATTCCTTCCCCTTAGTAATGAGACAGGTCCACAATGCTTTAGCCCAACTCTAAAATCCAAGATACTCTGAACATTCTTCACGAGCAACTGGGCAGCACACTGACTTTTCTCAGTTCATTTGGTGGCAGAACCTGATCTGAACTTTCGTGAAGCCATTTGTGGTGTTCAGTGATCCCATTCAGTCGAAATAGTCATATATTTTTCTGCAGAGACATTGATGTGTTGATTACAGTTTCCTGCTCCCGTCCCTGCTGGTGATCTTACATAATACATGTGGACCATAACCTATCTAAAATTGCTGGAAGATCTTAAAAGCTACATTATTCCTGCCCCAGGTGTTTTGAATAAGGTGCTTCGGACCTGTACCCCCCTTCACCTGACTGGCTTCCATAGACATGTCTTCATGGAATTCATCAGGCAGTCCATTAACCCCTTGCAGCACCAAGACTCCTTCACTCTGGCACCAGGCTCTCTCCCCTTTCCTTCTGCCTGACACCCTTTCCATCATCACTCCCCTCCTTGGTTAAAAATGAGCATTCTGAGCATCCCAGCCTCTGCCAGGGAGGTCCAGGCCCCACAGAAAGGCTACTGATCACGCACCAACCGAGCCACCTTCTGTCACCTTCCATAAAATCCATCCACCCGAGTCCCTTTGGACCCTGACTAGACCAACAGTTGCCCACCTGAATCAGCAAAGACCATTTCTAACCTTTGGGTCCAGTGTGATCTGCCTTTAGTCTCCAGAGATAAACTCTCACCTTGTTATACCACTTGGCTTTAAAAAATGCGGCAGGCACAAAAAAATGTACATAAAACAGCAATCATCATGTGCCATTTATAGTTATGAAAAATCTATAACAAATTACATGTCCCCAAAAAAGAATGGCAAAATAAATGTGGATACATTTTCTCTAAGAATATTATGCTGCTATTAAAAGTAATGTTTCTGAAGAAGTTTAACAGAATAGAAAAATGCTCATAATATAACATTAAACAAAAAGCCAGACACAAAATGGTACATATAGTGCTATTTTAATTTTATTGCATAAATACACTGGGAAAAGACCAGAAGAAATTGTGCCAAATCTTTACAGTTGCTATCTCTGATAAATTGAATTATGTGATTTTTATTTTCTTTTTTATAATTTTCTTTATTTTCTGAGTTGTCTGCAGAAAGCTCTGTTATTTTTGAAAACAGAAAAAAAATTAAAATTTTAGTGAGTTTGCAACTAGAACACTATATGAGAAGCATGAAGTATGATTTCTTGTCTCCTTGGGTCACTCTTTCATCCTGTAATTTGGATTACTAATATCTCTTGGTCAAATAAGAGATTCTTTTCTGTAGATTTTTGAAGGAAGAAGATTTGTTCTGCTGTGTCTCAACTCCTGAGAGAACTGTGTTCCTTTTGGGATTAGACAGTTTCAACCAGACCAGTGTCATTTTGGTTTTGTTTTTTTTGTTGTTTTTTTGTTTTTAAGATTTTATTTATTTATTTGACACAGAGAAATCACAGGCAGGCAGAGAGGCAGGCAGGGTGGGTTGGGGGGGAAGCAGGCTCCCCGCTGAGCAGAGAGCCAACCCGGGCCTGGATCCCAGGACCCCGAGATCATGGCCTGAGCCAAAGGCAGAGGATTAACCTAGACTACCTTTCTTGATGGGAGTTTGCTCTGAGCCGCGCATTCCCTGAAGTGATTAAGCCCATGGCCTCGGTCTGACCAGACTCGGAGGAAAGTCAGACTTTCAGGGCTGGAGCGCCACCTCGTGGCCACATGCATCCTTCCCCTGAGTACCATGGTTCCGAAGCCCTTCCCCACTTAGACAGTGGAGAGCATGTTCAGGTTACTAAGAACAGGATCGACCACTCTGTAGAACACCCAACCTCTAAAGCCTTTGAACTTTTGGTGCCAGAGAAGTTTCCGCTGCATTGTGGAACAACTCGGTGTACCAAGAATAGTCAAGCACCAGGTATATGATTGAAAGATGCTTGGAAGGTCCTGAGCCCTCCAAAATAATGTCTACTCAGTCCACTGAGAATGAACACACACACACAGATACACACACTCACACTGCATGCTCACACCCATTCACTTATCTCCACCTCTCCCTTACAGAACTCAAACCCCACACTTCAAGCCGTATATAAAGCCCAAATGCAAATTCCCTGGGAGAGAGGTTGGTCACGGAGAAGTAAATTTGTACCCAGGTGCAAGTGACTTGGCAGATCTTCTCAGAGCTCCATTTTTTTGCACGGGATTGGGAGTAACATATTCTCTCCATGAAACTGTGTGTAGTTTTTAGTGAGATTCCCCAGATGGGTTTTGTGGCTAGATTGAAAGCTACAATGGCTCCCACTCCTCGAAACAAAACAAAACAAAAATCCCGTGGTTCCAGTACCTGAGGCAGCGTGAGGAATCTAGATAGCCCCGCAAGACTCGCTTGGACCAAGAGTTGCAGATAAAAACAAAAGTAAGGTCTATCCCTAACCCCAGGAAGCATTTTACCGCAGGGATCGTCAAGCTTTCTCTTAAAGGGCGAGATATAAATATTTTAGGCTTTGTGGGCCGTATGGTCTCTAACTATACAGCCCTGTCACTGAATCATGAACAGAGCCACAGGCAATACACAAACAATGGTGTGTCTGTGTTCCAATAAATCATTATTTACATAAAGCAGTCTTGGGCTCTGTAAGGAAGAAGGGGGCCCCTACTCTGAAGAGATGTTAGTGCTGGATTGGACTTCAGAAATCATCCAAACAACAGTTTTGTTTCACAGCTGGGAGAACCACAGCCAAGAGAGTCAAAGAGCGGATTAGTTAATGCTTGTCAGCCTGAGAGAAGGCCTGGGCCCCTCTTCAGCTCTGACAGACTCGGTGTGAGGCACACACAGACACACACTTCCTTCTCAGAACCCTCGTTCTCTTTCCCCTTCCTTGGAGAAATGGCCAGAAGTGCTCAATACCATCAGTTTCTCTCGATTTTCTGTGAAAGGGCTGTCCTTGGGGCGCCTGGGTGGCTCAGTTGGTGAAGCGTCTGCCTTCAGCTCACGTCATGATCTCAGGGTCCTGGAATCAAGTGCCTCCTCTTGCTCACTGGGCTTCTTGTTCACTGGGAAATCTGCTTCTCCCCCTCCCTCTGCCTGCCACTCCCCCTGCTTGTGTACCTGTTCTCTCTCTTTCTCTCTCTCTCTCTCTGTCAAATAAATAAATAAAATCTTAGAAAGAGAGAGAGAAAGGAAGGAAGAAAGAAAGAGAAGGAAAGAAACAGAAAGAAAGAAAGAGGAAGAAAGAAAGAAAAAATCTGTCCTAGCCACATTCTAGGCCAGGCATTCCCGCCTGATCAGCTACTGAGGGCTTACTGAGCACCAGACCCCATGCCAGGCCTCTCCCATGTGTTCCTCATTTCAGCCTTGCAACAGTCCCAGGAGAGAGAGATGTGATAATCTTTTTAAACATATGGATAAACTGAGGCTGGAGAGGCTATCTTGCCAAGATTCCACAGATAGGTGGAGGATTTGCTATTTCCAGGATTTGCTTACTTCTCCCAAAGAGCCTCTGGTTCACTCATGTTGATTCTAGAATTTAACCAGACCAGCCGTATCACTCCCTCCCACCCAGACACAGTCTTGCCCACGCTCAAGGACCACCTCCTGACCTCTTTCTTCTCCAGGAAGCTTCTCCTGCTGGTCTTTGGTCACGTCCAGCACAAATCGTGTGAGCAGCACAGCTGAGCACCTATGGCCTTCTGTTCAGTACTGTGCACTGTGACTTCAGGTGCATTAACATTTTTACCACACCCCTCCCCCTGTAAACTCCTCAAAAATACCACTGGGACGTAACAGGGGCCTGACATGTATGTACTGCCTGCCAAACACTTCTCCTGTCTTCACTGCTACCACACTGGTCCCAGCCACCACCCCCTTTGACTTGAGTTATTGCCAAGTTCTCCCTGTTTCCACTCTTGCCCTTCCATGGTCTCTTTTCAACACAAGTGGGAGTGATTCTATAAAAACTGAAGTCAGCTCATGTCTGCTTATACCTCCAATGGCTCTCTGTGTCTCTCAGAAAACAAAAAACAAACAAACAAACAAAAATATGGCTTATAGGGCGCCTGGGTGGCTCAGTGGGTTAAGCCGCTGCCTTCGGCTCAGGTCATGATCTCAGGGTCCTGGGATCGAGTCCCGCATCGGGCGCTCTGCTCAGCAGGGAGCCTGCTTCCTCCTCTCTCTCTCTGCCTGCCTCTCTGCCTACTTGTGATCTTTCTCTGTCAAATAAATAAATAAAATCTTTTTTAAAAAAATCATTAAAAAAATATGGCTTATAGGCCCAGCCCCTCTGTTAGCTCTGGCCTCACGTCCCACTTTCCCCTGCATTTCCTCTGATCCAGCCATATTGGCTGTTCTCTTTGCCCAAAAGCCTCTTGCCCTGAATATTCACAAAGCCCGTTATTTACCTCCATGAAAAGGTGCTCTGACAGTCACCTTCTCCAGGAAGCCCACCAGTTGTCTCATTTAAATCTCACATCCTGGGGCGCCTGAGTGGCGCTCAGTGGTTAAAGCCTCTGCCTTCGGCTCAGGTCATGATCCCAGGGCCCTGGGACCGAGCCCCAGAGAGTCTGTTCCTCCTCTCTCTCTCTCTCTCTCTCTGCCTGCCTCTCTGCCTACTTCTGATCTCTGTCTGTCAAATAAATAAATAAATAATCTTTAAAAATAAATAAATAAATTTCACATCCTCCCCTTCCTGCTATCTTTCCACATATACTGACCCTGCCCTGCGTTTTCCATAGCACTGTCACCTCCTGACACACACTGTGTTTTACTTCTCTGGTATGTTTGCTATCTGTCATCTTCATGAACATGAGCTTCACGACGGCAGAGCATCGTCTGTTTTGAACTGTTTATTACGGATTCCTCAATAAGGGACTGGCAAACAGACAAACATGTTGGCTAGTTTGATCCTCAAAACAGCCTTGAAACACAGGAACGTCAGGTACTTGCCTGAAGGGACTCAGCCAGCAAGCAGCGGAAGTGGGTTCAAACCCTCCTCTGTTACTCCCAACACAATGCCCTGCCTACAGGGTGGTATAGCCTCTCACAGATTCCCAGAATCCCAGACCAGAACCCAGTGCAGACATGACTTAACCCCAGCACGCTTTTTCTTTTACATGAAGAAACTAAGTCTATTTACTCGCCCAGTGCCTCACGGCTAGAGGGCAGCCAGCAGAGACAAGCGTCATGGCCCCCCACTGTCATTACAGGAAAAGTGACCTCAGGCTTAGCAGACAGGGACTATTAACCACATTTAGTCTTTTATAGCAAAATTTGCTTCCTTGATTAGATCTAGGCAAAATGTCTGCTCATTCCTTGGATTAAATTGTATTTTGTGTTTGTCAAGCAGTTAGAGCCTTTTGAGGCACTCAGAGTCAAGTCTGTTCTGACTTGGAAAACTGTTTTTATTTCAGGGTTGACGTTCTTGGGCCAAGTTCAAACCAGCTGTGGGACTGTGGTAAAGAATATCGCTCTGGAGCCCAAGTGCCTGGGTTTAAGTCCTGGTTCTACCTTCGTGATCTTGGGGAAGTTACTTGGTAAATCTGTCCCTTGGCTTCCTCATCTGTAAAATGCACACAATTAGCACAGTGCCAAGCACCTAGTAAGTGCTTAGTAAATGTTACTTATTCCTATAGTGTGGGGGCGGGGAGGTGAGAAGTGGGGATATCGGATGTTGGGTTTTACAGACTTTGTGGCCCCTAATGGGACTGGTATCAGCAGAAGTGAAAGGCATCATCTTTTCACCGAGGCCCGATCTAGGAAATGTCGGACGAGCTGGCCTCTGAAACCTAGTAGAGGCGTGGGAAGAAAGGGGGTTGGGGGTGAAGAGATGTGCCACATTTATACACTTATCTAGTCATTTGTTGAGCTATGACTGGAGTCACCTATGTGGCAGGGGATGTGCTCCTGGTTCTAGCTCAGGTCTACTCTGCCTGCCCCAAGTTACGCCTCTGAAGAGTCTTAATAGTACACCATGGAAGAAAGGTTAAGTTGCTGCCATTGATACAGCAGTATTCCTTCCACACCCCAGAACCAGCCCGGACTCTGGGTAAAGAAAACAGCCCCAAAGGGTAAGGGGACGCTAACCAGTGGACTGACAGCGATGGAATTCCCAGGCGTCCTCGTTAAAACTAGTCTTTCAGGCCCCAGCCCAGACTGATGGAATTGGGCTCCGCAGGCAGAGCTGGGAACCTGTCCCTGGGGAGCCAGGGTCCCTCGGGGGATTCTGATTACAGGACCCACCCAGGTCAAGAGGAGAATGCTTTCCCCTATTGTCCCAGAAGGTCAGGTGGATGAGCTAGAAGAAGTCATATTGTCCAGTTTTCCCATCAGACATGAGAAACTAAGGCTTGAGGTCATGAAGCTAACTACTTAAAGAAGGAACATCAGAATGTTGAGACTGGAAGCGTAACCCTTTGTGTTCCCAGTCCAAGACCCGTTCTCTGTGAGTTCTGGGAGAGTCTGCTATCCCTTTCAGCTCTTCACACAGAACTAAGCATAGAGTAGGCACTCAAATGTCCACTGAGGAGAAGACGCCAGGGAAAGAGGAGGACAGCAGCTATGTGGCTAACTTTAACTACAACCTTCCAGGGTTGTGTAGTTGGCTGGCTGGCTCAGTCGGTAGAGTGTGTGACCCTTGATCTCAGAGTCGTGAGTTTGAGCCCCACATAGGACACAGAGTATACTTAAAAAGAGAGAGCATTGCAACCTTCCATTTACCTAAGGTGTAGCAATCACGGGCTTCCACATGGTGAGAAAGTTTTCAAAGAGGCTGCCATGCAGACACTAGTCATGGGGATGCCAATGGACCAGAAATACCCCTCTACCTCTCCCTCCCCATCCAACTGTGGCACCTCCAACTTGCCACCTACCCAGGCACTTTCCCTTCTCCAGGCAGCTCTGTATCACCTGCTTCCCACCCAGGGGCTTGGCAGCCTCTGCCATGAGCTTTCCTTAAGGGACAAATTCTTTCTATAGATGACTAGATTTGCATAGAGACTAGAGGACAGGTGCTGCGTCCCCTCCACTCCCTCCTTTTCTTACCACTCTCCTTGGAAAGGGGGCTGTCCAGGATAAAAATATATTTAAGGTATCATACAAGGGGCCACCAGAATTAGCAAGCAGAGACTCCACTGCGTCAAAATGCTGAAGCCAGTGGCCTGCTCCCAGTAGAGGTGGAAGACCCTGCGACACTGAGGAGGTGGTGGGGAGTTGAACAGGAAAGAGAGAGGAGGAGCAGAGAAGAAAGGAATTCCAGGGATTTCTGGGAAGCTGAGAGGCAACCTGGTAGAATAGTCCACATTGGCCCTTCCTTCTGGCCTTTCAGAGTCTTTTTGGTAGATGGTCACATTTATGTATATGTATAAAATATGGTTTTCCGCTAATGGAGTCTATCTGCACATCATTCGGACATGGGGGGAATAACTGAGGAGATATAGATATATTACACACTGACAGTTTGTTTATACAATTTATAAAATATGTAAATTTGTATGTATAAAATATATACTTACAGCAAACATATCTATCTTCTCTTGTTTTGTGTTTTTAATTCCAAATTTTCCAAAACACCTTCATTTCTCTCTCTCTCTCTTTTCCCTCTTTTTTCTTTCTTACAAAACCCATGGAGCAGGCAGAGAAGACATCATTAACCTGAAATAGTAGATGCAGAAAGTAGAACAGAGAAATGACTTGCACTCGTCGTTCCACAGTGAGTGGAGATCTGATTTAGAACCTAGAGTTACTAAAATAAGCCCGCCTAAAGTTTATCATTAAAAGACAAGCTGTAAATGGTAGAATTCATTTAACAGACATTCCTTAAACGGTTCAATCTTGCTCTTAATGTTTTGAATTGTGCCACTTCGGCAAGAGGCTGAGCCCATCTATTGCATTTTTAAAATCCAATATTCATAATTTTTTCTAATTTATACATATATATCATTTTCAAATAGTGCTGTCAGGAGGGAAAACGTAGATCTTATAATGACAAAGCCATTCTCTGAGCCCCAGTGCTGATAACTGCTCTCCATAAGTAACTATTTTTATCTCTTAGCTGTTTCATTATTTCTAAATAACATACTAACTCTGCTAACTCTTGGTTTTTTCCAGTTTACGGTGTCATCTCCTAAATTCCTGCTATGAAAGCTAAGCTCTCATTTTAGTGTTCTCTCTCAATTCTCTCTCATACACACAGTCCATTGCTATCACCGCCACACGTATACACAGTTTCCTCCAGTTCATCCTCCTAACGCTGTATCTGTGGGTTAGATCAGGAATCAGGGCTCACACACAGCTGAGGCTGAGCCAAATGACATTCTATGGTTTCATTTGTTTTTTCTACAAACTCTTGTATTCTCAGGAGTTAATGCTGTGGGTTTATTTGCTTGTTTATTTCTTTTTCTGTGTATCCATTTACTAATTCACCCCCAAATTCTCGA
Source organism: Mustela nigripes (assembly GCF_022355385.1). Lineage (NCBI taxonomy): Eukaryota > Metazoa > Chordata > Mammalia > Carnivora > Mustelidae > Mustela > Mustela nigripes. The sequence goes on from NC_081558.1 coordinate 111,337,223, forward strand.
CCAGAAGTGTGAATATACTCATTGCACTTTTGTTCTTCCCTTTCCACTGTCAGAGTAACCTTAATATGTGGGGTGTCCTTCCTGCCACCCCTCCTATGCCATCTACATGCAAATGCGAAGCCAAGAGTCTAATGACTGGCTCCATTACTCAGTCCCTCTCAGGTATCCTAGGTCTGGAGGTTTGGACAAGTGACACATAACACTGATTTCACAATCAAAGACACTCTACCAGGCACTGAAAGTACATCTATTTCTTAAATGCCAGAGGGATGCTGTGGAGTGAGATCTATATTTTTGCCCAGACTGAAGGCCTACCCTCTTCTAAGGAGGGTAGAGCAGCCAAGGAGGATGAAAGGAAAGGGCTCAGAGGTCATTGCCACCAGACATGCTTCTTTCTCTCGGTCCCTTGGCTGAGATGGTCCTAGAATTTGGTTCCCAGAGAAGCCCCGTAGGCACCTTTTAAGGCGGCATTTGCTTCATCATTCAGGTCTCCTTTTACCACCAGGGCACCAAAGCTCCAGAGCACCAGTGCATTTGGTGGAATCACAAACCTGGTCAGTCGTCTCCCAGCCAACATTTTGCTCCAAAAGAGCCCTGGTCATAGAGCCATCCTGAGTTCCTGCAGGATCAGGGAGAGGAGAAACACAGGAAGGATCAGAAAGAAAGTTCACTAAAGGAGGTTGAGCTCCACTTTTCAGAGTCAAGCTGCCCTAGTAGCTACATCAGAAGGTGTCCCCCTACCTTACTACATTGGTTTTCAAACTAGTTTGAGTCATTTGTTGAACTATGACCAGAGTCACCTATGGGGCAGGGGAGGTGCTCCTGGCACCTTTGCAGAAGTCATGGGGAGGAAGGATGGGAGAGGCTCAAGGCAAAAGGTCGCCAAATGAGTAGGATGCCAGAGCCTGCCCCAGATTCAACTGAGCAACCCTTCTCTTAGCAGGTTAAAGATTTTATTTTGAGATTATTCAGACAGTTTTATTTTCCAAAGAGGCTCCTAGCCTGACCTCTTTTCTAAGATAAATATACTCATGGAATACAGTCAGATATATCACAAGAAAGACACGCGATGCCTCTGCTGCCCTAGAGCACACACAGTCCTGTGCTCTAGCTGGTTGGAGAATTCTCAGGACCATTCCAAGCCAGCAGGCAAAAGAGACAAAGATTTATATTCAGAGCAGTTTATCCATAGCATTGTTTGAATTGTAACATAATCTAAATGTTTGCCACTAAAGAATCAGTTAAATTATGGCATAGCCATAGGACAGAATGGTATACCTCCATTAAAAATTACATTTTCTAAGACTTTTCGTACTATGGGAAAATACAACATAAAGTGATGTGCTATCAGTAGAATAGAGAACTCAATATAGGGTGTGATTCCGGGTTGTAAGGAAAAATAATTATATACGCATACACTATTGAAGGCTTTTATGCAATATGTTGGTGGTGGGGCTCAAGGACTGGGCATAACATGACAGTATCACACTCACACTTTCCTTGCTGCTATGACATGTGGAGCGGAAGGGTAGAGGAACACCTAGCATATGATTCAGTCAACATTAAATTTAAAAGGAAAGACTGATCTGCAGTGATAGAAGTCAGAGTCGTGGTTACTCTGGGGGATAGTGACCCAAAGGAGCTTAACAAGGCCTTTTTTTTTTTCCTTTAATAAATTTTTTTTTAAGATTTTATTTATTTATTTGTCAGAGAGAGAGAGCAAGAGCGAGCACATGCAGACAGAGTGGCAGGGAGAGACAGAGAGAAGCTGGCTCCCTGCTGAGCAAGAAGCCTGATGTGGGATCCCAGGATGCTGGGATCATGACCTGAGCTGAAGGCAGCTGCTTAACCAACTGAGCCACCCAGGTGTCCCAACAAGGCCTTTATATATACACACACACAAATACATATATACAAATACCCAAATATATACAAATATTTGGGTATATACAAACACATACAAATCTTATATATAGATATATAATATATAATTATTAATATAAAATATATTTTAAATTATTAATATAAAACATATTTAAATTATTAATATAAAATATTTAAAATTAATGTAAAATCACATATCATTATTATGAATAATTTATGTATTATAATATATAGGCATATGTTATATAAAATATATTATATTATATATTATAAAGTTATATGTAGGGGCGCCTGGGTGGCTCAGTCATTAAGCATCTGCCTTTGGCTCAGGTCATGATCCCAGGGCCCTGGGATCGAGCCCCACATCGGGCTCCCTGCTCAGCGGTAAACCTGCTTCTCCCTCTCCCACTCCCTTTGTTTCTGTTCCCTCTTTCACTGTGTCTCTCTCTGTCAAACAAATAAATACAATCTTTTAAAACTAAACACATTTTTTTAAAAAGTTATATATATATATAAAGTTATATATATCTTACATATATATGTATATATATCTTACACCTCATTGGAAAGTTTACTTCAAGGAAAAATAAATTTAAAGTGACCCAACAGGAGAAGCTAAAGTGGGCAGCCTGTAAGCATATACACAGGGTGGAAACAAAAACCTGTGGCTTTTTTTTTTTATTGTATATTTTCCGCAATTTATTGAAGTTTCTATGACTTTTTTTTAATTAATTTCTTTTCAGCCTAACAGAATTCATTGTCTAAGCTAATCCCCAGCAGGGTAAGTAGTGACCCTTTAAGACCATGTGCTCACAGAGAACAGTCAATGCCTTTTTCTTTGTAGTTTGAAGGCATCCTGAGCTGATGTCCAAGTGTTAATTTAGGGTTCCCTGGATGAAAGGAGTCTGTGTTTTTGGTCCACCCAGTGGAGAGAACGGGCAGGAGTCTCAGCTCTTAAAGTTCAGCGGCACACTGCCTTGCCTGCCTTTGCCTCTCACTTGGGAGTGTAATTACCTCCAGCTCGTCAACGCCTGCCTTTGCCTCTCACTTGGGAGTGTAATTACCTCCAGCTCGTCAACGCTCAGCCAAAAGGCTGTATAACATGATTCGAGCGGCGGAGCAGGACCATCCTGGGTTCAACACCCAGCTCCAACCCTAACTAGCTGTGTGAGCTGAGACAAGTTTCACACTTCCCCTGAGCTTCGATTTCCTCATTTACAGGCTGGACGTTAGAGTAGTATCTACTGCATATGGGCGTAGTGAAGATTAAATGAAATTAAACCATTTAACCTATGTGGTGCGGTCAAAAGAAATGAACTGCTCTTATTTCTCACCCACTTGACACTCGCAGGCTAGCTTCCTCACCGCAACCAGCCTCTTACCCCACATTGCCATTCATCTTCTCCCCTGCACTAAACTGATATATGCTCAAAGAGCAGCAGTTAGCTTATCAAAAAGGAAAATATGGAAATAAATCTGGCTGGGAGTGGGGGAGGCATGAAGAATGTTCAAATCCAAACAGAAGATGTAGTCGTTAGGCCAGGTTGGAGAGTTCCCGGTCTCCCACTCTCCACCGCAGTTTCTCTTGAAGGATGAATGGCACCTTGGCTCTAACGTTTTCCTTGGGTCTTAAGGACACCATCCAAGGAGACAGAGAAGCTTGGGGGATCTGGGGAGGTTGCCCTGAGGAGGATTTGACAAGTGAGGCACTCAACTCAGTACACAATTTAAGAGATTGCCAAGGACTCCTGGGTGGCTCAGTTGGTTAAGCGAACACCTTTGGCTCAGATCATAAGAGACTGCCAAAAAATCCATGATGAAGATAAAGATCTTAATGCAAGATTTTTGAAGATAAAGATCTTAATGCAAGATTTTTAAAAATCAAAATGAATCCCCACCATCCATGGTGAACATATTTCAAAATGTTCAGTAAAGACAGGATTCAGCAAGGCCAGGATTGGGGGAGGGAGATGAGACTAAGTCTCCTTAGCATGGACAGGACTTCTAGGCATCTTAAAGTCTAGATTTTACCCAAGAGAAACACCGCTGTCTGGTAAAACACACATTTGTGTAATTATCTTTTAAACTAGATAGTTCCCTTTCTGTAGGAACCTGGCCCAGGATCCTGCGTCCTCTTGGTTCCCTTTGGAGCAGACCAAGACTTGTTATATACCTGCATTTCCCAGAGCAGCAGCAAGAGAGAGAGAGAGAGAGTGTGTGTGTGTGTGTGTGTGTGTGTGTGTGTGTGTGTTCTCTCTCCTGAGAATGGAGGTAAATTCTCAGGGGAAAGTACTGACCTGCCTAACTTGAGTTAAGTATCCACCCACAGTCCACTCAGCTGAGACATGCTATGCCTAGTCTGTCCCAGTCACTATGTCAGGTATTAACAAAATACTTACTCCTTATACCAACCCTGTGATCACTTTTCAGAGGAGGAAAGTGAGTTACAGCTCAATCCACAGAACTAGGAATGGGCAGAGCCAAGGTTAGAATTCAGTTCTTCTTTCTGTCTGGATGCAAAGCCCATGCTGTTTTCAATAAACACACAGCCTCCCTTTCTGTATAAGAAGGACATGGTAACTGTCCAATAATTCCTCCATATTATAGTAAATATAAGCTAAATTATTGGTGTTCTCAAGAGGGGAAAAAATCATTTATCACTTGGAGAGAAGAGTAAAGGGGAAAAGTCAGGGGAAGGACTTAGGAAAGGCCTCATATTCTAGTTCAGGTAAAGAATTCGGCCTGTAGAACTGGGTAAGAAAGTTATTCCTGCCAAAGGACAAAGCTTTACAAGCCCATAACAGTTTGTTGTTTTTTTTCAAGGAGTTTATTTTTGTTTTTTTATTTTTTTTTAAATAAACATATAATGTATTATTAGCCCCAAGGGTATAGGTCTGTGAATCGCCAGGTTTACACACTTCACAGCACTCACCATAGCACATACCTTCCCCAATGGTCAAAACCCCACCACCGTAACAGTTTTAAGCATTAAAAAGTTTAGGGCACCTGGGTGTCTCAGTCTGTTTAGCCTCTGCCTTCAGCTCAGGTCATGATCCCAGGACCTGGGGATCAAACACCACATCAGGCTCCCTGCTCACTGGGGAGTCTGTTTCTCCCTCTACCCTTATCCCCTGTTCGTGATATCTCTCTATCTCAAAAAATAAAGAAATAAAATATTAAAAAAAAATTTTAAAAAGTTTAGATGAAGTTCTTTCCTTGTGTTTATGTTTCTCAGAGTTGAATGGATTTTTCTAATTTATCAAATAATGTTTTCCCCTCCAGAAGATTTGGAAAATTCTAGTATGAGTAGATTAGGATCACTTTCCTCATAATATCACTACCTTCCGAGGGAATGCCATTTAACATATTTGGTCTCATATTTTTTTATTCATTTTTGTCTTTATATAGTTGAGATCATTCTTTATATACCGGTGGGTAGCTCTTAGGTAAAATAAAGGTGAACAAAATATAATAAAATCATGTTAGTATATTGAAGATTTTACTAGTGAGGATTTTCATTTGCAAACAATAGACACTGATTGTAGAAATTATTCAAAAGATACAAGTCAATTTTAGAAACCTCAGAAATTCTGAGGACAAATCTCCGAGGCTGAATGGTAAGGACATGCCTCAAAATGATGTCACAGAGCTGGTCTGGCAAAGATACCAGGGCTGCTGTCCCCTGTCCCCACCACAACTTAGTCACCAACACTGCTGACCCTGGGTGAGGGAAGATGGCAACTTCAAGATAAATCTGTATACAAATGGGAACATAATTTACAATGAAAATAGAACCACACAGGAAAAGATAAGTTATTTACTACCCCATGTTGGAGAAGTTGGTGATCCCTCTATGGGGAAAAAAAATAAAACAATCTATGTTCCATGCTACACACAAAAGAGGACTGTACTTGGAATTTCACCTAAATGTGATAGATGAAAACAGCAAATAGAACAAAGGATAGAAGATCTTTGTAACTTATGATCGAGGAAAGATTCATAAAAAATTCATAAACAAAATTTCTCAGTACACTGGTAGCCAGTTTAACACCTTAATAGGAAGGTACCAAATAAGAGAGCTACAGCACCAGAATCTCTCTCAGATGCCGAGAAAAAAAAGCCAGCAGTGTGAATCAGAGCCCCAAGGGCCCTCCTACCTCCTGGCAAGGAAAAGTAGAGGAATGCCACAAGGAGGAGGCAGGTGACAGACACCTCCTTAGGGCCTCCTTGGACTGAATCAGGACTGACTGAGGATGAGAGGGAAGGTTCCAGATTTTCAGCTAGTTGAGCATCAAATCCTGCATTGTAACTGATCATTTGACTTCTCGCCTCACTGTACTGATGTGGTCTGGGAAGACTTGTTTTGATTAAAAAAAAAACTATCTACTCATTTTTAATGATATTGGCCCTATAAATATTCTGGTGAAGGAGTTATTAACATGAAGACATTCATTTTCCCATAGCAAATCAGTAAAAAAAAAACCTCTCATATCAGATTTGTCTGAGAAGACAAATATCAGAAGACAAACAGAGTTTTAACCTTCCCTCTCACTTCTGTCTGGTTCAGAAAATTTTTCCTGCACGCCAAACCCTCTTTCTTTATTTCCTCCTGCATTGTCATAATGAAAACTGTGCAACTGCTGTCAAATGGTTAAAAAAAAACACACACACACACACAAAAAGAAAAACCATGAGGAAAATGTAAAAGTACATTTCTCTTATCTCAGGACGAGAAAGGACTTTCTCAGCTTAAATAGAATTAAAAAAAAAAAAAAATTCCTAACAAAGAAAATGGGTAGCTTGGATTACATGAAAATGGATAATCTTTTGTGGTCAACACTCATTGAGATAGCTACCCAGTTTACAGTGATTTCCCATTGACCACATTTGTGCCACTTTCTTTTGCCAGGAAGAGAGCTGCGTCCCAGGCTAAGGGTAGGCACATGAGCTAGCCCAGCCAATCACAGTACCTCTCTCCTCCCACTTCCTACAATTTTGTCCTCCTTTCATTCCACATCTATTCCTTGAGTGAGGATTCAGTGATGAGGAAAATGTTCCTGTCCTCTTGAAGTTTAGAGTTTGGGGGGAATTAAACATTAATCAAAAGAAACATAGAAAATTGTTAAATAATTTTAAATAAATATGTATCGCCATATGGTAGAATATTACACAACCAGTAGTATATACCCAACATATAAGACCACTTATATAACCAGAGAAAAGAATCCAGTTGTAACATTCCAATTGCCAACAAGTCACGGGGAGGCAGGCTTCCACCTCATCTGGTGCAGATCTGCTCTCAACACCGCAAGCCTCCTTACTACCCAGCTGTCTCGCAGGCATCCCGTGGTCTTGTCTCTGGGCTCCTGGAATCTGCCAAATATTCTCACCTAGGCGCCTTTGTGCCCTCGTTGATTCCCTCCTAGGAATACAGCTTTCTTGCTTTTGAAACAGCTGGCTTCTCATCTTCATAAAAACAGCGTGGTATAAAGGTCATGGCACATATTTACCGTGGGATACCACGCAACTGTTTTTAAAACATGAGCTAAATCTATGGGTACTAATATGGAAAAATATTTAGTGTATTTTAGATTCCTAACTGAAAAAAGCAAGTTGCAGAATAGCATGTTAAAAGAATACATATACATGATTCCATGTGTTTTAAAAAATTTTTTGTCCATCAGACATCTAAATTTAGTGTTTTTACACTAAATACATACCTGGAGAAGCTGAGTAATGAAACTGAAAAAGAAAAGAGAATGGGAAAGAGGATTTTCACTTTTTACATTGCTTAATTGTTACTGGAGGGCTTTTTATATCCTCAGCCTATATTATTCATATAATAAGAATTCTAGAAGGGATGGGGTGAGAGGGACAGGGTGGCTGGGTGATGGATATACGGGAGGGTGTGTACTATGGTGAGTGCTGTGAAATGTGTAAGACTGAGGATTCACAGACCTGTACCTCTGAAACAAATAATACATTGTATGTTAATTAAAAAAAAAAAAGAATTCTAAGGCAAACATTTTCTTTGTATGTTAAACGTCTGAGCTCTAAATGTTTTTATTTTGGTATTCTAGTTTTTGCTCCCTTGATCTCTTTCCCAGATTTCTCCAAGTAGCTGGAGAAGGTCTTTATTTTATTTTTTTAAGCTGAGTTTCTCTTTAGTGCTCAGGACACTCCAAAGCAATTAGTTATTTCACCATGGTTATTTCTATTATGCAGTCATAGTCATCATACTATCTGTTTCTTAATTTCCTCTCAGTTCTAAAGTGGTTCATGAAAACCTGCTGTAAATAAGTCTCCAAGTTTTGACCTCTACATTCATGTTTCCAAGCAATGGACAGGTGTTGAGTCACTAGATCCACTATTAGTTCTCTGAGGACACCCCCGCCCACCATCACTCCTTTAAGGATCTTGCTTTTTCAGTGAAGGATTTCTTGATCATCTCTATACTGGTAATTCTAGTTCAATATATTCTACCCAGATCTCCCCAAGTCCCACACTGCAATAACCAGTACTCACTGGACATCTTTGCATGGATGTTCCAGCAAAACCTCATTCCCACATGTCCCAAACTTAACTCATCATTCTGCCCACCTGTCATTATTTTCCTCCCTAGTTAATGGCAGCAATGTCCTTCCACCTTGTCACCCAAGCTAAACCTAGAAGTTGGTCTAGCTTTTCTCTTGCCTTCACTTACACACCCCAGCAGAATTTTAGGGGACCACATTCCTGGGAGCAATGTTGAATCAGGGTCCAATCAGGAGAGATAAGCTACATGGTAACATGAGCAGAGAACTTTTTTGTTTGTGCGCAGTTCTCAAACAACTTTTAATAACCAGAGGCACCCTCTAGGTATTCACTTCCTAGAAGGACAGGCTTAATCCAGCTATACAGCCATGGTATCCTTCTAGCCACATCTGACCTCTTTCTTGCTGACACAGAAGGCAATTTCAAGTATTGCCCATGTAATTTTTTGCTGTGTTTTTCTTCCATAGAGGAATTTATCTTTTCTGATTTTAAGAGCTTTTGGGTTTTGTAAATTTGCCAGTTTTAGATATGAGCAAGGGAGACTGGTCAGAATTCCTGAGTCACATTCCGGGGCAGACCCTCCAGAGTTTGTACCCCTGAGTCATGCTGAGCCCTGAAACCAAAGCATTTGAGGTAAGAAAGCAGCAAGCCTGCCCAAGCCATTCTACCCAGCATGGAATTACCCAACAGCAACTTCCTGTCTGATCTTCCTGTTTGTTCCAGAACATTCTTTTCCAGTTCTAGAGGCCAACCACATTCCTTCGCTAATGGCCCCTTCCTCCATCTGCAAAGCCAGGCTCTCTCCCTCACCATTTCACTCTGACCGCAGACCCTTAATATAAAGAATTATTAACTATAATTGGGGATAGGGACAATGAGAAACTAACTATGAAGAAGTAAAGGGATCTCTAAAGAACACAGGAATAGCAGATATAAGGAGAAGCCCTATCCTTCGGTCTATCACAGAGTTCCCAAAGAAGACCTGCCTCTCCTCGAGAGGTGAGGTCTAGACCTTTCCACAGAGAGCACAGCTGTAGCTCACTGGATAACAGAGAAGTTGCTGAGGCATCATCCTGGCAGAACATAATATAAATCTGCCCTCTAGAATTTTTCAGAAATCTTCCTTCTAGGATGCCAGGGAAAGCTGTTCATGGGGCAGTGTCTCACCTACAAAACTACCCGATGTGATCCAGGAAAAGCCACCAGCAGCTGGGTGCTGCTAGGTTCTGTGCACTAAAGGAGCAGAGCCCTGGAAAGCAGCAGATGCTGCAGGAGCCAGAGGCCTCTGCTACAAAACTTGGTTGGAGTTGGGGGTGGGTGCTCTAGGGAAGCCGCAGGCTGCCAGGAGCTGCTTGTCCCCGTGCACTGCAGGAGCTGGGATCTGGAGATGTTGCCAACACACTGCAGAAGCTCAGAGCTGAAAAGAGTTATAATCTCTGTAGGAATTGGTCACTAGGGAAGCTTCATGTGCTGCAGGAGTCTGTAGAACACTCTAGAACTAATAAGTCAAACCCTTCCTCCTGTAATGCCTGTCTGATGCCCTATCCTGACAAAGCATCAGTGCCAATTGGCCAAAACAGATATATTAAAAGGGCCACATCTATTTTCACAGAGCAGGCAAAAAGGATGAGTTTGGAGCAACGAGCAGAGGAAGTCAGGTACATTCATTCTCCTCTAATACCATTGGCCATGGCTGTCATTCAGACTTACTCACTCGCTCACTTACTCTTTTTATTCCTTGTCTGGAACGTTGAAAGAGTCTAGGAACTGGTCACTTGGCTTGGCTGCCACTTACCCAAATGATGATGTTTGAATTTGCGGAAGAGCCTTCCTTTGGGTGTGCAAAACACATAGTCTGGGTATCAATTCTCCTGGACCCTTGCTAGATATGCCCTGCACAACTGACAGCAGAGGTCTTGTTCCTCATCTGCCCCGGGACTCCAGTCTTCTTTGGCCACATCACTCCTCAGATCTGTGCTCCATACTGCTACCACTTTTCTACAACCTAAACATAACAATGTAACTCGCCTTTTAACCCGTCAAAACTTCCCTGTTTATTAAATAACATCTAAACTCCTTAAAAAGGCATACAAAGTCCTCTGTGATCTGCCTCTTGCTTTCTTCTCCAGTTTATTGGATAACTAAATGAACAAAAATGAAACCATCAATCAAAGAAAGAATGAACTTATGAATTTCAGGACAGAAGTTGAACATCAAGGGTCTAGTCTCTATAAGGACAAACAATAATCAAATTTGGAGGCAGCCTCTGCCTTTTCTCTAAGCTGTGGGAGTAAGTCTAAGGTAAGAAGAGTACTGCCAAGCAGGCATATTATTTCCTCTTGCATATACCTCCCCTACCAGGACAAAGTTTTTATGGTCATTTTTCCCTATCTCTTTGCGTTTTGTCCACATGTTCCCATCATCAAGATCAGTGAGGCCCAGCCTGAGAGTCTACCCACTCACAGTTTCCTCTTCATTTGCAGCTGCCAGGCCTCTCCACCTTGTGTTTACAGTACGGAAACCACATCCCACACAGTCCCTCATTCAACAGCCTGGCCCTGTACTAGATGCTGAAGATCACAGACATGAATGACACATAAGCCCTTCAGAATCACGTCCATGTCTTTGCCAGGATAATCCTCCTTGCTTTCACCAAGTCTTTTCCCTGATCAGGGACCTAAAAAATGTACCTCCTGCTTACCTACCCCTTTCTAAATTCATACTTCACACTCATTCACTCAACAACTATTAATTGAAGGCTTAACATGGCAGGTACTGGTACTAGGTATAAAGCAGTAGATGAGATAGGCATGGAATCTAGTCCTCGAGGAATCCAGTCCAGTGAGGACAGACATAAAAGCCAAAATCACAGAAATAATTATAATAATTATAATTATATTGTTTAACTACAGTCGTTATGAATGATCTGAGGGGTGCTTATACAAGTACGTAAACAAGAGATCTAATCTAATCTAATCTAAGCCAGGAAGCAAGGCAAGGCCTGAGATCTGAGTAGGAGCCCAAGTATAGGTGTGTGTTGGGAGAAAGAGTGATTGTTAGATGTCCCAGGAAGAGGAAACAGCCTACTCAAAAGTCCAAGATAGAGGATACAGGGAGTGTGAGAAAACGTGTGCCTACAGGATAGTAAACAAGTGGGAGAGTGACAGATAAGAAACAAATCATGCAGAATACCGGGGCTTGTACTAAGGTTTTTGAACTTTATCCTAAAAGTTATGAGGAGCCATTGATGGTTCCAGAGCACGTGGTACCATAACCTGACTTACGTATTTTCCCCTCAACATTTTATTACAAAAATGTTCATACATAGTGGAGAGAATCATACAATGAAACCTATCAGTTTGCTCCTGACTTAATTTTTAAATTATATCACATTGACAAGTGTCTAAGTGCGAAAAAGGAGGAAAGAAATTTAATTTCTTCTTCCCAGGGAGGCTATAAGGAAGTTTAGAAATGATACCACCTGGCCAATAAAATGACTAGAAATTAACAATTATAATAAATTAATAATTATTAAGTGCACAAAAACACAAGGGATTGTTGCAAAATTCAAAACACAATTATTAGGGGAAGTGTACTAGAATTTTTTCTCAGGTACACCCTGTCCCATTTTATCTTTAGAAATTATGACTCTAGGTCCAAGGTAATGGTTTGAATCTTTCCAATCATTATTTTCTTCTTATTAAAACTTGAAATAAAGCTGCTTAAACTGCTTAATGCTGTAAAAACCCCACAAACACTAATTTAGTTTCTTAAGTAATATTCTATTGATATAAATGGTGGCAAGGGGCATAGAGAAGAAAAGAAAAAAATTTTAATTGTACAAGAAGTAGAATTGATGAGCTATGTTAACTAATTAAATAAGGAGGGGAAGAGAGAAGAAAGTTTTGGCAGAGAGATTTAGATAGCAGAGGAAGAGATTATTAAAATTATTTATTTTGGATATGTTAATTTTTATAAGTCTCTGAAATATCCAGGAAAAATTCAAGCAGGCAACAGGAATTTAAGCACAAAACTGAGGTGGGTGTCCAAAAGTGTAAATATAAAATTGGAAGCCAGCAGCATACAGGTCACCAATTGAAACCATGAAAACAGTTGAGGATGGCTCTAGAGAGTATGTAAAAAAAAAAGGACAATTGTCACCTTGAGTCATCACCAAACTTCTGGGTCTCAAGTGCCTTAAATACTGATGCTATACCAAGTAAGAATCAAATTACCAGTTCTTACAACTCAGTAATAAAAATTTTTTAATAATAAAAAGATTGATAACCCAACTAAAAAATGGGCAAGGTATCTGAATAGACATCTCTCCAGAGAAGAGCTATACACAATTGATAAACACATGAAAAGATGCTCAACACCATTACTAGGAAAAATACAAATCAAAACCACAATGAGATACCATTTCACACTCATTAGGGTAGCTAGAATTAAATTGCAGTTCCTTAAAAAGTTAAAAATAGAGTTACCATACAACCCAGCAATTCCACCCCCCGGTATATTCTCAAAATAATTAAAAATGTATGTTCAGACAAAAACTTGTACCTGAATACTCACAGCAGCAGCTATCATTATTCCTAATAGCTAAAAAGTGGTGAAGTGCACTTTTGGGTGCAAAAGTCTATCAACTGGTGAATGAATAAATAAAATGGATATATCTCTATAATAGAATATTATTCACTAATAAAAAAGAATGAAATACTGATATATGATACAACATGGATGAACCTTGAAGACATCACATTAAGGAAGCCAATCACAACGGACTTCATATTATAGGATTCCATTTATATGAAATGTCCAAAATAAGCAAAACTATAGAGACAATGTAGATTTCAGATTCCTCAGAGCTGGGAGTGTTGTAGAAGGAGGGTGGAGAGGGTGATGTACAATGACAGGTTTCTTTTTAGGGGTGATGAAACTATTCTAAAATTGTGGTAATGCTTACACAGTTGTGCAAATACAACAAAAAACATTTGAATTGTTCACTTTAAATGGGAGTATTGCATGGTAAGTTATATTTATATATATATATATATATATATTTGTTTGTTTTAATTTATTTGACAGACAGAGATCACAAGCAGGCAGAGAGGCCGGCAGAGAGAGAGGAAGGAAAGCAGGCTCCCTGCTGAACAGAGAGCCCGATGCGGGGCTCGATCCCAGGACCCTGGGATCATGACCTGAGCCAAAAGCAGAGGCTTTAACCCACTGAGCCACCCAGGCGCCCCAGTATATTTTAATAAAGCTGTTTTTAAAAAATCAAATGGCCCTTTACAGGTACCAAAGTACCTCACCACCCGGGTACTATACTTCTTTTTTAATCGGTGGGGAAATGACAAGTGCTGAGGATAAGGTCTGTACTTATCAAAGTACTGTATTTATCAAAAAACAAAACAACAAAAAATAAGTGAATCAGAACAGTTCAAACCCATGTTGTTCAAGAACCCACTGTATACCATGTGGTTGGGTGATAAATGAATTAATCATCCACCTGTGATATCATTAGACACCTCTAGCACTTAAAATCAAATACTTGTGTTTAATGGTTCTCCCTTACAAGACCACTAACTTTTTCAGAGTAAAGATTGCGTCTAATTTCAGCACAGCAAGAGCTGACAAGAGTGCTTGGACACTTTATAGGTGCTCAAACGGTTTTTTTCAGGAAGCAAGCATCCAGAATTGAAGTTAAATAAGCGCAACGTGGAGCATGGGACCCAGTATAGGATATCCGCCCACTCCAACCAAAAAGGCACAAAAAAGACAAAAATTAATAAAGCAGAAGAAAGGAAACACGGAAGGGAGAAAAGGGCATCTCTTCCCTCCCACCGCCAGGACGGTTTCTCTGAAAAGTTCCAGAACTGATTCGCGTGTTGCCGGTGACATCACTACACCCCTTGGCGACCACCAACCACAAAAGAAGGCCGATCCAGCACGCTGACTTTCCCGCCTCACTGAGCTCCAGAGATGGTGGGTAGGGCCCAGCGAGTTGCGGGCCTTACGTCACGTCCGGTTCCGGAAGCGCCCCTGCTAGAAAGGGAAGGCCAAGCGCGGAGGGGCGGGGCCAAGAAAGCGCGCGTTCTGAAAGGGGGAGGGGCCAGGTTAAGGAGCGCCGCGTCACGTCCGGCCGACTTAGAGCCCGTGCGGAGGCGAAACGGAGCGCTTCGGTCCTCAGCGGCTCGGGAACGTGTGCGTTCTGAGAGGCTGCGGCGGAGCCTCCCTATAGAAGGCGCAAGAGGTTGGCAGCTTCGATTGAAGCACGTCGAGCGGCGACAGCAGCTAGGAGTCATGAGCGACAGCGGCGAGCAGAACTACGGCGAGCGGGTACGTAGAGGTGGTGCAGGGGGCGGCTGTGTGGTTCCAGCTTGCATCTCTTCCCAGGCCCGTCGGCCTCAGACCAGGAGACAGGAGCGAGTTAGGCTCCGAACTCTGAATCTGGAAAGCATGGGGGGGGTTGGCTTAAAAAGCCTTCGCGGAGAGTGATTTCGGTCGTTAAGTAGGACACCGGCGGGTTTTGTGGCCCTCCACCCGAGACGTCGGTTTTTTTCCGTTAGAAGAGGGGGAAAATTAAAAATGGCCGCTGCGTCCCCTTGGTGTTGGGGGAGGGGAGCGGTATCTCTTTTCGCCGTTGCTCTCCTGCGAAGCCTCGCTGCCGCCATCTTGGGCTGGCGGGCCGGGCGCTCTGCCAGAGGCACAAAATGGCGGAGGAGCCGCGCGTCAAGGCGGGCCCGCGCCTCACAGGGCCGCGTGGGGGTGGAGAAAGAAAGGCAGCCTTCTCTGGGGGGTTCTGTCCGGCGTTTAGTTTAAGAAAGGATCGTTTTATAAACCCCGGAAAGGCGGAATCTGAGGTGTTCTTGGGGCCTCTTTTAGGCTGGGGGAAACTAATCCGAGGTAGACAAGTTCTGGGCGGCTAGAGGGGGTTGGCGCGGGCTTTGTTGTAGGCCTAAATGGAGTGCTTTTCTTCCATACCGACAGCGCTTTCAAAATAAAAAGAGTTATCGGAGCATCCAGTGGACTAGACCCCAGGCCTCAGAGGTTTTCTTGTTTTATGGAGTGGATATTTTCCACGGGACTGTTGAAGAAACTGGCGGGCAACAATTCATGGCGCCGATATTTCCTTTGTTTTGAGGCATTCTGATTCTGTGAACCACAGCTTGTGCCACCCAGATACGGAGTTCGGTGGGGGGTAATTAAGTTGCAGAAACAAGACAGTTTCGGGCTTAAAAAGCGTAATGCAAAGCTGGTTGCAAGCCTGTGGGTATTAATGAAGATGCAAAAATACAAAGCTTGTCAGAATCTTGCACCTTTCGGAGGTTATGAAGAATTTCTTAGGAGGTTAACAAAAAGCATCATAGAACTCTATCTTTAAACTTGATAGGTATGAGTAGGGTTCTTTTACAGTTGACCTGTTAAGTTTTCCCTTTCTCCTACTGCCCATCCTAAGATTTCAGAAGCGGTCCTCAGGTAAATCTGTTAAAATGTATTAGCAAGTAGACTCATATAAAACAGATGTGGGGCCCTTAATTAGGAAGGTATTTTTAAAAAGAAATTCTTATTTTCTGGCATGTTGTTGAACTTACTGTGTAACTGGAGCCAAATCTCACTGATAATAGATTGAAATAACCCGGCTTCTTCACCTGTTCAGAGGAATATTGGCTTTTTACACTTAAAGGAAACGTGATTGATGATACTGTCACGGGTGGATGTACCTACCATTATTTTTAAGCCCTTGGCTTTCTTACGGTAAGAAAGTTTGGACTGAGCCCACAAGTTGTTAAAGATGTGATTTCTGATTCTGCCAGTAGACTATGCCGTTGAAACGAATCATTGGTGTTTGTACCAGACAGCAAAGGATAAATTAAAGTCTCCATTTTCTGAACAACTACTGAGTGCTTTTTGGACTGTTGAGAGAATGCAAAATGGCTGGTTTCTGAGTGGAAGAGCTCTGGGTTGCATATACGTGAATAAGGTACTTGTAATGGTGTGCTTGTGCAGTCAGATGCTGTACCACTGAGTATATACCCCCAGTGGTGTGCTTGTGAAGACAAAAATTGCCCAAAAATAAACTGGCATATTTTACATAAGGGAGGAAGTAATTGTTGGAAGTATTTTCCTGACTTGAGACCATTCAAGGGACATCATCCCAATTATTTGACATTCTCGTATTGTTTGTGGGTTTTGTTTTGTTTTGTTTTTCCTAGTGAACCATGCTTCCTAGTTTTTTCCACAATCTTGTTTACATAGGTATTCACTGATGTCTTACGGAAGGAAACTCAATAAAATATTTTCAGCCTGTATGTTAAAAATTAACTTTTCTTGCATACGAGTCTTGAATCCTGGAAGTGTTTCTTCTTCCTTTTTTTTTTTTTTTTTAATAAGATTTTATTTATTTTATTTGACAGAGATCGCAAGTAGGCAGAGAGAGAGGGAGGAGGAAGCAGGCTCCCCGATGAGCAGAGAGCCCGATGCGGGGCTCGATCCCAGGACCCTGGGATCATGACCTGAGCTAATGGCAGAGGCTTCAGGGCCCCCCCCCCTTTTTTTTTAAAGATTTTATTCATTTTATTTGACAGAGATCACAAGTAGGCAGAGAGAGAGGGAGGAGGCCTGGAAGTGTTTCTAAACTTCGAAGTAGAGGAATACTTAACAGGTTGTTTAGAAGTTTTGTTTTGTATGTGGATTGCTTTCCAATTGGTGTATTGAAGCCTGAAGAGGTTAGAAGAGACCTTTTAAAAAGCATGTTGAGGTTCCTGAAGAACGTCTGGCAAAACCTTAAAGCTTAATAGAGCAGTTTAGATATAAGGCGGTTAAAAAAGACTAGGTGTGGGTGACAGGCAGGTCTGATTGGCTAAATTGCTTTTGAAAATGCCTAGAAGCAGTGAAAAAGTTACATTCGGGCTAATAATCTTGGACATGTCTGTTATGAATAGCTTCTCTGGAGCCTGAAAAATTACTGTAAATCCACTCCAGGCATTCAAACACTTCAGACTATTAATGTGAATCATTAGTAAAAGCCATATCGGTACTGGTAATGTAACCACGTGTAATACAAATATCCTCATTTTGGTTGGAATCCCAACTACTTGCAAACCTACCCCATCTCCCACTTAATATAGCTGTCCAGGATCCAGATATTCCAGTATCTGCAGCCCCAGGATAGTTCTAGAGGTATTTTTTCCTTATTTGTACTTTAGAAGTTCATTTCCTAAACAGATTGGTAGTTTGTGTGCAGTAAATTGTTCTCAGTTTGATCATCCTGATAGAGTGAATTATTGACTCTTAGAACTGTGGTTAAGTGTGTCCTGTTATCTCCTTTTGAATGCACACTTGGGGTATATTATAGAATTTTTGTCGTTCACGTAATTGAGTTACGGTAGAGTAGCTTTTACCTTTGTGGGTTTTTTCCTGTGAAAGTTGATAGATTTAAATTAAAATTTGTCTTTAGAGTCGACTTTCTTGATGTAGCCAAACCGGTGCTGCAAAGATACTTTTGATCTCCAAATTCACTTAATCTTCCAGTATTGTCCAAAAATTGTTGACAGTTTTTGGGAAAAGGTTGACCAGCGCTTTTGCAAAAAGTAGTATTTGCAGCTATGTCACAATTTGAACGGAGTAAGAATATGATAAAAGTAGCAAGTTTGGAGATCCATAGTACTGTTGAGGGGTAATAAATCTTTAAGGCCCAGTAGCAGTCATAATATTTAGAGTATGCGGTGTTTGTGTGAGTTTGGTCTCGGCACCTGTTTAATGTTCTACTTTCCTAATTGATTGTAATTTCTTTAAGATTGTGCAAATGCATCTATATTTAGAGAATCCAGAAACTAAGGAAACATTACTGTGTGAACCAGATGGTTTTAATTTCTGTCCTGTAGTTAGGATTATAATAGCAAGCAGTTAAAGAAAATTTTCTGGTAGAATATGGGCTATAGTTTTTGTAGAAATATTTGCAATATAGATATATTATCTTTAGTCTTATTCTTTATGGAGATGAATAGCATCCAGATACCATCCCATCAAACTGCTTTTCAGATTTCTGCAGTTTTTCTCTTCTGCTTAATCTTGGGTTGTCTTTCTGTATTCATTGTTTTAGCCCTTAACTCCGGGGTCTGATTTTCAAAAACTGAAACATCTCAATCTATTTCTTTCTAAAGAATTACAGCTATTGTACCAATTCCTTTAATACAGGATTGAATTAATGTCCATTGGGAGGAAATAGTTTGCACTGTTTGACTGAGTCTGGTTAGGTACAAGTCTCTTGAAGAAACCAGGTTGAAGAATATTTTTCTTGATTTTAACTAAGAATGTTTTAATGTTGATGTTGTCTGGAACTAGAAGGTGGCATTTTCAAACTGAAATTACAAGTGATAACAAGGTAAGTACTCCGGTTTTGTCAAAAGATTAAAGAGGAATTCAGGTGGTGAGAGATGTTAATGTTGATAGCATTTACCTTTTCCCCACTTTATCTCCAATAAAGCCCAAAACCTAAGTGATAAATATTAACTTTTTCATATTTCATATTTACCCAAGAGAAGGACAGAACTACAGTTCTGTATTTTGAGCCTTAGCATTCTGTCTTACGTTGATCTGTTTTCATTCGTAATTATTTTCTGAAAAGGGATGGTGATTGAAGTTTAGGAAATTATGAGTTTTTACCCAATTTAGTTTTGGGTATGGGTTACATCGAATTTTAGGTATTGTTGTCACTTCATCTTGTTTTTAAGAAAGGACCCCCCAAATGTTTCACTATAACAATTGGACTTTTCAAATTCCCCAAAATCTTTTTGAATTAGGTAGGTTGTGGAGGTTATTTTCACATTGCTACTTTAATCAATGCAGGATTGCCTGATAGTTCAGCATGTGTTAGGCCCCTTATCAGAGTCTGCAAGAGATGGTGTTACCACTGATTGAGGCAAGTCAGATGAAGGGGCACTGCCCCATCCCCAGACATTTTTCTTAAGTCTTTTGAAGATCTTTTCTCCACCCAGTCATCCAGTAGACTTTGACTACGGAAAAATAAAATAGTCCGTTGATGGTAGCATTAACCTTTATATTTCTAGCAGTATCAACAGACTTTTCTTTGCCCTGTTTCAGTTTTTAAGATACTACCTTGTCAGCAGCCGGTGGAGTTTGTACATGTTTTTAATGTTATTTGAATTCCAGCTGTAATCCCTAGAATCGGGTTTTGTTTTGTTTTGTTTTTAAACAGAAATTGTGTTGATGGTGGGAGAAGTTTTTTGCTTATTTCTAATAGGATCTCTTAACCAAATGGACAATAACATTAGCCCAATAGTTGGTCATCTGGTTTTATTAAAGTGGCCACTTGAGCTTAGTAGTTGAGTTGAAGTAAACCTTATATTTACATTATGTAGCAACAATGTTTTGATCTTCGAATATGAAAGGAGAAAGATGGTTGGGAATGGGTAATAAAAGAAAGGCAGGAAGGCATCCATATTGAAAAGTTCTGATACCTAGAGCTTTGGCCTCCTCCACTCAAGTATCTTCTGCATCTAAGCCCTGTATCTGTATGTTATCTTTAGGAGGCAGTAAAGAGGAAACCTGCTTGGGCATTCTGATTCCACGATTACATTTGTGCTGCCAGCAAACCTTCCCATTACATTTTAGTGATGGATATTAAAAGAAAATCAATTACTGTGACTCCCTTAAAAAACTATTTAAAATTTTTCCTGAATTAAATAAACAATTGACTTTCCAAAAAAAAAAACTAGACTGAAAATTGTGCTTTCTTAGGAAAGACATCATAACACTTCCACGATAGCCATGGTTGTCTTTATACCCAGTTAGAGTTACAAGGACTTATTTTTTTTCCTTTTTTTAAAAACTATTTAACCCAGTCACCCCAAAAGAAAATAAAACTAATAGGAAATTGTTGACTTGACAAAATGAAAGATCATAAGGTGAAGTACAGGATAACCAGGAGAACAAGGCTGTTTTGTGAGGACTATTATGTTCAGGGTGTTTAACAGACACTATTATACTTTATTGATCTGTTAAGTGATATGAGTTTTGGTTTTTTTGTTGTTTTTTAATAATTGCAGGAGGTGAGCTATAATTTTCTCCCAATATTGCCACCTTAAAAAGTCAGATTTCTCCTTTGGACTGAGGAAGATTTTAATACTTTGTTCATTGAGGGGGAATTTTAAAGATTCTTTGAAAATACCACTGTTGGATTCAGATTTGTTCTGCTTTCCTTCATAGCTACTTGGATATAGTAGTTGGTTGACCTGATTTTGTCTTTTTATTATGTTAGTGCTAAATTAGTAGTTGAACCATTCATAATTCTAAAATGTCACTAGAGCAGCTTTCTTAGGGGGTGGGTTTTGAGCACTTTAGCCCAAATTTTCTGATTTCCCTGACACTGTTTTCTCAGAGCTCTTTAAATATGCAGTACAAAAATGTGTGACATTAACTACATTTCTTCACTGTGACATTAAATATATTTCTTTACTTTATAATGTAGAAAAGTCACAAGTTGTAAGCCTCTCCAACCCTGAGCCTTGTCATCATTGTACAAATGAATTGTCCGTGCTTTCCTTTCTTGCACTTTTGTATTAATGTGTCACTTTTTGACTAGAGATGTGCTTTTGACACTTAACATTTTCTCTTGATGAATACAATAAGTAAGAAGTGTGAAATGTAATTAAAGTTTTTTAATGTTAGATGAACAGCAAATGTTCAGTTGCGCACTTCGCATTTAACTTAAGCATGATAAATCTATTTGAAGTAGACAGTTGAGGTTGATTACCTTATGTATTTTAAAACCAACAGGAAGCTAGTTTCAGTTTTTTGAGCTGCATATTGTAGGTTTTTTGTTTTTTTGTGTTTTTTTTTTTTTTAAGTCCAAAAAAAGGGATTTTTTTTTTTCTAGTTTCAGTTTTGGCACTGGATATTATCCTGGAGTTTTAAAATATCTTCATCCTGTTCTTTTTCTATTAAGGTTAATGTTGAAGAAGGAAAATGCGGAAGTCGTCATTTGACAAGTTTTATAAATGAGTATTTGAAGCTCAGGAATAAGTGAAGCTGAAATTTGAAAAAATAAAAGAAAGAATGCATGCTAATTATCAGACCAGAAGTCCCACTTGTAGAATATTGAGCAATTTGTGTGAAGTGGGGAAGATGAAAGAAGTCAGAATTTGAAACGGAAGAATGAAGAAAAGAAATAAAAATGAAGTTAAGATAAGAAGTAATCTGGAATCAGAAAGCACTACGCTAAGTAATTACTAGTCTGTTTATGTGTCCCTGTATATTTTGCTAAACATGCATGCATTATTTGTTTAATAGAAGAAAATATATACAGGGCAAAGAAGTGCCTTCCAGGGGAAACGTTTAAATTAGGTAATTCTAATTTTAACTTCTTAGTCAAATGATTGAAATGCAATTAAAAAAAATAATAACCCTTTGTAGTCAAATATGAGGCAGGAATGAGCTCTCCAGCATGGGTAACAGTTGGCTTAATGTTGTCCCTCTAGATTTTTTTCATCTAACTCTGCTGGTCCTGGGGTATGAGGGAGTCCTCCAGAGTTGGAATTGGTGGTTTGTGCCACCTCCGTGGACTCTTAAAATGCACTGACCCCTGTTCTTCAATACTGAAAAATGTATAATACAATGTTTTCTGTGTTTGTCATAGTTTTCCTAAAGAATGTCTTCGGGATAGTTATAGAACCGAACCCTCAAAATTGAAGCAAACCAGTGAGCCGGATAGTTAGCTCCTTTTGGCCTTTATGAAAACACTCTTTTTTTCCAGATGGCATAGTGGAAAGCTATGACCAATTAGGCCCTACCTTTTAGGATGCAGGTTCTAAATTCACAAGTGGTACTTAATTCATTTCTGTTCAATGCCTTTTCCAGCTGAATGACTAGTATCATTGTTTTTTGTTTTTTGTTTTAAATAGCAGCTTGCCTTAGAACGAGGTGGGTCATATAAGTGAACAGGATCTCTGACTCAAAGTGGCAGTAGTGGTAGATGCTTTATTCAGAAAACAGCTTTATTCCCTTTTCTCATTTTCTGCTATTAACACTTAACTGTTAGAGTGATGTGAGAGGTATAGATTATAAAGAGGCTTTATTCTGGTTCCCCACTCCCAGTACTTACTGGGGGTAAAAAAAAAAACCCTGAAAATTGTTCTTTCCCCATCTGTGTGTTTTGTTTTAGTCGAATAAAAGAATCAGATGATCGATGTAATGTTGCTTTCAGTTGGATGGGACAAGGACACGGGTCAGAATAATATCCAGTGGTAGCTAACCAACAGTTGTCCTCTGGCAGGAAAGCCAAAGGTACCACTTCTTCCTGAAATGAAGACAACCTAAAAAAAACTTTTCTCTGAGAGTTGTTAGATTGTCTAGCTCTTGGAAAAAGTGGCTTAAATGACATTTCTAGAAGGATCTGTTCTCTGGGGTTTTAGGGCCAACTGTCAATGTGAGATTTGTGCTTTTTATAATTATTTCTGTGTTTCGCAAGGAGAAGAAAATTACTGCCGTTTATAGTGGTTTCCAGCTTTTGCTTTGTCCCAGTTACTGGTTTGTAAATTTTTTTGCCGTGTATAAACTAATAACATCAAGTTTATGTTAATTTTGCATTCTGAATTACTTACAGATTAGGCAGAGAGCTGAGGTAAGAGAGATGTGAATGGATATTCTATTTCTCATCAAGTCCGTGGATTCTTCTATCAGGAGACCTGAAAGGTCCTTGGGGTCCAAAAGCGGAAAGACCTGTTAAGCCTCTTAAGTGGAAGTAAAGCATTATGGAATATGATTATATGGTCTAACTGGATAGATGTGTGGTGAAACTAAACACTGATTCTGGTGGACCATCCCATCCTTCAGGGTCCGTGTCCCCCCACCCCCCCCATCACCTGTTGGCCACAGTATCTTTGAGTCTGACAGTGCCTCCTCTCTCACCCCTACCCTGGCTGTTGGGGAGGTAAGAGGGAGATAGTCCTCTTGTCCTGGGGCAGGTGGAAATGAAAATGAGAGAAACAAGGTTCCAAGGAGATGCTTTTGCCAAAAAAAAAAAAAAGGCAGGTAGCATAAAACTCTAAAATCGAGTAAATCAGTGAGACTTAATTGGCATCATAAATATGTATGGTGCTTCTAAGAAATGTAGAAGACCAACACCAGAATTACTAATAGTAATAAGCTCTAGTTTGGGGACTTGTATTATGTAGGTTACTGCATACCTGTGGTTAAGAGCCACTGTTCAAAATCTAGTTGCTAAAAATAATACAGGAGAAACCTAGCAATTTAATGGTTCCAGATGATTTCCATTTCCTTTATCTGTTTCAGAAAGCTATTTTTTAAGATAGTGCCGTTCTCGGAATAGGGGGAGATGAAGGTTATTTTGTTGAAAGTCTTGAGTGTTTTTTTTTCTGACCTCCTTTTAAGATGTATATTGTTAATATTATAACTAAGTTCAATCTACAAAAACTTGATACTTTGAGCAAAAACTCAGGGAATTTCTTGGCTTTGATACTTATATTAACTTTAAGTTCATGGTTCTTTGAGGTATTGTAGGTCCAGAATAGTGTTTCTGGTAGGGTTTTAAGACATTGACACAAAATTTTTTAGTCCTGAGAGTGGACTTTGAGTTTTCTTTGTGTTGTGGAGGCTTTCCCAGCTCGTTTTATAGATTTGCTGGTAGATTAATGTTTAAAGTTAACTTTGTATTTAGATTTGGCTAATAATTTTAGGTCTCATTTCTTCTGGACAGGCTAAATTTCCTTGAATATGTATTTGCCAAAATACCTGCAAAAATTTTAACTTCTTTAGAGGAAACATCCTTGACGAGTAGTGGAGACATTGTTTAGGTATTAGCCCAAGCCTGACCGAACAACCGTGTAAAAGGGAAAGTCTTTGCATTCTGGCTGGTGTTTTCCTCTATTCTTGGCCTAAGAAGTGATTACTCACAAAATGTATATGCATACAGCCAGTTAGTTTTAGAGGCTGAAAGGAAAGTCACAGATAAATTTCACAGATACTATATCTTTTACCCTTAATCTGCTAGGCTAAAAAGCAGTCTCTTACCAGTGGGGAGACTGGTGAAGCAGCTTAGAAAAAGGTTTTTCTGTTCTATGAAGCAAGAGACACGTTGACTTTCTACACTTTGTTCCTTTATATTCCGATCCCTAGACTGACTGATTTGTTAACTATAATACTTTATTGCTAATCTTTTAACTCTGTTGTGAGTTGTTATTGTGAGAGTATTTAGCTCTCCTTTTCAGAGTAAATTGTTTTCTTTGGTTTTCATTAAAAGCTGTAATCATTCCATGAAGTAATCTTTTCTAGCATTGGAATAAATGAAGGCAGTTAACTTTTGGGGTCGCTTTTTCTGTTGTCTCCTTCTAGGTTAGCTTTTGCCTGTGGTAAAAAGGAAACCGTGCCCCTGTTTTTTGAGAACTTCTTTGTCCAAGGAGAGGGAGGTGGATTGTGTTTTTAAATGTCAATGTGCAGAATATTTGCCAGAGGATGCCAGGAGATTAATTGGGGTCCCCAAAACTGAAGTACATCCTTTAACCCTTCTTTGTTAAAGGTAGCTGTTCTCACTAATAAGGATGTTATCTTTTTCTTTGAACCTTTTTACAGTCAGCCCATGGGATGGAGAGGAGGCTATCATATCTCATGTCCCTTTACACCATGTTTTATAACAACTGAAATCTTAATTGGAAGTTTCTAGAGTTCTTTCAGGCTTAGAGACCAGAACTCATTTTACTGGCTGAGTAACTCTCCTTTCCTAAACTTAAAACTTGAGTTTCTTCTGTATTGCATATACATTTTTTTCCTGAGCATCATAGAAATGATCTTCCAGATTATCTCCCATTATGCTGTAGATTACAGAACATAATCTAAAAAGGCTTCCACTATAATTTAAAATCCTATTCTACCAAGAATGGCCAGAATATTCTGAAAGTGTATCACACAGGGAGGTCTCCAGTGGCAATTTTATCCAGTAGCTTTTAACTTTAGGTCTTTAGGGTAATATGTTGCTTCCTTTTGGGTCTGGCTGGTTCTCCTCTACCTTGGGTGGAAAGACTCACTAGACTTGATGCCTTTTAATTTGCCTTAAGTTGGAACCTAAAATAAGGTGGTCTTGCTTGATGATACACATTTGCTGTGGGACTGAGTGGGTTTGTTCTCTTAATCCACTGTTTCTGTTTTTGGTGTCTTGGCAGAACATTTCTTTGTTCCATTACTTTATATGTATGTCTTTTTTGCTGATGAGCTGACTGGAAGTTTTGACTCCCTGATGAGCCAGTTACCATTTCCCCATTCTTTTGCTGGTTTCTTCATAGATTTTCCTTTCTGTGTCACTTAATCAGGTAGTCTAGTTTTGATTGGGAAAGCCATGGCTATATAGTGTGTACCAAGACTTTGGCTTTTCATACAATTCTGCGTTCCCTCCTTTCACGGACCTTGGTAGGAGCGCTTGATTTAATCTCTTCTGGTTTTAATAGGTCCTTTATGTAACTTACCTGGCTTCTTATTCCTAGATCCCCATCAGTTTGCCTTGGTTCATCTCCATTTAGCCCAGGAAGCTGTAGATCTCTGGCACTCTCTCAGCTCCTCCTTCTGCATAGTTCACTGCCTTTCTGCTGTGGTTCCATCTGGTTGCTTTGAGATTCTTAGGGCCTCCCACCATGGTTAGATGGAATAGGGTTTTGTGTCCTTCAGACTGGTCCTTGCTTTCCACTAGGTTTCTGTCTTTTTCTAAGACTTGAAACAGATTGTCCTTGCCTCTTTTCCCACTCAAAAATAAATAAAACTTGAGAAGTTGAGGTCTTATGGGGGGAAAAGCATTTTAAAAGTTTTATGACTTTGATAGGGTTTTATTTTGTTGATGCAGCTTGATTGATACATAGGTATAAGATATAGGTGTCATAGTTAATAAGATTCTTTCTCACCCTAGTCTTTATGGAGTAACAGTTCCAAAACACAATCCTCGGACAGTTCCCTTAACTGCTTGGCTTTGGCACCCCTTTCTGAAGAGTGTGGGATCAGTTAACTCTTATCCCAGCTCCAGAAAAGGTGGAAGTTCAAGTTAATTGGCTTATGTCAGTTGGAGCAATGTAAATATACCAGGTATATTCAGTTCCTGCCCTTACCTATGTTTTCTTATCTTGGAAGGGGATTGCTTTCCCTCACCATTTACCTCACAGCAGCTTATTTGTTTTTAAAGTTGCCCAGAAAGTATACAAATTAAACTTTTGACATCTACGTGTAGGAATCCCGTTCTGCTTCCAGAAGTGGAAGTGCTCATGGATCTGGGAAATCTGCAAGGCATACCCCAGCAAGGTCTCGCTCCAAGGAAGATTCCAGGCGTTCCAGATCAAAGTCCAGGTCCAGATCTGAATCTAGGTAAGAAAGACTGTCTTGGGATTTTCTTCTGTACTCTTAGCTTTGAAATTGGTGTGTGCTTTGTAAATTAGGTAGATAGAGAGGGTTAGATCATTAGTTGGCTTATTTAAAATTGGTACTAGTAATGTACTTACATAAGTTCTGGGACGGAAGACTAAGTGATTAAGAGCCTGGGCTTTTGGCATTAGGGTTCAAATCTTACCTCTGTTTTTTCTGGCTTGGGCAGATTACTTAACCTTTTTCTACCTTAGCTTCCTTATCTTTAAAAGGCGGTTTAGTAATAGTACTAGTTCTTCAGAATTGTGAGGATTCGCTATGAGTTTAAGTATGACAGATAGACTGCAGAACATTGGCTTTCATAACTGCAATTCTTGATAAGTAGGTGTAGCCTAATATATACATGTGTGTATAAATCATATAATACCTTAACGCAGTGCTTTTTTTTTTTTTTTTTTTTTTAAATGTTGGTCAGAAGTAGGGTATATGTCCTTGTATGCCCAGGACAGCCCCAGTTTATGCCTATTGTCAGGCATAATTAACTGCACCTCTTTTCTCTCTTCCAACGTGTCCTGTCTGGTTTAGATGACAACTCCTGTCACTCTAGTTAAGAGCGATTGATTGGTTTTAAAACACTGTTGGAGAAAATTATGATGATGGTGATTTTATCTTAAGTGAATGGTGGGCATAATGGGAGAGACCGAAAAATTAGAGGGTGGTACACTGGTGGGCACAAATCCAGCTAGTATGAAGTACTGCATGTTTTATATTTACCAGATTTTTGAGTGTGTTACCGATCTTGAGTACATTAATTTTGATCTTTATTTAAAGAAATGGAAGAGAGCTGATAGTCGTTTGGAGCTCTTCTAGCAGGGTTCAGATGACTGTAGATACAGAAGAAAAATCTCAATCTCATGTTAATATATGTCTGAATTGTGTTCTGTCTTTTGGAGTTTAACTCCAGATGATTAAAAGAATTGAAAGCTGTATTCATCAGTTAGTTATAACCCCAAACCCTTTGTCTTACAGGTCTAGATCCAGAAGAAGTTCTCGAAGGCATTACACAAGATCAAGATCTCGGTCTCGCTCCCATAGACGATCCCGTAGCAGGTCTTACAGTCGAGATTATCGAAGACGGCATAGCCACAGTCATTCTCCCATGTCCACTCGCAGGCGTCATGTTGGGAATCGGGTAAGAAAAAAAAATTGTTTTAAGAATTATGTTTCTCTCTTGTTTTGAAATTAGAACTGATACATTTGACAGTAGACTTTAGCAGTATGCACATGAGTTCTTTAGAGACATTTTAGTGTTTTGAGGTAAGTCTCTTTAAGAGGTATTAATGTAATGGTCTACATTTGGGCTATCAATCACATGTAAGCAAAATACTGTGACAGTGGTGTATCAGCTCATCCAAAAAAAAAATCCCCATTGTACATTACCATTTATTACCATATTATTACTGAAGTTTTCTGGATTAGCTTTAATACTCTTTAGAATGCTTCTTGGTTTTTCCATTTAATTTTAAGTGAGTTTATTTTGGGTATTAAGGCTTATCTTCCCTGAGACAGTTTTTCCCTCTGGCTTACAGAGGTAATGCTACTCTCATTATTCTTATGTATAGAATAAATTCCTAAGAGGTGAATACCTTGGGCAAACTGCTCTTCAGTATCTTCCCACCAAAATACCAGTTTTGATATTCACTAGCATGAGTCCTTATTTCCCCCCTACATACACACACAATTCTGAGGTTGAAATCCTCTTTCCAGTATTTTCTTTGGTGGGGGGTGGAGGCTGTTACAGCGGGAGAAAATTTTGGGCAGGCTGCATGGTCAGTGTGGAGCTGGATGTTGGGCTTGATCTCAACCCTGACATCATGACCTGAGTCAAAATCAAGTCTGATGTTTAACTGAGTCATCTAGGTGCCCCTTTTCTGCCCATTTTTAATGCTTGCAGCTATTGCCATAACATAACGGATTTTAGGGCACCTGGGTGGCTCAGTCGTTAAGCGGCTGCCTTCAACTCAGGTCATGATCCCAGCGTCCTGGGATCAAGGCCCACATTGAGCTGTCTGCTTCTCCCTCTCCTGCTCCCCCCGCTTGTGTTCCCTCTCTCTGTCTCTATCAAATAAATAAAATCTTTTTTTTTTTTTTTTTTTTAAGATTTTTTATTTGTTTATTTGACAGAGATCACAAGTAGGCAGAGAGGAAGGGAAGCGGGCTCTCCGCTGAGCAGAGAGCCCCATGTGAGGTTCGATAGCAGGATCCTGGGATCATGACCCGAGCCGAAGGCAGAGGCTTTAACCCACTGAGCCACCCAGGCGCCCCAGTAAAATCTTTTTTATAAATTAGTGACATTTTGGGTGATACAAGTTTTTTGGGGTTTTTTGTTGTTGTTGTTGTTGTTTTTAAACTGATTTATGATGTTTTAAGGTTTAAAATTTATTTTTCCATTTCTAGGCAAATCCTGATCCCAACTGCTGTCTTGGAGTATTTGGATTGAGCTTGTACACTACAGAAAGAGATCTAAGAGAAGTATTCTCTAAATATGGCCCCATTGCTGATGTGTCCATTGTATATGACCAGCAGTCTAGACGTTCAAGAGGATTTGCCTTTGTATATTTTGAAAATGTAGATGATGCCAAGGAAGTAAGTAAAAGTGTACCTGTATTTTTTTTGTAATAGTCCTATTGTTGGCTCCCGAGTACTAATGAACTTGGATAAGGAGTTTTTGTTTTATTGTACTGTAAATAGGATATATTTATAGTTAAAACTATCTTATTTGTAAATATTTATAAAAATATTTATACCTTATTTATATTGGATAGTTTGTGGCTTTGTCACAAGTGTATATAATAACACCATATTATCTTTCAAAGGCAAAAGAGCGTGCCAATGGAATGGAACTTGATGGACGTAGGATTAGAGTTGATTTCTCTATAACAAAAAGACCACATACCCCGACACCAGGGATTTACATGGGGAGACCCACCTAGTAAGTTTATCTTTTTAAAGATTGGTGGCTGAATGCTTTTTCTCTAAGAACTACCATGTACAAGGGGAGAATCTTTGATATTTCACCCAGTCTTGCCACAGTGCAAATCATTCTTCTCTTGTGGGTTTTTTTTTAAACTGGGTAAGGCTAGTCAAAAGAATATATTCAATGAAAACCATTTATTATGTGCTGCACACTGATGAAATCCCAGCATATCCTATAGAACATCTATCTGGCTTTGCTTGGTAATTAATGTTCTTAATTAGACCATTTTTATCATAATGGAATTTTAACCATTATAGGTTTAAAGGTTTAATACAAACTCTGCATTTTTTTTTAAATTTTTTTTTCATTAAGCAGAGTGGAAAACAGTTTTTGCATTGAACTATGATAACATGGGTACCTCTCTCCTTTGTTGTCATTCGTCATTCTCATCACTGTTTGTATGGATCAAAAGCTCTGCGTTCATGTCTTTTAAATTTTCCCACTCCTGAAACCACCTTCTTGCAAATATTTAATTTTCCCTTCTTCTAGGAAAATATGTGGGTTTAACAATTGACTTTTGAAAGCAAGTTAGCAGAATGTGTGTCCCTTAACCAAAAGATTTTTTTTTTACTGTATTTATGTACATTGTTTCAGGGAGCAGAAAAAGGGCGTTTATCCCAAATTAGTGAAATCTTAAATAATAATCCTTTTCTGGTTAACTTTTCTGTTGGAAAATAATATGGAGTTAATAATTACGGAGTTATTAGTAGATATTATTTTTGCCCAACAGAAGAGGGTAAAGAGATGCTTGAGGCAGTTGCCTAGTCATGTTCTTAGAATTCCGTTCCCAGGATCCAAATGAGCCATGCTTCTGCTGTTGTCTGAACAGCTTTAAACAGTAACAGTTGTACCTAGGAAGATAGGAGAGGAAGGCCATGTGGTAATTAATGAAGAAACTCTGAATATATATTTCACTGGATGAAATATATTTATGAAGATGTAATACTGTTCATAGTGGCAGCTCACGCCGTCGGGATTACTATGACAGAGGATATGATCGAGGCTATGATGATCGAGACTACTACAGCAGATCGTACAGGTAAGTTAACCATTGTATGAGATAATAAGTAGCCAAAAAATGGAAGGCAGGGTATCCCCTCTTCTGAATCACTTGCAACATAATTTAAGGCAGGTGCCTTAAAAACACTAAGTTTTAGTGCTTAATAAAGTCTTTCATACTAAGAAATAAATGTAGGGCTAGAGTTTAGATTTTAAGGTTCAGTGTCTGTTTAATATGAATCTTTTTTTTTTTTTTTTTTTTTTTAAACATCAAGCTGTAAACCAACTGGAATCCCTGGATTTGAGCATGGCAGTGGAACCAAAATTACATAGACCATACTTAAGTTTTTTCACTTCTTTGTTGCTTGGTTTTTTTGTTTTTTTGGTTTTTGGTTTTTTTGTTTTTTGGTTTTTGGTTTTTTTTTTTTTTTTTTTTTTAAGATTTTTTTTATTTATTTATTTGACAGATCACAAGTAGGCAGAGAAGCAGGAAGAGAGAGAGAGAGAGAGGAGGAAGCCGACTCCCTGCAGAGCAGAGAGCCCGATGCGGGACTCGATCCCAGAACCCTGAGATCATGACCTGAGCCGAAGGCAGCGGCTTAACCCACTGAGCCACCCAGGCGCCCTGTTGCTTGTTTTAAGAAAAGTTCCATGAGCTGTATTTTTAAAGTAATTGCTTTATAAAGCATTTTTGGTGTCTCAAATGCATAGTGCACTGGATATATAGGGAAGAGTCCAACGAAATAATTGCTGAAGGGTAGTAATTTGGTATCAGGATGGCTAGAGGTTTTTTTTAATACAGAAAAATCCCTTTTTTCCTTAGAGATTAGTAGTAGGGAAATAACTATCATACCGAGAAATCCTGTGAAGATAAAATGAAAATTCTTTATTTTAGCTGCAGCAGGTAATTTAGACCCTGTCTTATGAAAATGTAAATCATGTGATAATAAATATTGGCCACACAGTTATCTTTGGTGCCTTATTGAGATGTGAGTATCTATTTTTGTGTACACTGTTTGAATGTTTAAAGAAGTTTATGATTGTCAGCTATTACCTGTGGAAGTGAGTCCTTAAAGCTTGCTTCTGACACTGTGGTCCAGGATTTTATCCCCAACAAAAACCTTGTTTGAAAGAACATTTGTGTGTTAATTGCCACTTTAAAGGGATTAATCTGTGGAGGCTGGGAAGATTAAACTTACAGGTTTTATTTTAATTCAGTTGAGCATTTACTTTAGAAGTATGATTTGTTCTGTTACTCATTTTAGCCACCAGAGAGAGCTCTATGCCAGTGTGTAAAAAAAAGGGTGACAAAAGTTAGCACTTCAATTACTTTACTTTAAAAAATGACCTTAAATTTCTCTGTGGGAGTTCTGATTTTAATTAATAAATAATACGTTGTTTTTAAAACTTAAAAAATACATGTGTTGCTTTTCTGCCTTCACAGAGGAGGAGGTGGAGGAGGAGGAGGATGGAGAGCTGCTCAAGACAGGGATCAGATTTACAGGTATGGCAGGAGAGGATTTTAAAATCTGCACAGTACACAGTAGAATGACTCACCTAAAGACACTTGGTTACTAGTATTTTGTTAAGTTGCATCACACAATTGGATTGCACGAAATCCATCAAATAACAAACCAATGATAGTGTATACATCGCTTCATTTGTGTGTTTACAGAAATAAATTGGGCTTATACTAGGTAATTACTCAGTGGCCCCCTTTGTACCTTAATACGCAACAATGGTATAAGTTAAGGTTGCTGATTAAGCGTCCATAATATTTTAGTCTTTATTCCTTACAGCTATTTTTTTGTGTTACTGCATTTTTGTTAGCTTTTAATGAGGATCTAAATAAGCAAGTGAATATTCAAGTCAGTCTTATAAAACCTCCTTGAAGTACTAGTAAAATTTGTTTTGGGTGTTAGTTTATGAAGGTGTGCTTGGGATTCGTGGTTTTGTTAATCTAAAACAGACTTGAAATACCGTGACTATTGCAGTCTTTGTATGTCAGTCTTGTTTCAATCTGTGGAGTCTTAGATGGTCTTGGCATTTGTTTACAGAAGGCGGTCACCTTCTCCTTACTATAGTCGCGGAGGATACAGATCACGTTCTAGATCTCGATCATACTCACCTCGTAAGTTTTTAACTTGACATGATTTTATATATTAGTATAGTTTGAAGTTAACAAACTACGGTAGTGGGATAATTCAGGTAGTTTTATATGTATTAAAATCCACCCACCCATCCTCAGTTTTTGTGTGTAGGGTTCAAGGTAGTATATGAAAACAATCCTTGGGATGTTATTCTTAATGCTAATTAAAATAGTAAATGTGTACTGCATTCTGGTCCCCATTTGTAGCCTTTTTTTTCAGGAGGGGTTGTAATTTTTATACAGCCTGGAAACATTTGGGTGACTTTAAAACCTTAGTTATTTGGGGGTGGAGTTATACATCCTAGCTATTTCTATTCAGTGTTGGTTCTTTGATTTCTAGTGTAGCCCTTTTCAGGAGAGAATCTGGTGCATAGAATTTTCTAATGGTGGAATAGTCTATAAAAAAATCTCAACATTAAATTGTTCTTGATAAATATGATTTAATACTGAAAGACTGATTATTATTTCTTCCTAGGTCGCTATTAAAGCATGAAGTTGAAGACTTTCTGAAGCCTACCCTAGAGTTGGGATATTGTTTGTGGACAATATTTTTTATTGTCTCCTGTTTAAAAAGTGAACAGTGCCTAGTGAAGTTAGGTGACTTTTACACCTTTTATGATGACTACTTTTGGTGGAGTTGAAATGCTGTTTTCATTCTGCATTTGTGTAGTTCGGTGCTTTGTTCAAAGTTAAGTGTTTTCAGAAAAGTATGTTTTGCATGTATTTTTTTACAGTCTAAATTTTGACTGCTGAGAAGTTTCTATTGTACAAAACTTCATTTAAAAGGTTTTTCTACTGAATCCAGGGTATTCTGAAGATCGAAGCCTGTGTGTAAAATGCTACCAAATGGTAAAAAGCAACAATAAAGTTTGGTTTTTACTTTTCTTTCTAACATCAATGCTTAGCAAAACAGTTCAGATTAGGTTGTCAGTAGTAAATTTCAAGACAAAAATACCCATTTTCCTCCAATCCGTGAGACATACTATACTTAATATACCTACAACTAAGTGTTAAAAGTTATGCTCTGTAACCCTGTACTGCTAGTATTAGAACTAAAGAACTTTCAATACAGCCAATGCTTAATGCTTATATAAATGTGGATTTGTCAGCCTTTATGTAATCTGTATCATATAAAGCAGGGAATAAGAAAAGAGGTACACAATGTATGCCTTTAAAAGGCTATTTCTTAAAGCTGTTACAAGGGGATAATGGTATTTCAACTAGTTATCAGCAAACGACAATACATTCCACCACAAATGTACTCTTGTTCTTCTAGCTTTTTAGACTATGGAAAAAAAATGAGTGCTTCAGAGTTCGGGAAAAGAGAAGGGAACACTACACCTGTATTGTGGATGAACTGAAGACTTGCCTGTTCATTTTTTAAATATTATTTTCAGGTCCTTTGCTTACCAAAGGAAGCCCAATTTCACTCAAATGTTTTGAGAACTGTGTTTAAATAAATGCAAATGAAAAGAGTAAAAGGCTGGTACAACTCAGTTGACCTAGAAGATTTTGTTTTAACCTTGTTAACTTAAAGGGTTGTTTAAAATAGTTTTTAGTCCCTTGTATGGTAACCCTTGGGCTGAAATGTATTCTCTTTGCTTTTTTTTTTTTTTTTTTTTTTTTTAAATAGTTAAATTATATGTTCTGGAAAATACCTTTAAGAGGGGAGTTAGTTACTTGAGTGATTGTCTTCGTTAAGATGATAGTACAATACATGAGTCTAGTCTCCACACCTGTCCTGAGGGTGGCCAGTTCAAGTGGAAATGGAGTAGACAAGTAATTTATTAAAATCATTAAGTATGTCCTAGGTATTTTTAAAACACTTCATATATATTATTTCATTTAGTCTGTAGCAGCCATGAGATGCACCTTACCTGAAGTCAAATGACTATTAAGTGGCAATGCCAGGATCCAGATGTGGGCATATCTCCATCCAGTCTATGGGTGATGCCATTCTGCCACTACTCTAGATAATCAGATGAATAAGAGTAATGGTGATGGGGTGCCTGGCTGGCTCAGTTGGTAGAACATGCAACTCCTGATTCAAGGTAGTGAGTTCATGCCCTATGTTGGGCATGGAGCCTACTTAAAAATACATATATATGATTTATAGGCAATATTAGCAGGCCTTAATTTGTCGCACTGGGTGGTGTCTCACATGCATACCTGACTCATATACGTAAAATTCTGCATGATTGTGTTTCTAAAAATTACCTGGAACTGTGTTTGAAATTTATTGTCAACTAGTTTGAGAGTAAGACTTTGGCACCCCGGATAGTTGTAGAATGTGGTCCAGAAGGAGTTGTAGTTCTGTAGTGGTAAGGATGTACATGAAGGAACATGGTACCACTTAGAAGCTCTCTTGCTAGGGGAAAGGACAGGCCAGCACCTAAGCAGTGAGTGAGAACTGTGGACATCAGTGTAGGTCTCACTGAATGAGTTCGCCTACCAAAGACCTACCTCTCTCTCGTATTATAGTATGTGAAGTAAGAAATAGATTTCCCAGCCCTCTAATTGACTTCAAGTCTAGCGGAACTTTAGAAGGCATCCATGTCTAATTCATGTATCCCAGGAGGTGTTGCTTGCAATTAAATCATGTAAGCTATCCATTCTGCTATGGTGGTTTTTTTAAAGCTAGTGATCCATTGAGCTTTTGGATCTGGAAGCATTTTGACTTATAAATTAATACCAGGAGTGTATTACAGGCAGCAGACCTTGAAAATTTAGAGCTTACCAGGTTTGATGGGTGGAGATTCCTTTCCTATTCTGGGATAGGAAACAAGTCATCTGTTCATGTGCTCTGATAGTCATCATCTGGTGAGTCCCTTGGGTTGACTGTTGGCATACACCAATTAAGAGACAAATAATGTCAGAACCATAGGAGAGCTATTGGATAAATAAGTCTTGAAATTCTTGCCTTAAGGCAAAAAAACCTCAGATTTTTATATGCCAGTACTAACAATACATTGTTTACTGCTGCAGGCCAGGGATGATTGAAACCAAATGCAAAGTTGATTTGGAGGACTGCTGAACTAAAATAGTTAAAATTCATAATCATGCTTGGGTTTTGTGAAAGCACAAATTATTCAGGAAACGTCAGATCCCAACAATTGGTGTTAAGATTGTGGTGTTTTTTTTGTGCTTATTTTGGAGGCCCTTGAGAACCCCAAACCCTCCAAAATGGTCTTAGTTGCTTTCCTTGCATAAGGAAAGTATACCTCGGGATAAAACGAGCAGTGCCAACCCCTATTTCCTGTTAATCAGTATTTCAACTCTGCAGAGGGGCAAGGGGACAAATTAAGAACTAGGAAAAAACGTTTCACCCAGAAGTGAAATTTATTTACATTATCAAAACTAGGTAAATTTTACAGGGAAATTGATAGGAGTGTGCACACCAGCAGTTTTGTTTCAGACAACAGACCGAAATCTTACTTGATTATAATTATAAATTATAATTTTTAAAAACCTCTGGACCTTGTGAACATAGGCCTGGCACAATAGAGAATTCATAAGACATTGAACTCTTTGAAGAAGAGGCCAGAAACCCAAAATAAGAACCACCTGTGCATATGAACTTTACTAATTTTGGCAAAGGGTTGTGCAATCATTTGTGTACTTAACTATGTACAGGAGGAAAAAAAATATCCAAACTTAGCAGAAGTACTAGTTAATGAGAATGAGGGACACTTTTGTGATTAAAAAAAGAAAACAGTTGCTTGGAACTAGGTGAATAGGATTCTGTTGAAATTTATTTTGTGCTAAGTGTGGGGGAACTTAGAATCCTCCGGGGGAGAGGAGGTTCCCCCCGCACCCCAATCCTGTGTAGGTTTTAACTAGTATCCTCAACTTGGGAGGATCCTCTTAAGTTTGGGATAAAGGCCAATGGGATGCCATTGAGGACTTAAGTCATCCTGTCTCAGAATTGAGGGGTGTTGTGGTGGTGGCTTTGGCAAATAGAGAATGCAGACATTTTCCATTTCTTGTTTAGTTTTGCCAGTGTGTAGACTGGTGGACATTTTTTTAAGTGGTGATTTTAAACTGAGGTGCTAATCCAGACGAGTTTTCTGTATTGGGACAAACAGGTCACTTGGTATGTCCCTAAAATCTAAAGGTTTTTTTTTTTTTCCCCACTCTTCTGTTCAACGCTAGAAGCAATATGCATTTGCGTGGGAAGAAGAGCAATTTACCTTTCCCTCTTAAGAATTTCTGAATTCCCAAAGGTAGGCAAACTGCACCCCTTGTACTAACTCTGGCTGGTTTCCAGGGTTTTTTTTTCTTCCCCCAGCTATAACCATTCACTTAATGCATTATATATGGGTGCTTCCACATTACAATAGCAGCATTGAGTAGTTGTGACAGACCTATGACCCACAAAACTGCAAATAATGGCTGACCTCTTAAGGAAAATTTCTGCTTGTTGATAATTTTAGTCCATGGGTAACTGATCCACCTCCCTGTCCTACCGAGCCTGATTTGTAGGTGGCTCTTTACCCTCTCTGCCTGTATCACCCAGAATCAGACTTAAACATCCCAAGACCCGCTCAATGGGTCCTGATTTTTTTTTTTTTTTTTTAAATTAACATTAGTTTTCCCAGTGAGAACTGTAGTGTAAACCACTACTGTCTTGGTCTAAAAGGTAACAGAGTTCATGGGCATCTCCTAGACAATGTGTTGTGACCTCACTATATGGCTATATAGTAGCTGGATCGAAGGGTTGGTAATAAAGCAAAGCAATGAACCTGTATTTGAGTATCTGTTCACCTAGGCTAAACATTACTATCATTTTGAAGAGCCTGTCTTACTAGTAATAACCAACCTTCAGCTCCAACATGCAATAAGTAATGCTTTCAAGGAATCACTGATAGGTAGTTTGAACTCCTTGCACTGTGAAAGGGACATTAGTTTTAATTCTAAGAATTCTGGAATTGGATTTCTTTGACATGGTAATATCTGCCACACAACTTAAGTGAATCAGGGTTCTTTGGAGAAAATGGAAAGTGGGGGTGTGTGTGTGTATGTATTATATAGACACTTGTAAATATTATCAGCTATGTAATTAACACATTATCTCTACTTCCATATCTTAAACATGATGCCTTTAAAATACTTTAGAAACCTCCATTTGATTTTTTTTTAAATATACTTTTTTTTTTATTATTCATTTGACAGATCACAAGTAGGCAGGCAGACAGAGAAGGGGAAGCAGGCTCCCTGCTGAGCAGAGCCCAATGTGGGTCTCGATCCCAGGACCCTGGGATCATGACCTGAGCCAAAGGCAAAGGCTTAACCCACTGAGCCACCCAGGTGCCCCTTAATATACATTTTTTTTAAAGATACTATTTATTTGACAGGCAGAGATCACAGGCAGAGAGAGAGGTGGAAGCAGGCTCCCTGCTGAGCAGAGAGCCTGATGTGGGACTCCATCCCAGAATCCTGAGGTCATGACCAGAGCCGAAGGCAGAGGC
Organism: Mustela nigripes; assembly: GCF_022355385.1. NCBI lineage: Eukaryota > Metazoa > Chordata > Mammalia > Carnivora > Mustelidae > Mustela > Mustela nigripes. Next base: position 111,375,675 of record NC_081558.1, read on the forward strand.
TTTAAACCACTGAGTCACCCAGGCCGCCCCCATTTGAGAGTTTCTGTTATTTAGACTCTTGTTACCAGAAACTAATGTAATCTATAAATTTCTGTTCTCCCATTCTTAAATTCTAAAATGGACTTAAGTTCTAAAGTGTATGAACCTTTTTAAGGCTCAGGAATGTTCCAATACATATCACTAAGTTATTTTCCAGAAGAATTTTAACAAATCTACCCTTCCCCCAGCAAATAAAATCCCTAAACCCTTAGTTGTCTTATACAGTTAAGTATAATCATCCTGGAAGCTTTTCAAATTTGATAGGTAAAAGCACCTCTGAAGTCTTAGAAATTGGGTTACCTGGAATGAACAGTCTGCTTTTTTTGTGGTTCTTAAAGTTTAATTCTTACAGTACATCAAGACAGGCAATACTGGACACAGCACAACTGTCATCCAGTATCCATTCCATTCACTGCTGCTGCTTACTCCCCACTATAAGATGTGGTGCTGGAATTACACCATAAATATTTTCATTTCATAGGAAAATCACTGTGTTAGAATGAATTTATTAAGAGCTTTAAGCAGTAAACACAAATGCTGTTTTAACCTTATGTGCAGTTTAACTTCACAGACTAGATTTCTCTTTAGTATGACATTTGAGAGAAACGAGGTGAAAGTAGCCATAGGGATACCTGGGGAAGGTATATTGGTGGACGAAGTTCCTTGGTTTAGTCAGATCTAAGGCATACCAGGGAAGTCCATGTTGAGTAGAGATTAAGTGGGAGAGCCATATCAACTTGTGATTTTTGTAGATACTAAGGAAAATTGGGCTTTTACTGGTGATGGCATGAAGAACCGTTGGGAGTGTTCAGTGGAGGAGTGAGCTGATAGCTCAATTCCAGAGTGCCAGTCAGTGAGTAATGAAAAGAATGAGGTCTTCACTGGGAAAGACAGGTACATATGGAGGTGATTTTGTTAAAGATGATCTGTTAGATATATTTGTAAAGCTTTGACATTCCAGAAGAGAGCCACTGGCTAGACTGAAAAGAGCTGGAGTCATGGGACAGTAGTATTCCTGGGCTTATGATCATGGTTACAGAAGTGATTGTAAGCCATAAGACCAGTATATGAAAGAATTCTGAAAACCATCTATACTTACGGAGACTGAGTAGGTCTCAGAATTTAGTACAGACAGGTCTCATGACCGAATACAAACATTGTTATACTTAACTTGCCAACCTTCTCAACCTGTGGAGTCCTTCAGATACCCTCAAGGGTACCTAGTCACCTGTTGCTGCATAATAACCCATAGAAACTCAGAGGCATACACTTAAGTTTTGCTGCTAATCTCAGCCAGGTTCCCATTTGCAGGACAGCTGGTGTTCATGGAGACTTGCAGTGGCAGAGATGGGTTGGCTTAACACTAGGTGTGTGGGTCTGTTCCACATCTCAGCCTCCTTGGAAAAGTGGGCAAGCTGGCACATACTCCTCTCATGATCACAGAAACACAGGATCAATCACCCAAGTACATTTCAAGCTTCTGCTTGTCCGTTAACTTTCCAAGGCAAAAGCAAGTCACAGGGCCAAAGAAAAAAGCCAGGATGAGGAAATAACACTTAGTTTGGGGATTGCAGAGTTAACATGCAATGGGCACAGATAACAAGAGTCAATAAGTCTACCATACAGAGTTTTCCATTGTTGGGTTGGGTGTGTCAATTTTCTCAGCTTCTCTGGAGGCAGCCTGTCCAAGATACCAATAAGTTTTGCTGGGAAGCAGAGACTACCTAACACTGAAGATGCAGAAAATTCTAGGTACTTTAGCCCACCCTTTTCTGCTTATAGTGCATAAGCCTGTGACAGGCTTGGTCAATCAGATGCATCCAAACTTGACATCCCTAACCAGTAACCCTAAAAAATAAGTATAGTAGAGTATCTATTCAAGTGGATGGAGTGGCTAAGAGTGCTTCAAAGATGTGGGGCAGGAGGTGGGGTGGAGGGGGAAGGGTGAAGCTGTGAGTGGACAGTGCTTCAAGCTTCAGTAGCCAGATTGCTCGTCTCTTGTCAGCAGCAATGGCGCAAGCTACGGTTTGGCAGTGGCAATGACCACACTGAACTGACTGTGATGTAACTTTGGCTGTTAAACTTCCTCCCAAGCCTGGTTCCTCCCTTCTTCCTCCAGAATCTGCAGACTACCAAATGGTCTTATTTTAAAAATAACATTAAAAAACAAGCTCCTTTTCTGATTAAATCAGTTGGCATTTTCTATTTTTTACAACCAGGTATTTTCACTGATAATACTCAGTTGGGACACCTAACCGGTAGCCATCTCTGGACTCAATCCCTATCCGTTCTTCAGTCCCTTCTTCACTCAACAATGAGAGTGAATGTCTTGAAATGTAAATGGAAATCAGATCACATCACTCTGCTTTGAAACGTGCCTCCCTCAAACCTTGTCATGACCTCATCACGTTGCCTGTCTGACATGAAAAGAAAAAAGATAATGAAATCTTTTGATGGGATTCCTGTTGCCATATTTAGACATAAACTCAAACTCTTAGTAGCCTGCCAGAACATTATTCAGCCAAGCCCCTAACCCACCAGGTCTCTCCAACCTACTCTTGGAACTGTCTTTGAAATACAAGAAGCAGGAGCTTCCTGGTTTTAAGAACAAGCAGCAGAACCTCTAACAGTAAGTCACTTGGGAATAAAAGGAAAGAAAGGAGAGGAGGTAAGATGGAGACAGATCTTTCAAACTAGGTACCTCACAATGGGACTTCGGAGGCTTGGGGCCTATTTCTTATTCCTTATTTTGCTTACTGCCTGCTTGGCCTTTGTAATTAGAGTAGAGTTTGTTTTGAAATAATGCTTTAAGAAGCAAGCAGCCTAAATTTTTTAAACAATTTAATAGGATGACATATCCAAGAGCTATGAGACAACTACAAGAGGTATAACTTATACAGAATGGTAATACCAAAAAGAAGAACGGAAGGAACAGAAGAAATACTTCTGAAACAACAGTAGTTAAGAGTTTCTCCGACTGCTGTATCGGACTGCTGTAGACTGTTCCCCCGCCCAAGTTCATATTGAAACCTAATCTCTAATGTCATGTTACTTGGAGGTTGGGCCTTTGGGAACCAATCTGGTCATAAGGATGGGACCCTCATGAATGGGATGGCTTCTCTTATAAAAGAGAGCCCGAGAGCTCCCCTTGCTCTTTGTAGTATGTTAGCACACAGCCAAAAGACAAAATGACTATCAGGGAGTGGATTCTCACTAGATCCTGCATCTGACAGCATCTTGATCTTGGATTGCCCAGCCTCAAGAACTGTGAGAAATAACACTTCTCTAGTTTATAAGCCACCTAGTTTATTCTGATAGAGCCACCCAAACAGACTATGACACCAAACTATGAACCCAGGAAACTCTGATCACACCAAACAGGATAAATGCCAAACAAACCCTAAACAATAACAAAACTATACCTACGCCTACCATTTTCCAACTACAGATAATCAAAGATGGAGGGAAAAAAATCTGAAGAAGCCAGAGGAAAAACCTTACTTACAGAGTAGCAAAGATAGGAATTACATCTCAGTTCTCAGAAACAATAAAAGCAAGAAGAGAAGAATGTGAGATTTAAAATATTTAAAATAAGTTATTTCTTTTAAAGAAGATAAAACAATCCTCAGTGTATGTGCCTAACAACAAAGCATCAAAATATCTGAAGCAAAAACTGCTAGAACTGCAAGGAGAAAGGGATGTCTCCAATAGTAGATATGGAGACTTCAGCTCCCCTCTATCAGAGTGGGCAGACAAAGCAAGCAGAAAATCAGTAAGGTTGTAGTTGACTTCAACAATAACATCAATAAATGGGATCTAATGGACATCTACAGACTAATTTATACAGCAACAGCAGAAAACATTCCTCTCAAACTCACATGAAATATTCACCTAGATGGATCACATCTGGGCCATAAAATAAACCAAAACAAATTTTAAAAAAATTAGAAATCATACAATGCCTGCTCAGACCAAGTCAGAATTAAACTAGAAATCAGTAACAGAAAGACAGCTGGAAAATCCCCAGATAATTAGAGGTTAGATGACATACTCCTAAAGAACACATGTCGAAGAAGAAATTTCAAGAGAAATTTTAAAGTATTGTTAACTAAATGAAAAAACACGACTTACCCAATTTGGGTGATGCAGTGAAAGCAGTGCTTGAAGGGAAATTTGTAGCATTGACTATATGTAGTAGAAAAGAAAAAAGGCCTAAAATTAATCATCTAAGCTCTAATTTCCTTAAGAAATTAGGAAAAGATAGCAAATTAAGTATGTGGGGAAACAAAAGAAATATAAAAAATAATAAATATAGCAAAAGCCAATGAAATTGGAGATTTTAAAAGAGAAAATTGGTGAAAACAAAGCTGATTCCTTGAAAAGATTAACAAAATTGATAAACCTCTAGTGAGGCTAAGGGAAAAAGAGGACGCAAATTGCTAATATCAGAAATGAAGAAAGGGTCTTTGCCTTATATCCCATGGGCATTTAAATGATAATGAATACTATGAACAACTCTATGCCCACAAATTTGAAAAGCTAGTTGAAGTGGACCAATTTCTGTCAAAACTCCCACAAGAAGAAACAGACAATCTGAATAACCCTATATTTATTTAAGAAGAATCAATATGAATAACCTTCCAAAACTGCACCAAACCCAGATGGATTCACTGATGAATTCTACAAAGCAGTTAAGGAAGAAATTATGCCAATTTTCTGCAATCTTTTAAAAGATAGAAGCAAAGGGAATACTTTTTAACTTATTCTAGGAGGACAGCATTACCCTAAAACCAAAATCAGACAAAAACATTACAAGAAAACTATAGCTCGGGTGCCCGGGTGGCTCAGTGGGTTAAGCCGCTGCCTTCGGCTCAGGTCATGATCTCAGGGTCCTGGGATCAAGTCCCACATCGGGCTCTCTGCTCAGCGGGGAGCCTGCTTCCCTCTCTCTCTCTCTCTGCCTGCCTCTCCATCTACTTGTGATTTCTCTCTGTCAGATAAATAAATAAAATCTTAAAAAAAAAAAAAAGAAAAGAAAACTATAGCTCAATACCTCATGAACATACATATAAAAATATTAGCAGGGTGTCTGGGTGGCTCAGTGGGTTAAAGCCTCTGCCTTCAGCTCAAGTCATGATCCCAGGGTCCTGGGATTGAGCCCTGCATCCGGCACTATGCTCAGTATGGAGCCTGCTTCCTCCTCTCTCTCTCTGCCTGCCTCTCTGCCTGCTTGTGATCTCTCTCTCTGTCAAATAGATAAAATCTTTAAAAAAAAAATTAGCAAGTCAAATCCAACAATATACTGTATACAAAGAATTTTACACCATAACCAACTGGGGTTCATCCCAGTTGCAAGACTGTTTCAACATTTAAACATCAAATAATGTAATCCATCATATCCACACAGTAAAAAAGAAAAATCACATAATCATATCAATAGATGCAGAAAAAGCATTGGAAAACTCCACAAACTCCAGCAGCCATTCATGACAAAAACTCTCAGTAAACTGGGGGGCCTAACCGGCTTAGTCAGTGGAGCATGTCACTCTTGATCTTGGGGTTCTGAGTTTGAGACCCATCTGTAGTATGGAGTTTACTTAAAATTAAAAATTAAAAAAAAAAAAAAAGCCTCTTAGTAAACTAAATGGAAGGGAATTTTCCCTGCTTGATAATCAACAAAAAAAACCTACAGCTTACATCATACTTAATGGGGAGAAACTAGAAGCTTTACCACTAAGTTCAAGAACAAGACATCATTCCCTCTCAAAATCATACTGGAAATCCTAGGATGTCCTAGCCAATAACACAAGAAAAAGAGTTTAAAAAATATGCAGATTGAGAAGGAAGAAATAAGACTGTCCTTACACAGGGGATATGATTGTCTATGTAGAAAAGCAGGGGGAAAAAAAACCCTACAAAATAAAAATTAAAAAGTGGAATAAGCAATTATAGCAACATTGCAAGATACAAAGTTAATATAGAAAAGTCAATTGTTTTCCTATATATCAGCAATTAACAAGTGGAATTTGAAATTAAAAACAATACCTTTGGGGCGCCTGGGTGGCTCAGTGGGTTAGGGCCTCTGCCTTCAGCTCTGGTCATGGTCCCGGGGTCCTGGGATCAAGCCCCGCTTCAGGCTCTCTGCTCAGCAAGGAGTCGGCTTCTCTTCCTCTCTCTCTGCCTCTCCGCCTACTTGTGATCTCTGTCTGTCAGATAAATAAATAAAAATCTTTAAAAATAATACCTTTACACTAACAAAAGAAATGAAATGATTAGGTATAAATCTAACAAATTATATAGAAGATGTATGAGGAACACTAAAAAAACCTGATGAATAAAATCCCAAGAATAAATAAATGAAGAGGTCTTTCCTGTTCATGGATAGAAAGACTCAATATTGTCATAACATTGATTATTTCCAACTTGATATGGATTCAATGCTGTCTATAGAAATAGAAATCTCTGCAAGTTATTTTGTGGATATTGAGAAGTTGATTCTAAAGTTGATATGAAGAGTCAAAAGAACCAAAATGATCAACAAAATACTGAAGGGAAAAAAAAGTTGGACTTCAAGACATACTAAAAGTTACAGTAATCAAGACAATGCAATACTGGAAAAAGAACAAACAGATCAACAAAACAGAACAGAGAGCCCAGAAATAGACCCATATAGTTAATTGATCTTTAACAAAGGAGCAGAGGAAATACAAAAGAGAAAATACAGTCTTCTCAATAAATGATGCTGGAACAACTGGACATCTACATACAAAAAGGGAAAAAAAAGAATGTAGATACTGACCTTATGCCTTTTACAATTAACTCAAACTGAATTAGAGACCTATATGTAAAATACAAAACTATAAAACTCCTAGAAAATAACAGAGAAGAAAACCTACATGATCTTGTATATGGTGATGATTCTTCAGATATAATACCAAAGAAGCAATCCATGAAAGAAATAATTGATAAACTAGATTTCATTACATTTAAAAACCTCTACTTTATGGATGACAATGTCAAGAGAATGAAAAGACAAGCTACAGACTGGGATAAAATATTTGTAGAAGATCTATCTGGTTAAGGATTGTTATCCAAAATATACAAAAAACTCCTTTTTTTTTTTTTTTTTTAAGTAAACTCTTCATAGAACCCAATGTGGTGTTCACACTTACAATCCCAAGATCAAGAGTCATGTGCTCTGCTGACTGAGCCAGCCAGGCACCCCTACAAAAAAACTCCCATGCAGCAATACATAAATGAACAACCTGTTTAAAACATGTACCAAGAAAAAAAAAAATGAGCCAAAGACTTTAGCAGACACCTTCAACAAAAAGATACACAGAAGTTAAATGGGCTTTTGAAAGAAAGCATATGAAAAGATGCTCTACATCATATGTCACCAGGATATGCAAATTGAAATGAGATACGTATTAGAATGTTCAAAATCCAGAACACTGACAATATCAAATGCTGATGAAAATGTGAAGCAACAGGAACTCTCATTCACTACTGGTGGGAATACAAAATGAGTCAGCCACTTTGGAAAACAATTCAACAGCTTCTTGGAAAACTGAACAACCTCTAAAACTGAACCACATGATCCAGCAGACTCCTTGGTCTTTTTACCCAAAGAAGTTGAAGATTTAGGGGTACCTTGTGGCCCAGTCAGTTGGGCATCTGCCTTCAGCTCAGACATGGGACCATACCCCATGTTGGGCTCCCTGCTCATGGGGAGCTTGCTTCTCCTTTCCTTCCCTATGCTCATGCACTCTCACACGCTCTCTCTCCCTCTCTCTCATATAAATAAAATCTTTAAAAAAAAAAAGAAGTTGAAATTTATGTCCACACAAGAGCCTTCACAGATGTTTATAGCAGCTTTATTCATAATTCCCAGAAGTTAGAATCAACCAAAATGTTCCTCACTGAGTGAATGGATCAAATATGGTACAACCAGAAAATGGAATATTATTCAGCACTAAAATTGCCAAGTCATCAAGCCTTGACAAGATCAAAGAAATTGGGGCACCTGGGTGGCTCAGTCAGTTCAGTTAAGCATCTGCCTTCAGCTTAGGTAATGATCTCAGGGTCCTAGGCTTGAGCTCCTCATCGGGCTCCCTGCTCAGCAGGAAGTCTGCTTCTCCCTCTCCCTGTGCCCCTAACCCCCTACTTGTGCATGCTCTCTCTCTCTCTCTCTTAAATAAGTAATCATCTAAAAAAATTTTTAATTAGGTCTTAAAATAAAAATCCAAAGACAAGAGTTATGCACAAACCAACAATTCCACTCTTAGTTATTTACCCAAGGTAACTGAAAATATATGTTCACACAAAAACTTATACATGAATGTTCGTAGTAGCACTATTCATAATAGCCAAAAAGTAGAAACAGCTCAAGCGACCCTCAGCTCCTGAATGGATAAATGTGACATGTCTATATAATAGGATATTTAGCAGAAAAAAGAAATGGAATACTGTCATGTGCTACAACATGAATAATTCTTCTATACATTTTGATAAATGCAATAATCCAGTCAAAAAAGAACATAGGTTGTATAATTGATATAAAATGTACAGGACAGGCAATTTTATACACAGAAAAAGTAGATTAGTGGTTTTCTAGGGTTGGGAATTTGCAGAAGGAATAGGGAGTGGCTGGCTGTAGGTATGGGGTTTCCTTTAAGGATGATGAAAATATTCGAAAACTGATTGCGGTGATAGTTGCATAACTTTGTGAATACACTAAAGGTGTTGAGTTGTACTTTTTATCTTAATAAAGCCGTCAAATTCTAGTCACTGAAAGGCAGTATTAAAAGAGTGAAAAGGCAAGTCACTCTGACAGTGTTGCCACATCTAACAGAACTTCTAATCAGAATACGTAGAAAAGAGCAGACAACCTGTGGAAGCCAGCTCCTCCAAAGCACCCCCACTGGTCTTTGCTTCCTGGTAGTCACACCCCCATTTAGTTAGTCCTCTCACATACTGGACTAGACAGACTTAGGCAACCAAGAATGTTACAAACATGACACAATCTAATTTCAAATTCAGGGTCAGAAAAGACATGGAAGCTTCTACGTTACTCTCACCTGGGTCACTTGCTCTGGGCAAGGCCAGTAACAGTGTTGTGAGAAGTGTCAAGTCACCCTATGAGAGCCAATGTGGCAAGGAACTGTGTCCTCCTGCCAACAGCCAGCACCACCTTACCAGCCACGTGAGTAAGCCATCTTGGAAGTGGATCCTCCAAACCTGCTCAAGCTTGTAGAAGACTGCAGCCCTAGTTAACCTCTTGAGTGCAACTTCAAAAGAAACCCCAACCCAGAAGCACCCATCTCATCCATTCCAGAATTCCTGACTCTCAGAAACCAAGATAAGAAAGGTTCACTGGGGTTTTAGGTCAGTATGTCTTGAGGTAATTTGTTACTCAGAATAGATTATATACAACTCAATTTTCTAAAAAATGGACAAAATCTTGAACAGAAATTTCATGTTAAAAAAAGGATCTAGGGGTGCCTGGGTGGTCCAGTCAGGCACCGACCTCTTGGTTTCAGCTCAGGTCATGATCTCAGGGTTGGGGCTCCACGCACAGCACAGAGTCAGCTTGGGATTCTCTCCACTTCCCTCTACCGCTCCTGCTTGTGCATGCTTTCTCTCTCAAGTAAATAAATCTTTTAAAATTTTATTTAAAAAAAAAAAAGGATATGCAGGGATGACTGACTGGCTCTGTCAGTGGAGTGTGTGACTCTTGATCTCAGGGTTGTGTGTCTGAGCCTCACATTTGGTGCACATAACTTAAAATACTTTTTTTTTAAAGATTTTATTTATTTGACAGAGATCACAAGTAGGCAGACAGGCAAGCAGAGAGAGAGGAGGAAGCAGGCTCCCTGCCGAGCAGAAAGCCCAATGCAGGGCTCCATCCCAGGACCTGGGATCAAGACCTGAGGCAAAGGCAGAGGCTTTAATCCACTGAGCCACCCAGATGCCCCTTAAAATACTTTTTAAGAAAGGATATGCAAATATATAATAAGCTTAGTGGGGGAAATTCATATTAAAGCTGCAGTGAAATATTGCTACATACCCACGAAAATGACTAAAATTTCAAAATTGACGACAACCAGTGTTGATGAGGATGTGAAATAACTAGAACTTTCATACATTGCAGGTGGAAGTTTCCATTGGTACAGCCACTTTGAAAAATGATTTGACAATATGTTTTAAAGCTAAATATGTATAACCTTATGACCTAGAAATTTCACTCCTGATTATATTTTCCTGAAAACTGAGTGCTTTTAACTATAATAAACATAAACAGGAATATTCTTAGATTTATCAGTAATAGACTCCAACGGGCAACAACTCAAAGGTCTTTCAATAGCAAAGTAATGAACAAACTGTGGTATATTTATACAGTGGAATACTATGCAGCAACAAAAATAATCACCAACTGCTACATTGATTACATGGATGAATCAAACAGGCTTAATACTGTTGAAAGAAATAAACCAGAAAAAAAAAGAGTACATACTGTATGACTCCACTGATACGAAGTTGAAAACCAACAAAACAAACTGTTGTTGATAGAAATTGAAAGAGTGATTTCTCCTTATGGGGTTGTATTGCCTAGAAAGCGTCATGTGGGAGTCTTTTGTGTCACTAGAATATTCCATATCTTGATCTGGATGTGATTACAGGAGTGTAATCAGATACAAATTCATTAAGTTGTATAACCAAGTTCTATATACATCTCACTAAGTTATACCTCAATTAAAAAATGAAACTGAAATGGGGGGATTTATATAAAAGATAAACCACACAGGAAACAGAAGAAAATATTTAAAAATTATCACTAACAATCTCTGCATAGTAAGATAAAATATTATAGCTATGGATAAGAGTACCTAAAACCAAGAACAATTCACAAGATAGAACTCTTCAAAATTAAAAACATGACGGGCAGAATAGAAGTTCAACAAAAGGCTAAAAGGTAAAGATGAAGAAAACTCCCAGAAAGTATAATACAAAAACCAAAGAAGTGGAAAGTATGAGTGAAAAGAAGAAATTAAGAGTATTTCAGGAGATGGGGAATACTAGAATTTGCCAAAAGAGAGACCAGAGGATATGGAGGGGATAAAATTATTTAAGGTAGGATACAAATAAATTTCCCAGAACTGCAGCAACAACTCTCTATATTGAAAATGCCCATTGAGTACGCAGCACACAAATCCACATCACAAAAGTTAAGGAATACTAAAGAAAACCATAAAAGCATGGAGTGGGACAGAAGGAGATGAACAGAGAGAAGCAGAGAGGGAGATGATAGAGACAGAAACAGAGAAAACACAGGTCCCATTAGAGGAACTAGATAAGGGGGCACCTGGCTGGCTCAGTCTGTGGAGCACATGACTCCTGGTCTTGGGGTCTTGAGTTTGAGGCCCACATTGGGCACAGAGGTTACTTAAAAATAATTTTTTAAAAATCCCAAAGAACCAGATAACATAATCAGAATAGCATGGAAGTTTTCAAGAGCAACACTGGATGTTAGAAAAGAGTGGAGAGATGCCTTTAATTCTGAAGAAAACTTATTTTCAACATAAAAACCTATACCCACTTAAGATTGAGGATTGAATATTTCCAAGTATGCAAAGACTCTTCTTATTTGAAAAAAATATATTTTTAATTTTTTCCCAGGAACCTGGTTGGCTCAGTTGGTGGAGCATGCAATTCTTGATCTTAGGGTTGTGAGTTTGAGCCCCACGTTGGGTTAGGATTACTTAAAAAAAAAAAAAAAACTTTAAAAATATATTTTTTTCCTACATGATTTTTAAGGAATCTCCTAAAAGATGGGCTTTGGCAAAACTAGGGCATAACTTAGGAATGTAGAAGGATTAAGATCCAAGAGACTGAGCACTCCAGCCAGAAAAGCAGCCACGGTAAGCCCCATATGATGGTTGTGTGCCCAGCCTAGAGATGCCCAAGTCTACAATGGAGGGAAGTCTCTATGGGAAAATGAAATCGTGTATTTTGCATCCAGAAAAATATTGAGAGGCTTTAACAGATTTGTTGTTTTCCCAAATAGTTGGAGGAAGTTTTGTTACATGCCCATGTAAAACTCTGAAAATGAAATGATAAAATGATTTTCAACCCTAGGATAAAAAACAAAATCTGTAAGAGATAAGAAAGCCGTTCATTCCATTTATCAAGAGAATATAATAATTGCATATTTTATACACACACACACATATCTCCAACATCAGAACACCTAAGTATATAAATCAAATAGTAATAAAATTGAAGAGAAAAATAGACATCAATGCAATAATAGTAGGAGGGTTCAATAACCCATGTTCATCAACAGAGCGATCATCTAGACAGAAAAGCAATAGAGAAGCATTGGACTTAAACCATACTTTAGGCTAAACGAACATAAAAGAAAATTCCATGCAATAGCATATTGCATGGAATACATACTGGAATACATATGCTTCTTGACGAATTTCATTCATTCATTCGTAGATCTTACTCTCTACACCCAACACGGGGCTCAAACTTACAACCCGAGATCGAGAGTTGCATGCTCTACCAACTGAGCCAGCCAGGTGCTCCAAGTCTTGACAAATTTTAAAAGACTGAAAAGCATATTGAGTATCTTTCCAACCACAACTGGTGTGAAACTAAAAATCAATAACAGGAGGAAAAGTGGGAATGTTAAATATATATAAAAATTAGATAACACAGTCCTGAAAACCCAATGGGTCAAATAAGAAATCACAAGGAAATTTTTAAAATATCTTGAGACAAACAAAAATGGAAACACAATATATCAAAACTTAAGGAATGTAACAAAATTTGTTCTAAGTTGGAACTTTATAACAAATGCCTACATTAAGAAAAAAGAATTGTATCAAGTAAATATTGTAACTCTACATCTCAAGGAATTAGAAAAAGAACAACTAAGCCCAAAGTGAGCAGAAGGAAGGAAATAACAAAGGCGAGAGCAGAAATAAATGAAATAGGCACCAGAAAAACAATAGAAAATATCAATAAAACCAAGAGGATGCCTTTTTGAAAAAAAAAAAAGACAAAGCTTTAACTAGACTAGGAAAAAAGAGGACTCAAATAAATGAAATAGAAAATGAAAGATAAGACATTACAAGTGATACCACATAAATCCAAAGGACAAGAAACTACTATGCATAATTATATGTCCACAAATTGGATAGCCTAGAGGAAATAAATTCCTAGAAACATACAGTCTACCCAGACTGAATCATGAATAAATAGAAAATCTACACAGACCAATGGTGAGTAAGGAGACTGGATCAATAAACAAAAACCTCCATTAAAAAAGAAAAGACCAGGAGCACGTGGTTTCACTGGTGAATTCTAAGAAACATTTAAAGAATAATCATTGTCAGTCTTTCCCAAACTCTTCTAAGAAACTGAAGAGAAGGGGACACTCCCAAACTCATTTTATGAGGCCAGCATTACCTTAATACCAAAGCCAGATAAGGACACTAGAAAAGAAAACTACAGGCAATTTTCCTAATGAATATAGATGCAAAAATTCTTGACAAAATATAAGCAAACAGAATTCAACAACACACTGAAAGGATGATACAGCATGATCAAGTGAGATTTATCCCTGGGATGCAAAAATGATTCAATATATGCAAATCAATCAATACCACACATCACAGTAATACAATGAGTGATAAAGATCATATAAATATCTCAATAAATGCAGAAAAAGCATTCGGCAATACAGTATCTTTTCATAATAAAAATTCAACAAATTGGGTACGGAAGGAACATAACTCAGCATAATAAAGGCCATATACAACAAATCCACAGCTAGTATTACACTTAATAATAAAAAATTGAACGCTTTCCCCCTAAGATCAGGAAGAAAACAAAGATGCCCATTGTTACCACTCTTACTCAACACCATACTGTTAGTTCTAGCCAGAGTAGTTAGGCAAGTAAAAGAAATAAAATGTTTGTAAATAGGAAACAAAGAAGCAAAATTGTTGTTATCTGTAGATTACATGATTTTATATATAGAAATCCTAGGAGTGCCTAGCTGGCTCAGTTAGAAGAGCATGTGACTCTTTATCTTGGGGTTGTTAGTTCGAGCCTCACATTGGGTATAGAGATTACTTAAATATATAAATAAACTTAAAAAAAAAAGTCTAACCCCAAAAAACTACTAGAACTAATCAAGAAATTCAGTGAAGTTGCAGGATACAAAATGAACATACAAATGTCAGTTGCATTTCTACATAGTAACAATAACCTATCTGAAAAAGAAATATGAAAAGCTATCTCATTCACGATAACATCAAAAATAAAATACTTGGGAATAAATTTAATCAAGGGATTGAAAGACCTGTACAATAAAAACTGTAAGACCTTGATGAAAGAAACTGAAGAAGACAAATGAAAAAATATCCCATGTTCATAAGTTGGAAAAATTAATACTAAAAATTAATACAACACAATCCCCATCAAAATTACAGTATTTTTCACAGAAATATAAAAAAAATCCTAACATTTATATGCAACCATTAAAAAAAAGTCAAATAGCTAAAGCAATCATAAGAAAGAAGAACAGGGCACTTGGGTGGCTCAGGTGGCTAAGCATCTGACTCTTGGTTTTAGCTCAAGTCATGATCTCATGGATTGTGAGATTGAGCCCCGAGTCAGGCTCCAAGCCCAGTATCTGCTTGAAGATGCTCTCCATCTGTCCCTCCCCTGGCTTGTGCGCTCTCTCTCTCACTCTCTCTCAAACAAATTCATTGAAGAAGGAGGAGGAGGAGGAGGAAGAGAAGAAAGCTCAAGGCCATCATGCTTCTTGATTTCAAACTATACCACAAAGAGACAGTAATTAAAACAGTATGATACCAGCATAAAAATAGACAAACATACCGATAACAAAAGAGCTCAGAAATAAATCCCAGCATACATAGTTCACTAATATTTGACAAGAACACCCAGTGGGGAAAGAATAGCCTCTTTGACAAATGCTGCCAGTAGAACAGGATAACTACATGCCGAGAACTTGGAAAAATTGGACCCTTATCTTATACTACTCAAACAAGTTAACTCAAAATAGATAAATATAAGACCTGATAGCATGAAATTCCTAGAAAAAAACATGGGGAAGAAGCTCCTTGACAATGGTCTAGGCAATGATTTTTTTGGATATGACATCAAAAGCAGAAGCAACAAAAGCAAAAATCAACAAATGGTGCTACACCAAAGTAAAAAGCTTCTATGCAGCAAAGGAAACAATTTTAAAAAATGAAAAGTCACACTGTGGAATGTGAAAAATATCTGGAAACCATGTATCTGATAAGGGGTTAACATCCAAAATATAGAAAGAACTCCTATAACTCAATAACTTACAAAAAATATAATTTTAAAATAGGCAGGGGAATTAATAAACATTTTTCCCAAGGAAGACATCTAAAAGGCCAATAGTATATGAAAGGATGTCCAACTAATCGTCAGGGAAATGCAAATCAAAACCACAATGAGAGATCATCTCACACCTGTTAGAATGGCTATCATCAAGAAGATAAGAAGTGCTGGCGAGATATGGAGAAAAGGGAACCCGCATTCACTACTGGTAGGAATGTAAATTGGTGCAGCCACTATGGAAAACAATACGGAGTTTCCTCAAAAAATTAAAAATAGAACTACCACCTGATCCAGCAGTCCTGAGTATATACCCAAAGGGGATGAAACAGGATCCTGAGAGATATATGCAAGCCCATGTTTATTTTGAAGCATTATTCACAACAGTCAGGATACAGAAACAGCCTAAGTGTCTGACAGATAAACGGATAAAGAAAATGTGGTGTAAAAATATAAAATGGAATATTATTCAGCCACGAGAAAGAAGGACATCTTGCCATATGCAACAATACGGATGAACCTTGAGGCATTATGCTGAATGAGAGAAGTCAAAGAGAGAACTAGTACTGAATGGTATCATTTATATGTAGAATCTAAAAAACCTCAACTCATAAACACAGAGAGTATGGGGTATGGGGTGGGAGAATTGGGGATATATTGTTTAACAGTACCAACTTGAAACTGGTAGATAAAAAAGTCCTGGAGAGCTAATGCATAGCATAGTGATTATATATTAACAATACCATATCATAAAGTTCAAAGTTTCTAAGAGAGTAGATCTTAATTCTTCCCACCAGAAAGAAATGATAATTATGTGACAGAGGTATTCACTAATGCTATGGTGGTAATCACATTTCAATATATAAATTTATCAAATCAATGTATTATATATCATACAATATGTCAACTATATCACAAATTTTTAAGGCACAGGAAACCTAGCAAAAGAAATCATGATTGGGGCACCTGGGTGGCTCCGTCAGTTAAGCATCTATTGATTTTGCCTCAGATCATGATCTTATGGGTCATGGGAGAGAGCCCCATATCAGGCTCCCTGCTCAGTGGGGAGTATGCTTGGGGATTAGCTCCCTCTGCCCCTTCCTCCTGCCACTGATGCTCTCTCTTCTCAAAGAAATAAATAAAATATTTTTCTTTTAAAAGAAAATCTTCTTTCTAAAAAAAAAATTTTTTTTAAAGATTTTATTTGTTTATGTAACAGACAGAGATCACAAGTAGGCAGAGAGGCAGGCAGAGAGAGAGGACGAAGCAGGCTCCCTGCTGAGCAGAGAGCCCGATGCGGGACTCGATCCCAGGACCCTGGGATCATGAACCGAGCCAAAGGCAAAGGCTTTAACTCACTGAGCCACCTAGGTGCCCCAGAAATAAATAAAATCTTAAAAAAAAAACCTGTATGAAAAAATAAAATAATCCCATTTATAACAGCATCAAAGTCAATAAAATATTTATAAATAAATTTATCCAAGGATGTGAATGACCTGTACACTGAAAACTATAACACATTGACAAAAGAAACTGAAAAAGATACAAATGGAAAGATATCATGTGTTCATGGATCAGGAAAATTAATATTGTTAAAATGTCCATACTGTGCTCACTTTGGCAGCACATATACTAAAATGTCCATGCTACCCAAGCTACTACCAAGTGATCTACAGATTTCAAGCAACCCCTATGCCAAGATTCCAATGACATTTTCCACTGAAATAGAAAAAACAAAATCAAAGCTTCATATGGAACCACAAAAGACCCCAAAGAGTTAAAACAATCTTGAGCAAAATCAAAGCTGGAAGTATCATACTTACTGATTTCAAATTATATCACAAAACTACAGTAATCAAAACAGTATGGTACTGGCATAAAACCAGAAGTATGTGGCAATGGAACAGAAAAAAGAGCACAGAAATAAATCCACACATATACAGTCAACTAATACTGGTACCAAGAAGATAAATTACCAAGTCAATGAATAACAATGCTAAGAATATACAATGGAGAAAGAATAGTCTCCTCAAAAACTGTATATCCACATGCACAAAAATGAAATTGGACTCTTTTCTTATACCATACACTAAAATCAACTTAAAATGGATTAAAGGCTTCAACATAAGACCTGAAACCATAACAGGGGTGGGGGTGGGAACAGGAAAAGCTTTATGGCATTGGTTTTGGCAATAATTTTCTGTATGTGACACCAAAAGCACAAGCAACAAAAGCAAAAATCAACAAGTAGGACTACCTTAACCTAAAAAATTTCTGCATAGCAAAGGAAACAACAAAGCAAAAAGGCAACCTACAGAACAGAAGAAAATATTTGCAAACTATATATCCAATAAAGTGTTAATAACCAAAATATATACGTAAATCATACAACTCAAATAGCAGAAAACCAAATAACCCAATTAAGAAGGCAGAAGATTGGGGCACCTGGGTGGTTCAGTGGGTTAAGGCCTCTGCCTTTGGCTCGGGTTGGGATGGAGCCCCGAATCTGGCTCTCTGCTCAGTGGGGAGCCTGCTTCCCTTTCTCTCTCTGCCTCCTTCTCTGCCTACTTGTGATCTCTGTCTGTCAAATAAATAAATAAAATCTTAAAAAAAAAAAAAAAAAAAGAATGGGCAGAAGATGTGAAAACACATTTTTCCAAAGAGGATATACAGATGGCCAACATATATATGTAACCATACTCAACCTCACTAGTCATCAGTGAAATGCTAACCAAGACCATAATATCATATCACTTCTGTCAAGATATTATCAAAAAGTCAAGAAATAACAAGTTTTGGTGAAGTTATTGAGAAAAGAGAACACCTGTGCTGTTAGGAATCTAAATTTGTGCAGCCACTATGGAAAACAGTAAACAGGTTTCTCAAAAAGTTAAAAATAGAACTACCGATCCAGCAATGTTACTATAGGCTCTATATCCAAAGGACATGAAGTCACTGTCTGAAAGAGATACTTGCACTTCCATGTTCACTGAAGCATTATTCATAGTAGCCAAGACATAAAAATAAAGTGCCCATCAACACAAAAATGATTTAAAAATGATTTTAAAAGGTGGCATATATATATATATATATATATATATATATATATATTTTAATGCAACATTATTCAGTCATGAGAAAAAAGGATATTATGCCATTTGTGACAACATTGATGAACATGAAGGACATTATGCTAAATGAAATAAGGTAGACACAAAAGACAAAAAGACATATACTGCATGGTATCACTCCTTTGTGGAATCTTAAAACGTTCTGCTCATAGTAATGTAGTAACACAGAGTAGAACAGTGGCTACCAGGGGCTGAGGATGGGGAAAAGGGGAGATGCTGGTCCAAGAGTACAGACATTAATTCACAAGATGAATAAGTTCTAGAGGCCTAATGCACAGCATAATGGCTATAGTCAAAACTAATGTGCTATATACTTGAAATTTGCTAAGAGGGTACATCTCTATTGTTCTCACATACACAGAAAGGTAACTACATGAGGTGATGAATATGCTTGACTGTGGCAATCATTTCACAATGAATACATATACTAAAACATCACATTGTACATCTTCAATACATGTAATTTTTATTTGTCAATTAAATCTCAGTAAAGCTAGAAAAAAACCAGGATAATAAAAAAGCCATTCAGAATATATTACAGCACGTGACTCAGAAGTGAACAATACTGGCACAGTCATAATAAGGTAAACACTGCATATTAACACACTGAGAATTGTGATATACCTATACTGAGAGGATGGGGAAGAAGAAAAGTGTGGATATGTAAGTAAAGGGTGCTAAGATCTCAATTTCCATAACAAGAAATGGATAATGTCTAAAATTGAGACAGGAAGATATAACAATATAAACGCAATATTTAGATACAGAGGTAGATACTAGAAGAAATACTAGAATAGAATGGTAAAATGAGTGTTGGTTGTTGTCTCTGAGAAAAAGAACTGAGAGAGGAAGAAAGGGATAGAATCTCTTGCATTTTTATTTATTAAATGTGATTTTTAAGCTATTTTGACAAAAATACCTTTCATAAGATAAATTAGAAACAAATTAATTCTGTTCCTCCCTTTTTTTTAAAAAAAAAAAGATTTTGTTTATTTATTTGACAGATAGAGACCACAAGTAGGCAGAGAGAGAGAGGAGGAAGCAGGCTCCCTGCAAAGCAGAGAGCCTGATGTGGGCCTCGATCCCAGGACCCTGGGATCGTGCCCTGAGCCGAAGGCAGAAGCTTTAACCCACTGAGCCACCCAGGCGCCCCTGTTCCTCCCTTCTTTACTTGTTAATGGGAATTCTACACATTCCAACTGAAGAAACTGATTTCACCAAGTAATATAGAAATGTATTGTGTTTGACTTGAAGTTAAACCGAATATGCAAAAATGTGTGCACGTGTAGGTGTGGTAATGTGTGCATGGGCACTAATATAGACATGCTTGCCATCACTTTCCCTGATTAAAATTTTCCTTAACTGACAAAGAGGTTGTTTAATGCTTCCAAATTTCATGAGGTCTGGGAACTCTGAAAACAGGCTCTACTGTCTGATGTCCTTCTTGTTTCTGTTGAGAACTTTTGGCTCAGCTGTGTGGCATTTCAGGAAATTCAACCACTCTGCTAGTGATCAAAACTGACCTGTTGGGAAATCAAGAAATGGACAAAGGAGGGGCTTGTTATAGCCCAAAAGAACAATGGAAAAGAAAATGAAACTCTACTTAGATAAAGCAAAGGTTATGAGAAAATAAAACTTATTCTGGAGGACCTGGCTGTGTTTCTGAGCTGTGATCTTGTGGGCGATTGCAGTGATTGGCTTGTTCTTAAAGAGTTACGGACCCAAAAGCAAGAAATTACAGATTAAAGGAGAGAATACAAATGCAATGCTGTACAGAGTCCTTTTGTGAGCAAAGTGTTTCCGTTGTTTTAAATTTGGTAGGAAAAACTGAAACAGCATATGGATATCTGTTACAGTCAATTGTTCGTTCATTCAACAACCAGGGACTGTATTAGATCTTCCCCTAGGCACAGAGTGAGGGAAAGAGGCTGGGGCAAGTGCACAGATACAAAGAGAAACTTGCATAGGCAGGTCTCTGGCTGTAACAGAGGAATCAACACAGGAAGTGAAAGAAATACTGCACGTGTAGAAAGTGATTTAAAAAAAAAAAAAGGCACAGATAAAACCTGAAAACAGCAGCCATCACTGTGAACTGGGGGACTCAGGCCTGGTGTGAGGAGATGCCGTTGGAGCCTGTGCCTTGGAGAATGGGTAGTGCATGTGGGCTGGACCTCATGAAAAGGAGTCACATTGGGAGGGAACTGCAGATATTTCTGGTGCTTATTAAGGGATTAATAATATTTACAGAGTTAATCGTCCAGCTTGGATCTGAGGGCTGGAATCAATTTTTCTGAGACACTCACTTCCATCCAGCAGAAAGCAGGAGGGTGTCCAGCAAGTCACTCTCTGACCGGAAACTGCTGACACCAGGCACCAGCAGGCCTGCTGACTCAGGGCGATAGGAGCAGCCAAACCCTCGTCCGCCCCGGGCACATGAGTCTTTACTACAGCTGTTGGGACATGGCCAGCCTTTGCAAATTGCCTTTCATGTCACTTGCCAAGTGTGAGTGTTCACTGATTTTTCTTCCCCCTGGGCAGAGGAATAAATGATAGTGAGTCCCTTGGCTTTCTCTCCTGAGAGAATGGTAGTTGTTTCAAAATGTATAATCTGGTCAACTTCATGCATGTCAGGCTCAAGTATAAAAGTCAGGCCTAATGATAGAGGTTATAAAAGTATAATTATGTTTGTGGGTTTGCCTATTTATTATCACAGCATTTAAAAATAGCTGGACGGATGAAACATTTATGTCAAGTTTAAAAAACAGGTGAAACAATATCATATTTGTCAAGATACATACATATGAAGTAAGATGATACATACACATTAGCAAGGTGGTAAAAACAAGCACAAAGTTAAGTATGGTGGTTAATTCTACAAGAGACAGAGGGATACATAGGGAGCTTCTGGTTATATTTGGTTGTATTATCTTATTTTGTAATCTGAGTGATAACTGTAAAGCATTTCCCATACTATTCTTTTTTTTCTTTTTTTTTAAAAGATTTTATTTATTTATTTGACAGAGAGATCACAAGTAGGCAGAGAGGCAGGCAGAGAGAGAGGGGGGGAAGCAGGCTCCCTACTGAGCAGAGAGCCCGATGTGGGGCTCGATCCTAGGACCCCGAGATCATGACCTGAGCTGAAGGCAGAGGCTTTAACCCATTGAGCCACCCAGGCGCCCCTCCCATACTATTCTTTATGCTTATTTGTGTGCGGAAAAATCTAATAGTATTATTATTTGTTTGCAAAAGTCTTTATTTTGCCTTTTTATGAGCTTTATTGAGATTTAATTTACACATAATAAAGTTTACCAGTTTTCAGTACACAATTGTGTACTCTTAAAATGCCAAGAATATGGTCATGAAACTGCCATTAAAATAACAACTTAGAACATTTCCATCACCTCCCAAAATTAAAGATATAAAATCAGACAAGAGGCAGACTTATGGTTTTAGCCATGACAGAAATTTATATTCGGGGTGTGTGGGTGGCTCAGTGAGTTAAGCCTCTCCCTTCAGCTCAGGTCATGATCTCAGGGTCCTGGGATTGAGACCCACATCGGGCTCTCTGCTCGGCAGGGAGTCTGCTTCCCTCTCTCTCTCTGCCTGCTTCTCTGCCTACTTGTGACCTCTCTCTCTCTGTCAAATAAATAAATTTAAAAAAAAAATTGATATTCAACCAGCCTTCCCACTATAACAACCATAAAAATGAATAAAATACATTAAATAACCGTTCTCAGATGTTACATAACAGGTAATGCAGTACCATGATCCCTGGGAAAAGTAAAAAAAAAAGATGAGCCTCATATTCCTTGACTTTCTATCTGGAGTCCATTTCTGAACTGCGGCATAAGGAGGGGTGACCTAAGCAGAGCACATCAGTCTCCTGATTTAACAAAATAGAAATCAAATACTTAGTTATCTGGAATTTGTGAGCAAAGTAACAAAGATAAAGGAGCAGCACCCAGGAGCTACTCCAAAAATGTACATAGGGACCTTCTTGAGTCTGGGCAAGTATTAAACTGTGTATGTATAAGACAAGGCTCCAGGAGGCTGGGCAAAGACCAACTATCAGCTAGCTGTGAGTTAACTAACTACTGAATATCACAGAGGGTAGGAAATGTTCAGCTTTGAACTGGATTGAGTGAAATCACTTACAAAAATGATACCTTGATAGAGGCTTCAGAAAGATGATATCTTAGGAGAAAAACTAATCTAGACTAATCTAAATATTTCTTTAGATCTATCCTAACAAATCCTAAAAACTTTAAGTCTCAAAAAGTTAAGCTAATCACCAAGACAGGGTAAAATCCCAATCTAGGCCCTCAATAAGGTAATATTCATGATGCTAAGCGTATAATAAAAAGTTACTAGGTATGTGAAAAAGAAGGAAAGTATAATTCATAACTGGGAGAAAAACCAGTCAATAGAAATACACCCACGAATGATGGGAATGATGTTATTATCAACAAGAATTTTAAAATAGACCTTTTTCTGGGGCGCCTAGCTGGTACAGTCTGAACAACATGTGACTCTTGATCTTGGAGTTGTGACTTTAAGCCCCACATTGAATGTAGAGATTACTTAAAAACAAACAAACAAACAAACAAACTTCTGAGGGGTTTGAAGTGGCGGGGGGGGGGGTACCAGGTGGTGGGTATTATGGAGGGCACAGATTGCATGGAGCACTGGGTGTGGTGAAAAAATAATGATACTGTTATGCTGAAAATAAATAAATGAAAAAAAATAGACATTTTTTCCAAAGAAGACATACAGCTGGCCAAAGACACATGAAAAGATGCTGGATGTAAAGATGTCTGGGTGGCTCAGTTGTTCAGTTTCTGCCTTTGGCTCAGGTCATGATTGCAGGGTCCTGGGATCAAGCCCTGCATTGGGCTCCCTGCTTAGCAGGAAGTCTGCTCTTCCCCTTCCCACTCCTCCTGCTTGTGTTCCCTCTCTTGCTGTCTCCCTCTCTGTCAAAGAAATAAAATCTTTAAAAAAAAAAAAAGGTGCTGAATATAACTAACCATCATGGAAATGGAAATTAAAATCACCTTACACCTGTCACAATGGCTAAAATAAAAAAGACAAGAAATAACAAGTGTTCGACAAGGATATGGAGAAAAAGGTATCCATCCCCATGCACAGCTGGTGGAAATGTAAACTGGTGCAGCCACTGTGGAAAGCACTATGGAGGGTCCTCAAAAAGTTAAAAATAGGGGCGCCTGGGTGGCTCAGTGGGTTAGGCCGCTGCCTTCGGCTCAGGTCATGATCTCGGGATCCTGGGATCGAGTCCCACATCGGGTTCTCTGCTCAGCAGGGAGCCTGCTTCCCTCTCTCTCTCTCTCTCTCTGCCTGCCTCTCTGCCTCTCTACTTGTGATCTCTCTCTGTGAAATAAATAAATAAAATCTTTAAAAAAAAAAAAAAAGTTAAAAATAGAAATACCCTATGATCTAGCAATTATATTACTGGATGTTTACCGAAAGAAAACAAAAACACTAATTCAGGGTGCCTGGGTGGCTCAGTGGGTTAAGCCGCTGCCTTCGGCTCAGGTCATGATCTCAGGGTCCTGGGATCGAGTCCCGCATCGGGCTCTCTGCTCAGCCGGGAGCCTGCTTCCCTCTCTCTCTCTGCCTGCCTCTCCATCTACTTGTGATTTCTCTCTGTCAAATAAATGAATAAAATCTTTAAAAAAAAAAAACACTAATTCAAACAAATATATGCACCCTGGTATTTATTGCAGCATTGTTTAAAACGCTCAAGATAAGAAAGCAACCTAAGGGGCGCCTGAGTGGCTCAGAGGGTTAAGCCTCTGCCTTCGGCTTGGGTCATGATCTTGGGGTCCTGGGATCAAGCCCCACATCGGGCTCTCTGCTCAGTGAGGAGCCTGCTTCCCCCTCTATCTCTGTCTGCCTCTCTGCCTACTTATAATCTCAGTCTGTCAAATAAATAAACAAAATCTTAAAAAAAAAAAAAAAAGAAAGAAAGAAAGAAAGCAACCTAAGTGTCCATTGGCAGGTCAATGGATAAGGAAGTGGCATGCACATAAAATGGGATATTACACAGTCAAAAAATGATGAGATTTTGTCATTTACAAAAACATGCAGGGACCCAGCAGGTATTAAATTAGGTAAAATAAGTCAGACTGAGAAAAACAAATACCATACAATTTAACTTATATGTGGAACCTAAAAAACAAAACAAACAAACAAAAAAAACCAGACTTGAACTTATAGAGAAGAAAATGGTGGTTGCCAGAAGGGAGAGATAGGGAGGGATGGACAAAAAGGGTAAAGGGAATCAAGAGGTATAGATTCCCAGTTACAGAATGAATAAGTCATGGGAATAAAAGGCACAGTGCAAGGAATATAGTCAATATACTATAATAGTGCTGTATTGTGGAAGAAGGTAACTATACTTGTGGTAAGCACAACATAATGTTTAGAGAAGCTGAATCACTATGTTGTACACCTGAAACTACTGTAACATTGTGTGGCACCTATACTGAAAAAATACTTTTTTAACAGTATTATAAACAAGTTTAACCACTTTGAGGAAAAACTGAGCAGGATGAAGAAATAAATTGGAAATCCTGATAGAAAATTTGAAAATGCAAAAAAGAATCAAATAAAAATTCTGGAATCTAAAAGTAAAATATATCAATTGAAAATTTCACTGAATAGGTTTAGCAGCAGACAGAGACACAGAAAGATTAGTGAATTTAAAGATATTATAGAAATGATTGAAACTGAAGGACACGGAGAAAAGAAGCCTTGGAAATTGTTAACAAAATCTCAGTGATCAATTATTGGACAATATCAGGCCATCAGTTATATGTGAAATTCAATGACCAGAAGAAGAGGCAAGAGAAACTAAGGCAGAAAAATATTTGTTGCAATATGGGACTTGAATAATGGTCAGGTTTTTTTTTTTTTTGCAATATTTCCAAAATAAAAACCCACAGATCTAAGAGTCAAAGAACACTAAGAAGGATAAAAATAAAGGAAAATACACCAAAGAACCATGATAATCAAACTTCTGGAAACCAATGAAAAAAAGAAACTTAAAAGCAGCCAGAGGGGGGGAAATGCATTAAAAAGGTAATAATGATAAGAATTATGTCTGGCTTCTGAGCAGAAAAAAATGTAAGACAGAGTACAATGTAGCAACCATTTAAAGTGTTGTTAAAAAAAAATAGTAATAAACCCTGTTAAACTAGAATCTAGATTAGGCAAAAATATCCTTTAAAAATGCAGAGGAAATACAGGCATTTCCAACAAACAAAGCTCAGAAAATTCATTGTCAATAGACATGTTCTATAAGAAATTTTAAATAGATTCTTCAATCTGAAAGGAAAAGATGCCAGGTGGAAACATGAATGAATAAATGTAGGAATAAAGAATAAAAAGTAGTAGAACTGGTAAATAGGAAGGTAAGTGTAAAAGACTTTCCCTCATTTCTTAATTTATTTAAAAGATGACCATTTCAAGAAACAAAGTAATTTATAATTATATTTAGCAATTTCAACACTTCTCTCTCAAGAAATAATAGGATAGAGTATCAGTAAGACTACAGAAGACCTGAACAACACCATAAACTAACTTAATCTTTAATGACATTTATAGAACACTATATTGAGTGACTGAAGAATACACATTTTTTTCTAAGTGTACATTGAACATTTACCACAAATGGCCTAGAGTGCAAGACACAAAACAATTTAAAAGTTGAAATGATATGGAGTTTGTTTTCTGACTGCAATTTAACAAAAATAGAATTCAGTAACAGAAAGGTATCTGGAACATCTTCAAGTATTTGAAAATTAATTAACTCATGGATCAATGAAGAACTGCAAGGGAAATTAGAAAATCTCAAACTGAATGATAATAAAGATATACCATATCAAAATTTGTGGGATTTGGCTAAAGCAGTGATTAGGAGGAAATTTATAAATTAAATGATTTCAAGTAAAAAAGGAGAAAGACTTAAAATCAATAATATAAGTTTCCATGATTAAGAAGTTAGAAAGAAAAATGAGCATATTAAACCCAAAATAAGTAGAAGGAAGGAAAAAAATAAAGAACTAAAATCAATGAAACAAAAATAATATAAGAAGTGAAGGAAATAAGTGAAACTAAAGTTTGATTTTTGTATAGTTTAACAATATTGCTACACCCTAGCTACACTGACCAAGAAAAAAAATAAAAAGAGAATACATACTATTAATATCAGAAATGAATGAGGAAACATCATTACAGGGCCTACAGACAGTATTAAAAGATGAATTTGTAATTTAAAATCTTTCCATAAAACAAAACAAGAGCAACAACAGCAGCAAAAAACTTCCATACCCAGTGTTCACCAAGTGAATTCTATCTAGGAGAGGGACACGTGGATTGCTCAATTGGTTAAATATTTGCCTTTGGCTCAAGTCATGATCCCTGGGTCCTGGGATTGAGTCCTGCATCAGGCTCTTTGCTCAGTGAGGAGCCTGCTTCTCCTTCAACCTGCTTGTGTAATCCCCGTGCTTGTGTAATCTCTCTGACAAATTAATCAATAAAATCTATTAAAAATATCTAGGAGAGACATAATACAATTTTAAGCAAACTTTTTTTTTGGTAAATAAAGGCTGGAACACTTCTCAGCTCCTTTTATGATAACAGCATTACCCTGATATCAAAACCAGATGAAGACATTATAATAAAATGCAGAGTAAATACTTCTCATGAACATAAGTGCAAGATCTATTCCAAAATAATGACAAATTTACTTCACCAATGTATAAAAATTTGCTGCATCACAACTAAATCAAATTTTCTGAAGCATATAAGTTTGGATCATCATTCAAAAACCAACTGATGTAATTTGCCACATAAAAAGGGAAAAGAGAAGAAAAACTTAATGACCATCTCAAAAGATGCAGCAAAGGCATTTGACAAAATTCAACACACATTCATGACAAAAAAATCAACAAACTAATAATAGAGGAAAATAATTCTTCAGTCAAAGGGCATCTATGACCATGCTTAGTGATTAAAGACTGAATGTTGGGGTGCCTGGGTGGCTCAGTGGGTTAAGCCGCTGCCTTCGGCTCGGGTCATGATCTCAGGGTCCTGGGATCGAGTCCCGCATCGGGCTTTCTGCTCAGCCTGCTTCCCTCTCTCTCTCTGCCTGCCTCTCTGTCTACTGTGATCTCTGTCTGTCAAATAAACAAATAAAATCTTTAAAATAAAAAAAAAGACTGAATGTTTTTCTCCTAATATTAAGATCAAGGCAAGTCTATCCACTCACATCATTTCTATTCAACATTATACTGGAAGTTCTAGCTAATGCAACAAGAAAAAAGAAAAGAAAAGAAAAGCATACATATTGGAAAGGAAAAGTAAAACTGTCTTTATTAAAAAATTACATGATTGTTTTAACAGAAAATCTTAAGGACTCTACAAGAAGCTATCATATTTAATAAACAAATTTAACAAATGTCAGAAAATAAGATCAGCATATGAAAGTCAATTGTATTTCTATACAGTAGCAATGAGAAAAAAGAATATTAGAATATAAAAACACCATTTACAGGGCACCTGAGTGGCTCAGTGGTTTAAGCCTCTGCCTTCAGCTCAGGTCATGATCTCAGGGTCTTGGGATAGAGCCCTGCATTGGGCTGTCTGCTCAGTGGGGAGCCTGCTTCCTCCTCTCTCTCTGCCTGCCTCTCTGCCTACTTGTGCTCTTTGTCCATCAAATACATAAATAAAATCTTTTTTTTTTAAATTTATCAGAGAGGGGGGGGGAGAGCGAGCACAGGTAGACAGAATGGCAGGAAGAGGCAGAGAGAGAAGCAGGCTCCCTGCTGAGCAAGGAGCCCAATGTGGGACTCGATCCCAGGACGCTGGGATCATGACCTGAGCCAAAGGCAGCTGCTTAACCAACTGAGCCACCCAGGCGTCCCCATAAATAAAATCTTTAAAAATAAATACACCCAATAGCACCCATTAAAAATACTAAGGAACAAATTTTACAATGTGCAAGATCTTTGCACTAATTTCTACACAACACTGCTGAGAAAACTCAAACTTAAACTAAATAAATGGGAAGATATACTATGTTCATGGATTGAAAAAAAATCAAGGTTAAGATATCAATTCTCCACAAGATTTTTAGAAACTGAAAATTTGATGCTGAAATTTATGTGGAAATACAAATAATCTAAAATAGTCAATACAATCTTGATAAAAAAGTAGAAAAGTTGAGGACTTCTATACTTCCTTTAAAGATATACTTTGAAGCTCTAGTAATCACTGACAATATGGTATTGACATAAAAAATATGTCAGTAGGAGAGAACACAATCCAATAATAGACCTACTCTTATATGGTCAATTGGTTTTTTACCAAGGTATCAAAGAAATTTAATGGGAAAATAAACTTTTTCAACAAATGGTGCTGACCACAACAAGTGGTTCCCTATATGGAAAAAGTGAACCTTGTCCTTTACCTTATTCAATACAAAAATTATTTTAAGATGAATTATGTAAATTTGAAAAGATAAAGTTATAAAACTTCTAGAAGAAACCATAAAGTTAACCATCTAGTTAAAATGGAGTAAGCACCTCTCAGCTCTCTCACTGAATGTAACTAAGAAACCTAGAGAGAATACATGGTATGACTGGAGGCTCTAAAAAAAGCAAATAATAGCAAATAAATTGATTAAGAAAACCAAGACTGAAAGTGTTATTAATTTGGGGTACCTGGGTGGCTTGGTTGGTTGAGTGCTGGACTCCTGGTTTCAGCTCAGGTCACAGTATTTTGGGTCATAGGATTGAGCTCCATGTTGGGCTCCACACTCAGTTCCAGGGTTGGGAGTGGGGGCTCTGCTTGGAAATTCTTTCCCTCTGTCCCTCCCTCAGCTCATGCCCTCTCTCTCTCTAAAATAAGTAAATAAATCTTTTAAAAATTTATTTGTTTGATTAAGAGAGCATGCGAATGTGAGAAAAGGAAGAGGGAGAGGGAAAGCAGGCTACCCCCTGAACAGGGAGCCTAATGTGGGGAACCTGCTTGGTGGACCCTGGGACCACCCTGGGACCCATGACCTGAGCTGGAGGCAGATGCTTAACCAACTGAGCCTCCCATGTGCCCCAGCATAAACAAATCTTAAAAAAAAAAGTACTACTAATTCAGCAATAAGTTTCCTCATTTTTCTTCTTCTGCTATCTACTATCCTGAATGCAAAGGCTGCAAAGGCAGCCCAAACCCAGAACTATGCACCAGTTGTAGATAGCAAGTTTCAAGAGAATCCCTTTCTTTCTGTATAAAGGAATGGATTTAAGACTTCTACATGTCAAAGAGAGTGGAGAAAATATTCTTTTTCCTTTTTCTCCTGTCCACACCCTCTGGCAATCCCCACTCTTGAGTTGCAATCCTGTGGTGGTGGTTAGTGTAGGCAGGCAAAGTCATATGGACACCTAAAATCTGAGATAAGGGAATACCTCTCTGTCTGATTAGAGGAACCATGGTCTGAAGAGAGAGTGCTGATTTTTTCTCTAGATTGACTTCAATTCCTCAGTCCCAGAGCCAAATCTAACTATGGCAAGCTGGAAGAATAAAGTATCAACTTTATAGACAGGGTATCAAAAGGATTCCCTGAGTGTTTGAGAATGTAAGGAGATTGTGGAGAAGAGGGAGTTAAACAAAAGCTCTGCATGAACTCCTTGGCTTATACTCAATCTATGGATGCATAGATCTGATCTTAAATAGAATAGCAAGGTTTTGAGACATGTACTATGGGGCAGATCACTGCTCATAAAGCAAGCTGGTCCTTACATGACAAACGTGAAGGATTAATCCCAATAGCACCACAAAAACTTTAAACTATGAACTTACACTGAAATGACAGAAGGTGAGTTATAACTTATATCCTGAACCTGCACAGGCTGATTTCCTGCTAAACAAAAACAACAGCAATAATAATAATTGAAAAATAAAAATTCTCTATAGAATTTAAATAAAACACAGTCTCATAATATATTTTTCAAAATGTCTATGATGCTATCTAAAATTATTCAGCATAGAAGAGCCAGGAAAATCTCAACAATCCACCAGGGAAATGACAAGCAACAGAAGCCAACTCTGACATGACCCAGATATAAGTATCAAACAAATGCTTTCAAGCAACTATTATAAATAACCATAAACTCCAAGAAGCAGGGTGAACATTGTTGAAATGGATGGAAAGGTAAAAAAAAAAAATCTCAGCAGAGAAACAGAAGCTGTAAAAATGAACCAAATAATACAGATGGTCAACAGACACATGAAAAGATGCTCAACATCATTAATCATCAGAGAAATGAATACTGAAACGACAATGAGATATCACTTTATATCTTCCTGAATGGCTAGCATCAAAAAAGACAAGAAATAACTAGTGTTCATGAGGATATAGAGAAAAAGGAACCCTCATGCACTGTTGGTGGGAATATAAATTGGTGCAACCACTGTGCAAAACAAAATGGAGATCCCTCAAAAAATTAAAAATAGAAATACCCAAAGAAAATAAAAACACTAATTCACACCCCTATGTTTACTGTAGCATTTCAATAGCCAAGATGCGGAAGCAACCTAAGTGCCCACTGATAGATGAATGGAGAAAGAAGAAGCAGTATATACATACAATGGAATAATACCCAGCTTTACAAAGAATGAGATCTTGCCATTTGCAAAAACATGGATGGACCTAGAGGGAATTTAACTAAGTGAAATAAGTCAGATTGAGAAAGACAAATACCATATGATTTAACTTATATATGGAATCTAATAAACAAAGCAAAGCAGGAACAGACCTATAAATACAGAGAATAAACTGGTGGTTGACAGGAGGGGAGGGACATGGGGACTGGGAAAAAAGGGGTGAAGCAGACTGGTAGGTACAGGTTCCCCATCACAGAATGAATAAATCATGGGAATGAAAGGCACAATGTAGGGAATCCAGTCAATGGTATTGTAATAGTATTATATGGTGACCAATGGTAGCTACACTTGTAGTGAGCATAACATAACATACAGTTGTCAAATCACTATGTCATACACCTGAAACCAACGTAACATTTTGTGTCAACTATACTTCAATAAAACAAACAAATCCAACAGATTTGAAAACTAAAAAATATAATAACCAAAATTAAAAATTCATTAGATGGATCCAATAGCAAAATGGAGATAACAGAGGAAAATGTCAATGGACTTGAAGACTGAGCAAAAGAAATTACGCAATCTGAAAAAAAGAGAAACAAAACACTGGAGAAGGGGATGAAAATGAGCAGAGTCGTAATGAACCTTTGGGACATACAAAATCATCTCATATTTGTAACACTGGATTCTCAGAAGGAGAGGAGAAAGTGTTTGCAAGAGTTAAATTGAGGAAACAATGGCTGAAAACTTCTCAAATTTAGTGATAAATGTAAGTGTACAGAATCAAGAAATCCCACCAACCCCAAAAGGCTAAACTCAAAGAAATCTATGCCAGACACATAGTCAAACTACTAAAAACCAAACACAAATTTAAAATATTGGGGTGCCTAGGTGGCTCAGTGGGTTAAGCCTCTGTCCTCGGTTTGGGTCATGATCTCAGGGTCCTGGGATCAAGCCCCGTGTCGGGCTCTTTGCTCGGCAGGGAGCCTGCTTCCCTCTCTCTCTTTCTGCCTGCCTCTCTGCCTACTTGTGATCTCTCTCTCTGTCAAATAAATAAATAACATCTTTAAAAAAAATCTTTTGAAAGTTACCAGAGGAAAACAATATATTACATATAGGAGAATAATTATTTTTTAAGATTTATTTATTTATTTTAGAACCACAGAGAACCTGAACAGTGGGGTGGGGCAGAGAGAGAGGGAGACAGAACCTGAAGCACATGCTGTGAATAACATAGAACCCAATGTGGGGTTTGATCTCACAACCCTGAGATCACAACTTGAGCTAAAACCAAGAGTCGGACACTTAACTTATTGTGCCACTCAGGCACCTCTTAGGAGAATAATTATTTTTAAAACTTCAGATATCTTATTAGAAACCTGTAGAGGTAGAGGTCAGAAGGCTTTGGAACAAAGACTTCACTGTGCTGAAAGAAAAGAACTTTCAACCCAGGATTCTGTATCCAAAGAAAATGTCCTTCAGAAAGCAAGGTGAAATAAAGACATTCACTAGTAAAAGAAAACTAAGATAATTTGTTTCCAGCAAATTTTCTCTAAAAGAAATGCTAAAGGAATTTTTTTTTTTAGATATAAGGAGAATGATACTAGATCGAAACTTCAAACTTCAGGAATAGGGGAAGAACAATAGAAATGGCAAATCTGGGTAAAAATAGTACATGATTTTCTCCTCTTCATTAAAGTATATGTGATAGTTGAAGGTAAAAATTACAATATTGTCTGATAGGGTTTTCAATGTATATATAAATGTATCATATGTGACAATACCACATAAAAATAGAGGGTAAGAGACTTATATGATGGTAAGGTTTTTCCATTCTGCTTGAAGTGGTAAATATTAATTCTAAGAATACTGTGAAAGTTAAGTATGTATTATAATTCCTAGGACAAGCACTAAAAAAAAAAACTGTACAGAGGGATGCAGCAAAACAAAAACAAAAATAATGTATTTGGTTACAATGGAATCCTTTAAAAAATCAAATAATCCAAAGAAAAAGCAGGAAAGGAAAAAACAGAAGTCATAAATGGGAAGCAAGTAGACTAGATCTAAATTCAATTATATCAATAATTATACTATATATAAATGGTCAAGTACATTTATCAAAAGACAAGATTGTCAAATTTAATAAAATAAGAAGACCTAACTGTATGCTATCCATTAGAAATTTAATTTAAGTGAAATGATATGGGTGGGTTAAAAGTAAAAGGACAGAAAAAGTGTGCCATGTAAACAATCAAAAGAAAGCAGGAGTGGCTTATTAATATCAGACAAATAGATTTGAAAGCAAAGAAACTTGCCAGAAATAAAGAGGTATATTACAGAATGACAAAAGAGTTGATTCACCAAGAAGATATAACATTCCTAAAACCATATGTACTTAACAGGAGAGCTTCAAAATAAAAGCAAAAATGATAGAATTGAAAGAATGTATGGAAAAATGCACAACTATGGAGCCTTCAACACTCTTCTCAGTTATCAATAGAACAAGCAGACAGAAAATTGACAAGAACATATAACTTAAAAATATTATCTACTACCAGAAAAAAGAACTGAAATCATAGAGATGTTTTCTGACCATATGGAATTAAAATAAAAATTAATAACATTAACATCACAAAACGCTCTTGAAAGAAATCAAAGACAACCTAGAAAGAAAAATATACTATGTTCATGGATTGGAAGGCTTAATACACTTAGAATGTCAATTATCTTCAAATGTCATACTCCTTTCCTACAAATAGAACCTCACCAATATCATGCACATTGAGTATGAAAAGCCCATTTGTGCATTATATTGTTTCTACTATCACTGCTCAATAAATGGCCCTACTTTGATTCTGGCTCTAGGTTTTGGGGGGGGGGGGTAAATGTAAGTGGCTTCTGATCTCCTTAGGTAGACAAAATGTGAATATACAAAATACATGAGAAAATAATGGAAACTCTAAAAGGGCAACAGGTTATGGACCAATGTCAGAAGTTGGGTAAGACCAGATCTCCTACCAAAGCCAGGAATATGAAGTTAAAACAGAGGCAAACATGATTTGGAGGACCAGAACAATCTAACAATCAGGAATTCCATTTTTAGGTATATATCTAAAGGAATTAAAAATACATGTCTACATAAAATGTGGTATATCTTTACAATGGAATATTATTCAGCAATAAAATGGAATGAAGTCCTGATACTTGCTACAACACAAGGATGAACCCTGAAAATAGTACTCTAAATGAAAAAAGTCAGACAAAAAGTACCATATCTTATATGGTTCTAAATGGCCAAAATAGACAAATCTATAAAGACAGAAATAGATTAGTGATTGTCTATAGATGGAGGAGATGGATTAGGGTTTATGGATAAAAGCTATGGAATTTCTTCCTGGGGTGATGAAAATATTCTAAAAATGATTGTGGATATGGTTGCAAAACTTTGTGAATACACCAAAAACCACTTAATTGTACACTTTAAAAGGGTGAATTGCATAGCATTCAGTTATGCCTCAGTTAGACTATTATTTTTTTTTAAAAGCAACAGAAAGGGAGAGCTATAGCCAAACTATTCTAAATATTTGCTGTAAATAGTGCACTGAACCACGCCATGGCCGATGTGAGGTCTCAGCAAATTCAACAGTGTATTGGCTAAGATTCTTATTGCAACTAACCAAAATCCAACTGTAGCTGGTTTAACTCCAGTACATGGGGAGTTTTTATAACTCTATAGGAACATCTCACACAACTCAGGGGCATTTAGAAATAATCTACTGTTCTAATAATTTCCAGAAGTCTTATTCTCAAGTTTTTCTCTGAATTTTCTCAAAGAGGTTTTTTTTTTAACTTTTGAGGTTTTTTTTTAAAAAGATGTTATTTATTAGTCAGAGAGAGAGGAGGGGGGGAACCAGCAGTCTGAGGGAGAAGCAGGCTCCCCACTGAGCAAGGAACTTGATGTAAGACTCAATCCCAGGACCCGGGGATCATGACTTGAGCCTAAGGCAGACACCTAACTGACTGAGCCACACAGGTGTCCCTACCTTTTGAGTTTTATTTGAATTTTAGGAATGACCAAATCCCCTCAGTGTCCAGTCTGAGGCAAGGTAGATAATTAATGTAGGAGTTAACTTTTTGTTCAAAACAAGGTGAAGAAATGACACTGGAGCTGATTTTGAAAAGGAGTGAGGAAGAAAATCCTCTCAGCCATGATGCCTTGGGAGTGAAGATGTTGTCCTAATCTGAACATGGCCCATTTATACTGAAACAGAAAAGACTAGAAGGGCAGGGCACATTTGATTGCCTAAAAGGTATCTTCTCCCCTCTATTTCAGTTTTGCATACTCAAAGCAGTCCAAAGTGATATTCTCTAGTTCTTTAAAAGGCAAAATTGATCTTCTTATAACACAATTTTTTCTCAAACTTTTCCAAAAAACTGAAGAGAAGGGAACACTACTAAACTCATTTTAAGGAACCAGCAAAACCCTAATATTAATGCCAGTCAAAGACCCTATAAGACGACAGACCAATACCCCATATGAGCATTAATGCAAAAATCCTTGGCAAAATACTAGCAAAACCAAATTCAGTAGCATATTAAAAAGATTATACTCCATATCCAACTGGGGTTTATTCTTAGAGTGCAGAGACGGTTTAATATGTGAAATCAATCAGTGTAATGCACCACATTGACAAGATGAAGGGAAAAACCCACCTGTTTATCTGAATTGATGCAAAAAAAAAAAAAAAGCATTTGATAAAAAGTCAACACCCTTTTGGGGCTCCTGGGTGTCTTAGTTGGTTGAAGGTCGGCCTCTTGGTTTCTGCTCAGGTCATGATCTCAGGGTAATGGGACTGAGGCCTGCATCAGGCTTCCTGCTCAGTGCAGAATCTTCTTGAGATTCTCTCTTTTCCTCTCTCCCTCCCCCTCCCCCTACTCATGCTTCCCTCTAAAATATATCTTTTTAAAAAATTCAATACCATTTTATGATAAAAACACACAACAAACTTAGACTAGAAGAAAATCACCTTAGTATATTAAAAACCATATATGAAAAACCCAAAGAAAACATACTATTCAATGGTGAAAACTTGAAAGCAAAATCGATTACTATAGTTTTATACCACTGCTTTGGGGTAATTGGTTATACAGTAATAGGTAACCAAAACATTAATAAATTGAAGATTCATACGGGGATTATTATAGTAAATGATGTGAGGTAGAAATCCAAGCTAATTCTTTTCCACATAGTGACTCCAGCATCTCAATACTTGTATATTTTCTAAGACAGAAGATTATGCCTTATTTGTACTTTGTTTCAGCATAGAATATAATGATTAATACATAGTAGTTACTAAAAAATGCTTGATAAATTGAATTTATACTGAAAATGTGTCATCCTTACTGATCGTTCTCAAGCAAGATTTCTCTTTTATACACATGCTTGCTTTTTTCAATCCCCTTAGGGTTGTGTCGTTTTCTTTAAATCTCTTTGATTCCAAGTCAAGTCAATAAAAATTTTATTACTATTGTAAACAGAAGTTATTTATACAGCATTTCTAGTTATACGAAAATATAACAGCAAAATTTTATCTGATAAAATATTTTGCTTCAATATAAATTTTAAATACCTCTAGTAATTTAAATAACTTTGTAATATAAAAAGATACCATTAAGAAAATTTTAAAAAACAAGGCAAGGACTGGGAGAAAATATTGGTAAATCATATATCTGAGAAGGCACTTGTATCCAGAATATATAATAACTTCTACATTTCAATAATAAAAGGAAACTCAATTTGAAACATGGGTGAAAGACCTGAATAAACATTTCACTAAAAAGATAGACAAGTGGATAATAAGCCCATGAAATATGCTCAATGCCGTTTGTCATTAGGGAAATGCAAACTAAAATTACAATTTTAAAAAAAAGCTACAATGAGATACCATTTCACACCCACTAGAATAGTTGTAATTATAAAGGAAGAGAATAACAAGTGTTGGTGAGGAAGTGGGATGACTAGATCCCTCATACATCGCTGGTAGAGATATACAAGGGTACAAAAGTTTCTTAAAAAATAAACTTTCCATACAACCCAGCAATTCTACTCCTAAGAATCTACCCTAAAGAAATGAAAACACACATCCATACATAAGAACACATGTGTGTAAATTGTTCATAGTAGCCTTCTTCATCATAGCGCCAAACTGGAAATCACCTAAATGTTCAACACCAGATGAAGGGATAAACAAAATATACTATATCCCTCTATGCAAATGCTATTTAGCTATAAAAATGAATATAATTCCAGTACATGCTTCAGTGTGAATAAACCTCCAAAAAGTGCTAAATGAAAGAAGCCAGACACAGACACTGTATACAATATGATTCCATTTACATGAAATGTCCACAAGAGGCAAATTCATAGATACAGAAAGCCTGGTAGTTGGGCTGGAGGTGACAGGCCAGGATGTGGAAGGTGAGATTAACTACAAATAGACATGAAATTATTTTTTGATGTAGAAATTGTCTAAAAAATGGAGTACAGTGATAGTTATACAATTCCATAAGTTTATTAGAAGTCACTGAATTATACCCTTTAAAATGACTAACTTTTATATAGTTGTAAATTATACCTCAATAATGCTGTTTTTAGGGAGAAAAAGTACTCAGATACTTAATTATGTTAGTGTTTAATCAAGAAAGTATGCTAGATTGTAATCAGTGCTAGCAAGCGTGGCAGAAATCCCCATTTAGTCAAAGGATATGACTTTTTTTTTTAAAGAGGGAAGCAATTGTCCCAGAAGAATCTATTCAGGAAATTCTGAGCCACCTTGTTAAAAAAGAATGTTCAACTATATATCATTGGTGCCAACTGTTTCTTTGGAAGCAATTTGGCTATTAACTCCATTCATCCATTCAGCAAAAGTCATAGAGTGCTTACTTATTTGCCAAGTATTATTTGTCAAACAAGAGGGGGATAATAAAAAATGAAAGGCATGGCTTGGCCTTTAACCTGCCAACATTTCAAAACTTGTGGCTCCATTAGGATTTTGGCCCTTCTTCCTTTTCTGACTGCTGTCCTCTCTCCTTGACTTCAGAGCCAAGAGGCTCACTGCTTTCATGTCCTTATCTCCCTCACTCACTGTTTTTTCCCTTTTAACAATATTTCAAACATGCAGAAAGTTAGAGAGGAAAAAATATAATAAACATCCATGTGCCTGATGAGCTCTTAATCTTTTTAGATCTCTTTTAGGTTTTAATCTTGGGCATTAAAAAATATATATATATTATAGACCCAGTTAAAGCGCACCGTGGTCACTTCTTTTTTCACAGAGGTAAAAGGGATCCTGAAATCATTCACACACGTTTATATACTATTATTTTGTGCATATATTCATAAATAATGTATAGCAACGTGTACTATTATAATTTATAAACTTTATGTAAGTGATATGATCCTTTATATTTTTCCTATAGTTTGTGTTCTCCACTCAACATGTTTTTTGAGGTGGATACATATTTTAACTTCTATTTAGTATTCTAGTATATGAATAAAGCAGAATTTATTGAACCTCATATTGTTGGACATTTAGGTTATTTCCATTTTTTAAATTATAAACAATGCTATGTAAATACTCTCATGATATTTTCTAATGCAAATATGCAAGGTTTTTAATGGGCTCTACACGTAGGAAGGGAATTTCTGGACCATCAGGTATACCCTAATTTTCACCTTTGGTAGATACTTCCAAATTGCTCTTCAACAACTGTTCGATTTACAGGACCTGAGAATTCCTGTTTGTCTACATCTTTGCTAACATATGGTTTTCTCAGATTAAATTTTGTCTATATTAAAAATTTTAATATAGTGTTTCATTGTGATTTTAATTTACTTCTTCATGATTA